>NC_142516.1:55615000-55930833 GCF_057876585.1 Rhinolophus sinicus
AACAAGTCTCCAAATTTAAGAAGATTGAAATCATATTAAGTGTCAAATTTAGGGGTCTTCATTTGATGGTTTCTTATTGAATATCTTCTACACTTAAAGAACCAACATTTTTCAGTGTTTTATATCTCCTTAAATAAAACAGGAAAAAAAGGGTCAGTCAATGCATTGACAACCGACTTTCCTTTAGCTTCAGAATGCTCACTGTACATAACAAATGGGGAAAAAAGAGCCTTAGGGTTTCTGGTTTCAGGTTTTAGTGAAAAGTATAGATAATTGGATATAATTTTCAGATGTTCTTTAATTTTCTCCATAACATATTTCAGTTTTATGATGAGTTTACTTTTAACTCAAAAAAACTAAAGAACCTGAAAATATGATATTTTAAACAACTGCATTTTGGTTTTGTTATTATGACTTGTAGAATATTAGGGTTGTCATATCTACACATGCAACCCATTTAATTGGTTTAGACTTATAATTTACCACAAGGAGGTGACTGATCTACTAATAAAAACATAATTTGACAGGCAAACAATTGGTCAAATTCCACCAAGCAATCAATTTGTCAAAATTTCTTCTATATTATCTACTAATTCCATTCTTTCCAATTTCTTTTTCTCCTCCTCCTCTCCATACCCTCTCTTCCTCCACTCCTGCTTTTGAACATGTGCTTTTGCATAAGTTAAGCTGGAGTTAACTTGAGAAATAGCACGGTGTCTTATCCATCTCTATATCCTACAGTAAGTGCCTGGTATAGTCCTGGCATGAAGTTGTTGCTTAATATATGTTGACTGAATAAATAAATAAAAGGTATATGTCAAATGGTCTAGTAGTTTTACTCAGTTATGTATATCTACTTGATTGGTAAAAGAACTTCAAATATCTATTGACTATTATCTTACTTGATTGTATGGTTGTTTTCCCAATATTTTAAGATCATTGCTTGTCACCCCACTTAATTATTGCAGAATGAAAAATGCTAATGACTTTGAGGCAATGGAACATCTCCATAAAAGTTTTTATTCCCAAATTGGAGTACAGTGGATATAATGATATTGTTTGTTTTTGGTTGGTTTATATCAATATATATAACCATAAATATAAAGATTTAAAAAATTCTCTAATCTATTTGGAAGCACTTTATAACAACTAATATACTTTAATTAGGTAAAATGTATTTCAAGATGAGAGTAACTGTGAGAAATCATTAGTAATACAATCTCAGTAACAGAGATAGATAAATAGCATTCTAGGAAGGAGAGAGGAATAACAGATTTAATTTGAGCTAAGGCACTCTAAAAAAAAATCATTAAAGATAAAGTGATACTGACCTACTGAAATGACTGATCAAGATGGAAGAAAATTAACAGCCAATAATCAATATATGAATAAGTGCCTCCTATTCAAAAGAGGAAAACAGCTGCTACATCAGACAGTCTATGGTACTACATGTAAATAAGAAAGTACATAAAAAATCAAGACTGTAATATGAAGAAACTAATTTATTTTCTCAGAACAGTAAAGATTACTTTAGAAGGGAGCTATATTTTTTGGGACAGTATTAATCTCTTTCTTAACCTTTTAATTATACTTATTATGCATCACAAAGAAATGGTTCAAATGTAGGAAGACCACAGGATGCTGCAAGTAGTAGTTAAACTGAAATACATTAAATTTGTTCAGTTAATGGGATCAATCCCTATGTAATATATTAATTACTGCTAGAGACTTGGTGGGTGTCTGATCACACTGTGAATAAATACATAGTACAAAATTTAATATCTCTTAGGACCAAAGAACTATGAATTAAATAGGGTTGGCCTCAGCTGGAAAGCTGTTAGACATATCATAGGCAAACAATTATACTTCCTTACTAATAGGAATTCATACCAACAGGATAAACAAAAGACTATTGTAGACATTCAAAGTAAAAAGGAAATTAACTTAAAGATAAGTATTAGTTTCTTTGGCAAATCAATTATTTTTTTTTTTTGAGATAGTAGATTAGTGGCTAAAAATATAGTTCTTTTACCTAGCTAATCATGAAAGTAAATCACTAGTGACAAAAATGGTGATATTAAGAACAAATTTTGATGCTAAATGCGTTCAACTCTTCTAGCAAAATAGATTACAAGTTTCATTATGTTCAGTGTAGAATGAAGAATGCATATGAAATCCTTTCCTATTAATAGATGCATATAAACATTTTTAAAGAAAATATAAAATACTTTGTCCATTGTTTTTCAAATCAAGAAAGGGAAAGTAAAATCTATAATAAATGATCATATCACAAAACATTTTACAGTTGTGCATCATGGTCATTTAAGGAAAATATGGTGTTTCTGGTTTTCTTCCTGGCCCCACTGGCCTTGCACCCTTGCATCTGTTCCATTTACTCTCCCTCCATCTGGGGGGTTCAGCTTAACCCAGGGCCCTGAGATGAGTGTCACTTTAGGCAGATGGGCCTCTAAAAGAAGCCAGTTGTCAGAAACTCAGTTACGGCTCCACTGTGACCTCAGTATCCCCCCAGGCCCCAGGCATTGTAATATCTCATCTCCTCCCTTGTGAATCCCAGTCTCCACTAAGTATATTTCCATTCAGGGCTCATACTCTGGAACAGCCATTAGCAGCTTTGTTTCCTGACACTTGGCCAGCTGATGCCAGATAGGCATCTGTCCATTCTAGGGGTTTGGACTTCCAGGTATTGCTCGGATGACCCATTTCAATTAACATCCTAGGTTTGGACCTTGAGTTTAGACATTGGATTATAGTGCTTAGTCCAACCCAGTCTTGAACTGATCTGATTTGGGAACTGATTTCTGGATTGTACTTACAAAAAGAAAATAATGTGTAGACTGGAAGAATTCTCCAGAAAACACTTTAAGATTCCTTTTTAAGACAGTCTTTCAGTAGCATAAGATGACAGAACTATTAAACAATATCCTTGTTAATAATGAAAAGATTGGGTGATATCATGGTCAAGGGGTAGACCAGGAATACTTTTAGAACTCACACAGTTTATTATAACATATGCTTCTCTGTAGCATGCTCCTGGGTCCCAGCTTTTTTCATGACTGTTTTTTTTTGAAACTTAGAAAAATGTGTGGAAGATGGAAAAAAAAAAATTGTACACTATTTTTTTAACATGATGATGTGTGGTTGAAAGGAAAAACAGGGAGAGAAATGCAACACAAGCAATATTAGTAAATATAATCCATTCCAGGGGAGGAGTTCAATGCATATTTTAGCTCTTCTAATTTGGTCAAAGAAATAAAAGAAACATGATTCACTACATGTATACAGGAGGAAATACTGGACTTGTTGCTTAAAGAAAAAAACATACATTTTAGGGGGATACTGAGTGCTATGAAAAATACTTCAAGAATCATAGTATTTGCTATTTAACAAATTTTTGTTACCCGACTATCCACCAAAGCAGTTCTCACCAACTGCATGTCTCTGACATTTTTTCAATTAATGTTTGAGTCTAGACAGCCTAACAATATAAATAACTGCAAATATCGGAGTTTGATGCAATGGACAAATTAGTTTCCCATAGTTAATAAAATCAGATAAAACATTATCTCCAACGAGCCATGCTATGAAAAAAATTCTATTGGAAAATAGTAGGCAGAAGAGACATTTTCCCCCTTGAGGATTACAGGTCTATTACCACAGTGAAATAAAGTGAAACAAATACATTACCATTGAAAATAAAGATTATGTAAAAGGGGGAACGATGTTTCTGTCTTCTTCAAATTTTAAGCTAATGCTTGTTTCCTGTATAAAGTAATGTATGGCTCAATCTCAGTAAGAAGAGATAGGCTATCTAAATTTTTGAAAGAACATTCCAACTTTCCCTTGGCAATTAAACTCCTCACTTTTCTTCCTAGTTGAGCTTGTACACATCAATGATATGTATCTTAAGGTCTATAAATGTCTCCCAGATCACCAAGTATGCTAAAAATGTCCATCTCTCAGTTGAGCAAGTCCATTAATTCTATGAACAATATTTTATTACATTGGCAACAGATCTGAACAACTTATATAAAAAAATGAACTCACTTTAATGAATGAATTGTACACACACACAGGAGGTCTGGCAATTAAGGTCGTGAACTCATCTTAGAGAAAGTGCTACATATGTCATTGCTGAATATCACTACGATCACCTTTGAAGTACTCCCCTTGGGAAGCTATGTACTGATGCCAGTGCCTAGTCCACCCTTCAAAGCAATTTTGGAAATCTTTTTTTTGAATCGCCATCAGAGCTGTGATCGTATTACCCTTAATGTCCTGAATGTCATCAAAATGTCTTCCTTTCAATATTTCCTTTATTTTCAGGTAAAGAAAGACGTTATTGGGGGCCAGATCAGGTGAGCAGGGAGGGTATTCCAATACAGTTATTTGTTTACTGGCTAAAAAGTCCCTCATAGACAGTGCCATGTGAGCTGGTGCATTGTCATGATACAAGAGCCACGGACTGTTGGCGAAAAGTTCAGGTCGTTTTCATCTAACTTTTCAAGCAGCCTTTTAAGCACTTCCAAACAGTAAATTTAATAGTTAACTGTTTGTCCATTTGGTACAAATTAATAATGAATAATCCATCTGATATCAAAAAAGTTTAGCAACATTGCTCCAACAAGTTCGCAAATTTAGTTGTCCGACCTCATATATATTGCATTGTGGAAACTCATGTTTAGCTTGCATTCATGCCCAAAATTTACAAATGTGGAGAGAAGACAGTATCTGAAAAGTCTCCACAACATTTTTTTTTCATCCTGAAAACAAGCTTAGCTTTTAAAATATTTACATAGTAGACACAACCCAAAATAGGGCCAGTGACCTGAATATATCTAATAATTTCTATTGGTAATGTTTTGCATTTTATTCAAGAAGCAGTTTTATTACACAAACTGTATGAAGCACATCATAATTGTTTTTTTTAAAAAAAACATGAGTTATGCATGTGGTTATTATTTATAAGGGGACAACAAATATATATTGTTAATTCTACCAGTGTGGGGGGCAATCTTTGTTAAGACTGAGCCAGAAAGTCAGAGGATATTCTGCAAACAACTACTTTGTTAGTAAGAACGAGACTTGGAGGGCTGGTAAGGGATATATTATTAGGGACAAAATTGCATCCTAGGATGCATATATTTGGATTTGGTGAACTGAGCAGCCACCTACTAGGAATTCCAAGCAATTATTGATTTTCCAGACAGGAAAGTGGTTCCTCAAAGAAGTCTCTTGAGGCTTTCTGAGTCTCAAAATGGAATATTACAAAAGCTAATTTCAGGTCAACATACTCATGGGGGCTACCATGTAGATATTTTTCAGTAATGACAGAACCTGCATTTAGAGATATACTTTTTCTTAACCATTTAAATAGTGAACTCATTTAATTCTGTAATGATACATTCTCTAACCCATGAGCTACCTCCCAGAGCTCAGTCTCCCTCCTCTGCATATGTCGCTTCAGGGATTGCTGCATAGGTCTTTGTGGAGCTAAGCAGTATGAATGTTGGGCAGAGAGGGCATGGGGGCAAAAACTCATGTCTAGGTGATGGCTGGGAGGTCACACACTAGGCATGAACCTTGGGTTGTGATTTTCGAATTAAAAAATTTCCTTATAAGACAATTTTTTTCTTTAATACTTTCATTATACAGATTTTTAAAAATTGCTTTCTTATAAGATGCTGCTCTATTACAGAGTTTACACCATTTGTTATATCCTCCAGGGTCATCACATCAAGCTAGATTAGTACTGAGGGTAAAATAACCATTGATTTGGGAGGTATATTATCTAGATGCAAATCCTGATCCTGATACTTCCCAGTTAGATGACCTTTGCAAGTTTTTAAAACTCTCTGTTCCTCAGTTTTCTCCTCTATAAAATGGGAACTGTAATGATACCAACCCCAGAAGGTTACTATAAGGATTACATAAATTAATAAATATAAAATACCTGGTAAACAAAACATTACATAAGCATTTCTACTATTGTGTAAACAATGGCTTTATCATATTTCAAAATATTTCTTTGTTCATCAAATCCATCCATAATATTAACCGTGGATCTCTTTCCTGAAGTAAAATTTCAGGTGAGAGTTTAGCATGTAAAAGGAAGTTCTCTTAAAGAGGCTAGAATAGGGTCTATGTTTCAGCAGCTTCCTCATGTATGCTATGGAATCCTATAGCTCCCCAGAGCAGTGATAGAAAATACATTTCTTAAAAACCAATAGAAAATAGAGAATACATCTCTTTAGCTATAATCTCCTGAGATGCCTAAAGGAGTCCCATGCTCGACTAACACAGTGACTATGCGAATGGCATTTGTAATTAAAGAAAAGATTCCCTCAGATATTCAAGAAAGAATATGCATAGCAGACACAAGTTTGCAATAAAGTAGCAACATGGGACAGTCAATAATCACATGGCTCACATATAATAAAGTCAGATCATAAGAAAAAGTAATTTAAAGAAAAGCAACAAAAAATTAATTGAGAGGGATGCGTAAAAACCGTATAACGTTATTACCATAATAGTTACAAAAATAATTATAAACACCATTAAACAAGTATTTAATATGATTCTAAGTACTTGTTAATTAGTGATGTTTATTTCTAACATTTTAAAAGATGGAATACTTCTCTAAAGTCAATTAAAATATTCAGTATAAATGTGTAACTCCCTGGTTGTTCTTAAATATATATGATGCAATATAAAGAACTTTATGCTCTTTAACTGTGTCTACTTATGTTATTTATTTATAATGTTTATTAAATGTTTTTAAAGCTTTAATTTTAACATAGGTGTCCTTCGTAAATATGGTTATAATTTTATTTTACAAATGAATTCTTGTTGGATATAGTATTTATGCAATTATCCATCTCACTGTAAATCTTATATTTTATAAACTTCAGAAGAGTCTATTCTCTCTCTCACTTTTTCTCTCTCTATATAATACCGACCTCATACATACACACACACACACACACACACACACACACACACGTACACACACGTACACACATATAAGTGCTCATATAAGTATTAATACTAGATGGCGTTCTCATAATGTAATCTTCAAAATGAAGAATCATTTCTGTTCACTTCAACATTACATTAAATCGTTTTTATTTTCTCTTTTATCCTCAGGGTAAAACCATTTGCTGAGTGGCCCTTACTGTTTACATTGATGCAGAGGTTGTGTTTCTGTTAAGCCTGTTTCAGCTATAAATTTTCATTTTTCTCTAGCTATTACAGAGAATGGCAAGGGAAAAAAAAAAAAAAGGAGGCAATATCTATGGAATTACTTTATATCACCAGAAGAATGTGACTGTAAGTTAAATATGTAGCATCAGGTATTGGGGAAGAGGGTGAGAATTTGATTCATGGTGCATTGAAATTCCATTAATAAGTAATCAGGTTACAATGGTATTCTTTTGAATTTCAAAACTGAGGAAAAGTGTGAATAGTGTTTGTTGAAATTCACTTATTATAGTGTTCTCACGCTGTGAAGGCACTCTACAATGACTACAAGAATCAAAATCATCATATCCTTGGATCCCAGCTCATTAGCATTGCTACTAAAGCTGCCTAAATTATTGCTTACGTGCCTTTCAGACACATCATAAGGATATCAGTATCCATTCCTGCCTACAAAGTGGCAAAAAACAATTTCAATAATGCATCACATTTTTTTTACTTCTATTTCAGTATGCATATTCAAACCCACTTTGTTTAGAAAAGCAAAAGCCAAGTCTGCATAATCAAGCTAGAGAGTTGATTGAATATGTTGTTAATGTAGTCTTTCAAAGTTCCCCACCAAATAGCATATTTGAATTTGACTTGTTATCTGTAGAAAGGAAACAAGAATGGTACCTGCTATATAGGTGAGAATAAATAAGGTATTCCGTTGCTCTCTTTGGGTGATTTCAATTTATTTTAAAAATCATTTGGTAAAATAGGTATAATGTCTCTGCCATGGAAAGTAGCAACTAAGAAATAGTTTTCTACTTTAAAAATAAATGTCTTGGCTTCACTCCACCATTTATTTTCAATAAATGCCTAAGCATTTATCTTGCAGCAGCCATTATCCAGTCACAATGTTCAATTCTTTGACATTATCTCTTAAGTAAAACAGTAACATTAAGAATAAAGGACTTGCTGATTGAAAGAGTGCATTAGTAAGCTGGGTGGGTGAACAAATACTCTGAGTAAAAATCACCTCTTAAATTGTCATTTGAAGTAGAAAAAGCTCATGTTTTCTTCCCTTCAGACAAACTGTGCATTGAGACTTGTGGTAAGAGGTTAACCAAGTAAGAAGCCCAGAAGTGAATATTCCAGCATTTTCTAAATTAAATGATGTCTCCTCTGGTGCATTTGGTGCTTTACATTGGCTTCTCTTGAACATTCGTTGTGTAATGGAGGTTTACATGTTTGGTTAGCTCTGAAGATCTACACTTAACCCTAAGTAAAGTGCTCATTTCATGAAAGTTCCTCTATAATATGACAACCTATGCATGGCTTCTCTTCTTCTAATTATCAGTGGAGATTTTGGTCTCCCTAACTTTTAATCAATTCAGGAGGCTAAACTTATTTTGATAGGAAGCAGTTGCTGAGATGATTGGAATTTAAGTACAGAAGTTCATTATCAGACTTACTGTCTGTGTTTTGTAGCCAATCACTGCCTATTACAGCAGAGGTCGGGGAGCATCATAACACCCTTGAGAAGAAGGAAACCATTCTGAAAAAACAATACATCGGTGGGGATGAAAATATATTTAAAACAAACGAACAAAAAATTTCCCTAGCTAGAGATCTGATCACATCACTCCTCTGCTTACATATTTTACTTAATGCACAATATGCCCTCTGTTAAATAACTTATGGTCTCCTTAATACAGAATGGCAAGGCTCTTCTTGACACAGAATACCAAGAAGGGTTAAGGACTAGCTTAAATTTACCAGTCTACTCCTTCTTTGGCAAAGCACTGTTAGACTATCAGCAACTTTACTCTCACCCCTCAGTTTGGACATGGGCCATAAGCTGGTATGTTTCTGTCTAACACAGGGAACATTACAAACAAGCTTTAAGACAAGTTCCCTTGCCTCTCAACAAGATTGCTCCCACTGTTAGAATAACGTAGAAGTTTCACCTAGGTAATTTATATTTGTGAGTTTAGAACCTAAATCCAAGCACAATAAATTTGTCTTTCTGCAGGTTGAGCCCTAAAATTGGATTTTCCCCCCATTGTATGTATGTATGTATGTATTTATTTATTTATTTATGTATTTGCAGACTAAAGTTTGAGAATCATGGCTTCATAGCTCTGTTCTTTTTTTTCTTTTTCTCCCTTAATGGGGATTATACTCATCATCTCCAGTGGTAATGATGTTTCTCTTTCCTGATTTCTGGATCAATTTGTTTATATCACTTAAGTGACACCTATCACATACTCCTCTGTGCTATATTTACTTGCAAATATGTCTGATCACCTTTGGAGACCAGATCTGTCTCTCTCATATATTAGCATTTCTTCAGGAGTCAGCATTAGAGCCTCGCACATTGTAGAAAGCCCTTTCATGGTTACAGAGAAATAAAATGTCAGCATTGTTTGTGTTCAATATTCAAACTATAAGGATATCCTAAGGTCTAGGCTACCTGGCATCAGTATAGGTGTGACCTTGTTCCTCACAATTCCTTTTTCAGAAGGCTCCTTTCAGCCATACAAATGCATAAGAAGGTAGAGATTAAAGGGGGCCCAGGAGCTATGCTGCAGAATGGTTGTGAAACTTGTGTTAATCCAAACCCACACACATTCATCCTTACAGTCAGGATGGTAGCTCTCAGGCTGCTATATTTCTAAGATGGGTCATTCTAGGAAGCACTTTCAGAAACTCATCAAGAAACAAACCACAGTTGTGTGTTCTCAGGTGCTAACACCCCTGCAGACAGTTAAATGTTGGGAGTTAGTAAACAAACCAAGGTTGGCCAGATAGGATGACTTTTTTTTTTAATTAAAAACTCTCAGCGGTACAATAAGACATGAAGAAATGTTTGGATGAAAACTGTCACAGCCATGATGGAAAGTAAAGAAATACTATTTCCCAAAATGTAGGTTCATATTGAAATATAAGAATTAGCCACATGAAACTCATTAGGTGTCATTGTAAAGATGCTTCCAGGGATGACGATCACTATAAAATGCATAAGTTTCCTTATGAGAACCCTCAGAAAACATCTCTTTTTTAAGTCTTAGCAAAATAGAAGATGCATTTCTGAATAAGCAGTTAATTTTTATCATGTGGAAATAATAGATCTCACACTGAAGCTAAGATGTTCAGATCTGTTTTTCAACAATTGGAAAGCTCAGAAACAAATGGGAAGCTTAACTCTTACAAGTGCTGAGGTTTATGATATGGATTTCTACACACTAATTTTATTTCTGTCTTTTTTAATTTATTTATATTTTACTTTATGGCTCCTTACTCTGACTTTCTCATTAGTTTGATACATCCTTTTGTAATATAGGAACATTTGTAAAATTCTTTAAACACTTTGTATAATCATCTGAGATTCAAATAAACAGCATAATTCCAAATTATTTGCTTCCCCCTTTGTGTCAATAGTCTAATTTCCTCTCACTGCTAAACAAAGTGTCATGGTCTCATTCTTCTACTTTAATTACAATGAGAAACCTTACATATTTTCTACAATCCATTTGCCTCAGAGAGCAACCAGAAAGACACCTACCCTGCTGATTATCACTCTTATTTTGAATGCGGAATTGAAAATACCATATTTGAAAGGAGCTTTAAGCAAAATACTACAGTAACATCTAAATTGAGCAGAGATCATAAACTTAAACAACAATAAATTCATATTAAAACGACAAAAGAGAAACATCCTTCATATGGCGAGGTCAGCCCATCTCAACCTTTTAAGATCTTTTTCTAACTGAAAGTGTCCAGCTGTCATCAAAAATGAACTCTGATGATCTTTCAATATCAGTGCTTTGGGAATTTTTTTTTTTTTTTTTTTTTTTTTTTTTTATGATTGCAAGGTCATTTCTGTGAAAGCTTACAGGACATCTGGTAGCCTAAAGTCAATTCTCAATTACCTTTGGCATGGGAGACAGGATTACATGGATATTTTTTGACAATTTCCAGACATCTCTCAATCGGTTCCCTCAAGATCTCCCATCGCCAAGCTTTTCTTAGACGGGCTCTTAACAAGAAGCAAAGAGTACAGATTTCAGTTGTACCTCATGTCACTTACAGAGGGAACTGAAATTTCCAAAGATACTTTGTAGCAAATCTGACATGAAGAGAAAAAACAAAGGTAAACCAAACACAGCATAGCCTGCACTGGGACATGCACTGGAAGAATTCAAATTGATTAATAAACATTTCATTGAGCTTGGAAAGAAAGAAAGAAAGAAACATAAGAAGGTGCTTGGGAGGAGACAACCAAACTGGCGCAGTCCTTCTCTCACAACCACATCAAAATTACAACTGATCTGCAAAACAACCATTATTGAGAATCACCTAAAATCAAGCTGAACTGAAGCCTTTCAACGTGCAGAAGAAGACATCTACAGACTGGTAGGAAGGTCACAGACACATCATGGGCTGGTCTCACACCCATGTGTGATATTAAAGATTGGGAGGGCTATTTTGGCTGTGGGTGCCTCCTATCCCCTAAAGGAGTAAGAGATACCAGCCCACCTCAGCCCAGTGTCCCAGTGTCCCAGTGTTCCAGTGGGGAGAGAAGTCCCCATAATTTCTGGTTGTGAAAACCAGCAGAGATTGTGACTGAGTGAGACTGAACGCAGCTGCACTCACAGGTGATCGTCTTAAAGGGACTGCGTGCGGACTTACCCGCCAATGGAATCACTTGCTGAGCTCCAGTGTTGGGGCAGCAACTGGAAAGGCAGCAGGGACGTATGGTGGGGAATTGAGTTGTCTGACTTGGGACGGGGGCTGGAGAGGCGGCTTTCTCCTGATATCAGGGGAGCTGGCAGAGGCCAGTTTCTTTATTGAGCCTTCCCCTTTCCCAGTGCACAAACACAGGGGGCCACCATTTCTGAGTCTCCACTGTTCATTCTCCCTGCCCTGGCTATTTAAGACCTGGCCCCACACAACTTTTGGGCACACCCAGGCTGCTTTCAGTGGCCGCAGCTTGGCTCAAGCTGCAGACTTTCCTAGGGTCTCTCAAAAGCTTGTGGAATCCAGACAAACAGCATCTAGCTTAAGCGTGTCCTATACCTCTTGCTGAGCAGCCCTAAGCCAGACTAGTAGCAGCCAGCCTTGGTTCATGGCTTGGCCTCTCAAAGGCACTTCCAAGCACAGCACAGGCAGCAGACATCTGCGGATTTCTTTCTGGCTCCGCAGGGTGCCCGGGTGGGGCATGGGCTGTGGCTGAAGTAGACCTACATTGGATCCCCTCCAAGGTGGTCCTGGGGCAGGCACCGCCGATGGTCAGCTTCAAAACAAGCTGGAGCATTACCCAGCCATCTCCAAGTACAACACACCCAAGGGACAGATTGGGCAGGCACCAGAGTCCTGCTGAGGCAGATCATGCTCTGTAGGATCAGCCTCTGCACAACAACCCTTCCACTGTAGTGAAGGTCAGTCCCTACAACCAGTGAGACCAAGGGTCAGTCCCTCACATTGATGTGCAACCAAGGCTCACCTACAAGAGGAGGGCTCACACAACCCACACAAATAATGCACCTGGAGCGCGTGGCTCAGGTGACCAGAAAGACTGCGCCACTGAATCCCACAGCACACCTATTAAATTAGGCCACTCTACCATGTAAGACTGGAAGACATAGCAGCCCTACCTAATACATAGAAACAAACACAGGGAGGCAGCCAAAATGGGGATACAAAGAAATATGTCACAAATGAGACAACAGAACAAAGCTCCAGAAAAAGAACTAAGCAAAATAGAGATAAGCAATCTATCAGACTTAGAGTTCCAAACACTGGTTATAAGAATGCTCAATGATCCATTAAAAAGGAAGATGGAAACCATGAAAGAGAATCAGTCAGAAATAAAGGATACAATAATGGAAATGAAGAATATATTACAGGGAATCAACAGTAGACTAGATGAACCAGCAATTTAGAAGATGAGGTAGCAGAAAACACCCAACCAGAACAGCAAAAAGAAAAAAATAATCCAAAAAATTGAGGAGAGTTTAATGGGCCTCCAGGACAATATCAAGCATACCAACATTTGCAGTACAGGGGTACCAGAAGGAGAAGAGAGAGAGCAAGGAACGGAAAACCTACTTGAAGAAATAATGACAGCAAACTTCCCTAACCTGGTTGAAGGAAATGGACATCCAAGCCCAGGAAGCACAGAGAGTTCCCAACAAGATAAACCCAAAGAGGCCAACAAAAAGATACCTCATAATTAAAATGCCAAAGGTTAAATACAAAGAGAGAATCTTAAAAGCAGCAAGAGAAAAGTAGTGAGTTACCTACAAGGGAGCCCCCATAAGACTGTCAGCTGATTTCTCAACAGAAACTTTACAGGCAAGAAGGAAATGGCAGGAAATATCCCAAGTGACGAAAAGCAATGACATACAACCAAGATTGCTCTACCCAGCAAGGCTGCCATTTAGAATTGAAGGACAGATAAGGAGCTTCCCAGACAAGAAAAAGCTGAAGCAGTTCATCACCACAAAACCAGTATTACAAGGACTCTTAGAGGGACTTCTTTAAGATGGGAGGGGTGATTAAGGATGGGTGAAAGGGGAAGGGATTAAGAAGTACAAATTGGGTGTTATATAGTAGACATGGGGATGTAGGTTATAGCATAAGGACTATAGTCAACAATATTTTAATAACTAGGTATGGTGCCAGATAGGTTCTAGATCTATCAAGGTGATAGATGGGAATGGCGTTGGGGTCAGGGGAAAAAGGTGAAGGCATTAAGAAATACAAATTGATAGTTAATACAATATGGGGAATATAATCAACAGTGTTGTAAAGATCATGTAAGGTGCCAGATGGGCACTGGACTTATCAGGGGGATCATGTCTTAGACTGTGTAGATGCCTGACCAAAGCACTATACACCTGAAGAGCTGAAGTAGAATAATATTGAATGTCAACTGTAACTAAATATATAGGTACATATAGTCACAGGATGTGGAGTACAACATAGAAAAGATAGTAATGGTATTGTAACAGTCATATAAGATGTCAGAGGGGTAGTAGCAGCTTGAGGAGTGGGTTATCACTTTATGAGGGGGTTAAATGTCTAACTATTATTACATTGCTTTGTACACCTGAAACTAACAAAAAAATATATTCTAAA
This sequence comes from Rhinolophus sinicus, assembly GCF_057876585.1. Classification (NCBI taxonomy): domain Eukaryota; kingdom Metazoa; phylum Chordata; class Mammalia; order Chiroptera; family Rhinolophidae; genus Rhinolophus; species Rhinolophus sinicus. The sequence goes on from NC_142516.1 coordinate 55,629,344, forward strand.
GAAAAAGAGGGTGTTTAGGAAAAAGAACAATAACTAATGTATTCTATGTATTCTAGTTCTTCAAATCCCATAGGATACACTATCTGAACATCTTTAAAGGTGTTCAGGTGAACCTCACTAGATGGGAGGAGTCATCAACAATGGAAGCAAAATACAAAGCCCGGATTATTCGAAAAAAAATAATAATCAGTGGACAAAACCAAGTAACCCTGGAAAGACAAATGTTAGCCGGAGAATAAAGGTCACTGAGGAGCTGGTCTTGTTTTCTATTTTCAATTAAAAAATAAAACAAAAATGGGTGAGATGCCACTGTATCAAAAATGTATTCGAATGTATATATGTGCAACAGACTGTAAGGCTTCAGAGTTCAGGCTGTGCAGTTGTTCAGCTGGGTTCATGGTATGGCTCCAATTGTCACTTTGGGCTTAAGTGACAAAGTTTTCTAAACTCTTTGTGACTCCATTTCTGTACCTGTCAAATGGGCTTTGAGAAATTAAATTAGTCTGGCATATAAAGGTGAACAAATAATAGATAGCCATATTATTCATATTAGAATACTATCTTAACGCTGATATACAAAAAAAAAGAAAATATCCAATCATCCTGTTGACAAGACAATCCTTGATAATAAAACAAAAACAACTAAAACAATCAGACAACAAAAACCCTAATATACGTGCTTAGTATAAAAACGCAAGCCATACTATAAAGTACAACTAAAAAGTAAAATCCATCTTTCCTTCTTTTCCATTTTTTGTCAAGAGTTTCTTATGAGGTATTTTGGAAAAACATGTAAATACCTATTATAAGTTCTTTTAACTATTTATTATTAAGAAAGTGACCATATTCCCCATTATGCACATTTTATTCTACACCTAGCTTTTGTTCTACATGTTATAGTATGTCGCTGGGAACTTTCCCTATTGGCACATGCAGTGCACTCTTAGTTTTTAACAGTTACATAGTATTCCACAGTATAGATTTATCTAACTGACTATTTATTGTTGGGAATTTAGTTTGTTTTGGTAGCTAATAAACAAAAATAATATTGCAAAATTATTTATATATTCCTTAGAGTATTTCTTTGAAAAATTCTTAAGGCATATTCCTAGCAGTGTCATTTCTGGTTCAAGACTATGGACCTCTTAAAATATGACATTTTGAAAATGTCTTTGAAAGATGTAATATCAATTAAACCCCTATGTACTCTCAGTGGTATTTAAGAAGTCTTGATCTGGGAATTTTCCTAGCTTTAAATTTTGTCAATCTGGTTATGTAAAAATTTATTAAGGCTGATTAAAATTCTCATTTAATTTTTCTAAGCTGGCTAACAAAAAACAATGCTTTGATTATGAAATAGCTTGTATTATTTTCATTTTTGTTAAAAACATAAGTATGATAAAATAGTAATTATAAAGCTGAGTGGTTTTGTTTCTCTCCATGGAAGGATTTTCAAGCATCATTATCCTATCTTATGAAATTTTTTGAGGTCAAGAATAGTTAACCTAAATGTAGAAACTTGTCCTTCATTTTCAAAACTGTTTCTTTCTTTCTAGGATTAATATACACACACAGACACAACTACACCCAGACACACACAGACACAGACACACACACAGATGTTCATTAGATCGCTCTACTATCAAGAAACAGAGCACAGCTGTATATTACCCCAATAGTTACTATTTAAAGGAAATGTAACAGGTTAAGTATTTAGTAAAGTTAAATTCCAATTTGTCTGAGGAACGTTAAACCATTATAAATGTAAGATAAAAGCAAATACATGAATATGTGACATTTCATGTCTCTCTCAGTGGATCAGAGTTCTCAAATTTGAGATTATCCACTAAATTACCTTAGTAATCTATATTGCATACCTAAAGCAAATTTATTAAAAGATTTCTCCTGAAAGTTGAAAAAAAGTATTTTACTTGTTTTCATGAAATTCTGTATTTATTCAGTTTCTGGAATCAGTCAGGAGACAAACTCTTTGTTGACTTCACACAAAATGTCTGGTTAGTTTTTATTTGTGAATTCAGAGGAAAATATAGTCAACTTGGAATAATTTACCAAGTGTAAATGTAGGGACTTTCATATGAGAATAACAGATTAATGATTACTATGAATCATACCTGTATAGTTTGTATTAGAGTACCATAGTCTGTAAAAATATCTTAAGTTTTCCCAGTGTTTTAATAACTATAAATATCTGGGAGAAGAATCTGTCTTTAAATTTGTGGAAAGGGATTGATAATAAGTCATGCTTATAAAGGATAGAAGTGATTCTCTGTTGTTTTATGATTTGAGTCTTTGCTCAATGATTTCTACATAATGATTGTTCTACAAAATAAGAAGTGTATTACAGTTATAATGTCTACAAAAATAAAGTGCTTCTTTTATTTCTATTGCTTGGTAATGCATTATTGTATCTTTAATTAATATATTAATGTATCCTATAATTTCTCAATTCTTCAAAATTTTGATATAAGGATAAATCACGTGGGAGCCCTCTGGTGGCCAAAACAATGCCATTAAATTTTCATTAAAGAAGTTCCTGCTTATCAAAGACTCTCCTTGAAATTCTAAGTTTATTTGACATCTACTTCATATTGATATATTTATACTACATTGATTCAATTGGTAAGTTACAAATTGCCATATATTTTAATGTCTGTCACCAAACCATAAATATTTCACATACATAATTCAATACTTAAATTATATAAAAATCATTATATTTCTGTATAACATAGAGAATCACAGATTATCTTAGACCCACAGAATTATCAAATCATAGAATTTTATAGCAGGAATAAATCTTAGAGTTAATTTAGTGAAATTCCTCCATGTAATGAATAAGGAAAATAAGGTCAAAGTAGGTTAAATGTATTGCATAGAGTCATAGAGTAATTATTGGAAATCCTGGGAAAAAAGTCCATTTATATATGTTTCAATGTCAGAAATCATTAAAAATATGGTCATTAAACTCTGTTTCAATTTATTTTTTAGTTCCTTTACATGAAATTTGAACTTATGCTTATTTTAACCTTTTCATGATTGTTTTAAAATTCTTGCTCCTGAACGTTTTACCAGGGCAAGACATGGGAATCAAATGATTTGCAATTTAAAATAAAGTAGAGGAATAAAAAGTGGAAACAAATAAACAAAACAAAAATTTCATTAGTTTTCTATTGCTGTGTAATAGATTATCATAAAGTTAGCATTTTAAAACAACCCCCACTTAGGAATTCACAGTTCTGTAGGTCAGAAGTTCAGCCTGGTGGGGCTGGGTTCTCTGCCCAGGGGAGCAACAGGGCTAAAACCAGTGTGTGAGCTGAGCCTTGTGTCATCTGGAGGCTCTGGGGAAGACTCTGCTTCCAAGCTCATTTAGCTTGTGCACAGAATTCAATTACTGTCGTATATAACCGAGGTCCCTCTTTCTTGCTGTTTTTTGGCTAAGGATTTGCTCTCAGCTTCTAGAGGTTGTTCTTAGTTCTTTGCCACATGGCCCCTGTCATCTACAAAGCCAGCAACAGAGAGTTTTGTTAAAGCCCTCTTACACATCAACTTTCATTTTTAGGACACGCCTAGTTCTTTATAAGAAAAGTGCGTATGTCCACAGGGCTATTTACAGGTCAGTATCACCCATAATAAATTCTCCCTAAAGTCAGTTGTGCTATATGACATAATCTAATCATGAGAGTGATTATCCAGCCATATTCACAAGTCTTGGACTTGAATAGCACATGTGTGGGTGCTTGGATCTTGAGGGCCATCTTAGAATTTTCTCTACCACAATAAAATGAAGTTTTCTTATTAAGACACACCTCCAAGGCAGGAAAGATTTTACTTCCTTTTCCGGGTGTCATGATTCATGCACTATCTCAATATATAATTAAGCATTCCAATAGAGGTTACACACTAATAAAGTTTTACAATATTAAAATATACTCTTTAAAATTCATTAACTTTTCCAATTAATTTTGAAACATTCCTGGCTCTGTGGAACTTACATTCTAATGGGAAGAGATAGTAAATTATTAATATAATCAACAAGTAAATCATCTAATACACTATGAGATGAAAAGTGCTATGGAATAAAACTAAAAGAGATCAAAGAGATGAGGGGAGGAAAAACTCAGGGATGAAATGGATAAACAGCATATCAAGGGTGTTCCTCACTGTGAAGGTGAGATTTGAGCAAGGACATAGAGGAAATGATGGAGTTGTCTGTATAGACATCTGGGGGAAAACAACCGAGGCAGAAGGAACAACAAGTGCAATGGCCCTAAGACAAGATCACACCTGGCTATTCAAAACACAAGAAGAAACATGTGACTGCAATGGAACAATGCCAAAAAAGGAAAAAAGAAAAAAAAAAAACAGGCAAGGTCAAGAGGTAAGGAGGAAACAACTACCCATGTGGTGTCATTGTCGAGTAAGGATAAAATGAAATATCATTGCAGAAAGGTGACATACATGATCGAAGTTTTAGAAGGGCCACTCTGGCTCCTTTATTAAGAATGATTATAAAGGAGACAGGATAAAAGCAGGTAGATCTATTGAGAGGCAACTGCTGAAGTTCAGGCTACAGATACCATGGTTTGGACCAGGTTTTAGGAGTGGAGGTGGTAAGAACTGGATTCTGAATATATGTTGAAGGTAGAGTTAATAACATTTTTATTGTGTTCATTTGTGACATATGAGATAAAGAGAGGAATTAAGAATGATTTATAGGTTTTTAGTTTGAGTGGCTGAATAGACGGAATTCCTATAATCTGAAGATAATGATGGAGAAGATGAGAAATGTAAAGGATTTATTTTTTGGACATGTTGCATTTGAGATTGCTTTTAGGTATCTAAGAGGATGAGTCAAGTAGGCCGTTGGATATATATATATATATATAACTACGTATTATATATTATATACGATATATACATATTACACACACACAAACACACACACACACACATATATATATATAACTACGTATTATATATTATATACAATATATACATATTACACACACACACACACATACACACACACACACACACACACACAGAGGGTGCCAAAAAAATGTGTACACATTTTAAGAAAGGAAAAACTGTATTAAAATTACACTGACGGTAACCACTCTGAACACCTCTTATAATTGCAGAAGTCAAACATGACTTGTACTTATCTATGGTTATCGGTATATATTGAGTATTGCAGTTTTAATAGTTTTCTCCTTTCTTAAAATGTGTATACATTTTTTTGGAGCTATATATATATATATATATATATATATATATATATATATATATATATATATATATATATATATATATATGGAGTTCGTTGGAGAAATCTGGCTTGAAGAGATAAATTAGGTAGTCATTAAGAAGATTTCCAAAGAAGGCATTTTAAATCCTTCTGGATGAGGCTGGATGAGAACACAAAGGAGCGAGCCAAGACAGAACATAGAAGAGAGCAAATGACTGAGCCCTAGAGCACTTGAACATTAAGAGGTCAGAAGAAGAAGCAAAACAAGTAAAAAAGATGGCAAAAGAGAAGCCAGTGAAAGGGAAGGAAAGCCAAAGCATCATAGAAGTCAAGAAAAAAAGCATTACCAAGGAAGAAGGAAGACATCGTAGAAATGGTGGCATGAGGTGATCCTCTTGAAATCTCCCCTGGAATTTACAACAAATTAAACTATAATTCCACAAAGGACTCTCTGCGTAGGAGACAGACAAGAATAAGAGACGTGCAATTGAAATCATCTAAAGTTGGGCATACTGGGCAAGTAGGAAAGGAGAAAAGGGGGCAATGTGGAGACACGAGCTGTGGGGCAGGCCACAGGATGCATATGGAGCTCTGAGCTCCCTGCATTCCAGAACTACCACAGCTGCAAGAGCGGAAAGAACTCATACTGCTAGGGTTCCACTTATGGCCCACAGGGCTGAGGGACAGCACATAACATGGCTGAACCCAACGCTCACGGCAGAGACCTCAGAGCAAAGACTGAGGGAAGAAGGGTGAAACCAGCAGTTCAAGCTCTCCCTGCCAAGCAGAGGACAGAAAGCTTAGGCACAGATTCTAACCGCCCCCTCCCTACCCTCCCAGAGCTCACCCCACCCCCCACCTGCCCAGTGCTAGAAGTGAAATAGTAGCAGTGTCAGATCAAAAGAATATTTGCAGTTCTGAAAACTGCAGCCCACAGGCATGGACTCACAGCCCAACTAGATCTGGTAAAGGGCAGGGAGCGCTGGGTGCAGGACAGGCTGTGCTAGTGGTCACCACCACTGCTCACAGCCACCTCTTACAGCACACCCCACCACTGGATGGATCCCTTCATGGGTAAACAGAGCCACTGAAACACATAGGCCCTGAATCTGGTTCAGGACGACCTTCAGAACTTCAGAAGTTTTCCACATCCCCTAATGGAGGTGGTGCCCTGAGACCCAAGCAATCGCTCACAGAGGCGATGCCTGCCTTCCAGGGAATCCCTCCATTGTGTGAGAAGCTGGAACAGTGCAGAGAAAATATAACACTACAGTACGAGAGAGAATTAAAGGCTGCATTTGGAAAGAAAATAAAGCATTCTACCAACACTTACTGGACAGCAAAGGAAAGATATCTTCCTAGCAATATGTTGCAGAACCCACTCCTGTGCATGCCTAGGAAGAGAAATAATAATTCACTAATTGCCACAAATAGCCAAGGTAACAAGGCAGCTCAGAAAGAAAATGAAAAGTTTCCAGAAAATGAACTTACAGACAAGGAAATATACGACTTAAATGACAGAGAATTCAAGATCGCAGTTCCGAAAAAAATCAACAAGATGCAAGAAAACACAGACCGGCAGTTTAATAAACTCAGAAACACAATAAAACAGGGGTGTCCAAACTGCGGCCCACGGGCCAACTGCAGCCTGCAATCCATTTTTAATTGGCCAGCAGAACATTCCAAAAATATATTTAGTTTACTTAAATAAACCAGGTGAGGCAATGCATACTTCATCTCGAGTGCGTGGCCTGCCTGTTTGTGTATTTTACCACATATGGCCCTTGGTGAAAAACGCTGAAAAAAGTTTGGACACCCCTGCAATAAAAGAACCACATGAACATTTTACCAAAGAGATTAAAATTTTACAATAGAACCAAATAGAATTTCAGATGATTAATAACTCAGTTAAAGAAATGAAAAATGAAATAGCCAGGTTAGATAATAGAGCTTACCAGATGGATGAAAAAAATCAGTAACACCGAAGATAGAAAACTGGAATGACACAGATTGAAGAAGAGAAAGACTTGACAGGTAAAAAAATAAAAAATAAAAAAAATAAAAAATAGAAAAAAGAACTTTACAAAAATTTTCTGACTCCATCAGAAAAAGAAACATGACTAATGGGAATAGCAGAAGGGGAAGAAAGGGCAAAGTTAACAGAGAGTATGTTCAAACAACTGGTCAACAATAACTTCCCTAACATGTGGAAATAACTGGATCATCAAATCCAAGACGCAAATAGAACACCTAATTACCTCAAACTCAATAGGCTTTCTCCAAGGCACATTGTATTGAAGCTGTCAAAATTTTATGAAAAGAAAGAATCCTCAAGGCAGCCAAGGAAAAGAAGGTAACCTGCAAAGGAAAACCCATTAGGTTATCATCAGATTTTTTCAGCAGAACCTCTACAAGCCAGGAGGGAGTGGAGGCTACAAAGAGCTGGTTCTTTGTAAAAAGTAATACAATCGACAAACTCTTGGTTAGATAAAAAGAGAAAAGACACAAATAAACAAAATCAGAAATGAAAGTTATCACGGATGCCACAGAAATACAAAGGATCATCCAAGAATACTATGAAGGACTATATGCCACCAAATTCAATAACCTAGAAGAAATGGACAAGTTCTTAGAAACATATAGCCTTCCTAGGTTGAGTCACGAATAATTGGAAAATCGAAATAGACCAATCACCAATAAGGAAATTGAATTAGTCATCCGAAACCTTCCCCAAATCAAAAGTCTGGGACCAGATGGCTTCACTGGTGAATTCTACCAAATGTTCAAAGAGGATCTAATACCTGTCCTACTCAAATTCTTCCAAAAAATTGAAGAAGAGACAATACTCCGTAACTCATTTTATGAGGCCAACATTACCCTGATACCAAAACCTGGTAAGGATAACACACAAAAAAAGAAATTACAGACCAATATCTCTGATGAATACAGATGCAAAAATCCTGAACAAAATTCTAGCAAATCGAATGCAACAATGCATTAAAAAGATCATATGTCACAACCAAGCGTGGTTCATGCCAGTGGCACAAGGATGGTTCAACACACACAAATTGATCAGTGTGATACACCATATAAAGAAAATGAAGGACCCAAATCATATGATTACATCAATAGATGCAGAAAAAATCATTTGACAAGATACAACGTCCTTTTATGATTAAAACACTTCATAACATAGGTATAGAAGGAAAATACCTTAACATAATAAAGGCTATATATGACAAACCCTCAGCTAATATCATAATTAATGGTGAAAAACTGAAGCCCTTTGCTCTACGTTCAGGAACATGACAGGGCTGTCCCCTAACATCTCTGCTTTTCAGCATACTATTGGAAGCTCTAGCCAGAGCAATCAGGCAAGAGCGAAAAATAAAAGGCATTCAAATCGGGAATGAAGAAGTAAAATTGTCACTTTTTGCAGATGACATGATACTGTATATAGAAAACCCTAATGACTTCACCACAAAGCTATTAGAAACAATAAACGAATATAGTAAAGTAGTCGGCTACGAAATCAATGTACAAAAGTCCATTGCATTCCTATATAGGAACAATGAACTCTCAGAAAAAAATAAATACATAAATAAAATTCCTTTGCAATTTGCAACAGAAAGAATAAAATACGTAGGAATAAACTTAACCAAGGATTTGAAAGACTTATATACTTAAAATTAGAAGACATTTTTGAAAGAAATTGAAGAAGACACAAAGAAATGGAAAGACATTCCATGTTCATGGATTGGAAGAATCAACATATTTAAAATAGCCATATTACCCAAGCAATATGCAGATTTAATGCAATCCCCATCAAAATCCCAATGGTATTTTTTTTAAAGAAATAGAACAAAAAAATCATCTGATTTGTCTGGAACCACAAAAGACCTCGAATAGCCAAAGCAATCCTAAGAAAACAGAGCAATGGTGGAAGTATCACACTCCCTGAATTCAGCTTGTACTACAGGGCAACAATGATCAAAACCGTGTGGTATTGGCAGAAAAACAGACACACAGACCAATGGAACTGAGAACCCAGAAATAAACCCACATAAATATCGACAGATCATTTTTGACAAAGAAGCAAAAAACATACATTAGAGAAAAGACAGCCTCTTCAATAAATAGTGCTGGGAGAATTAGAAAACCACGTGAAAAAGAATGAAACTAGACTGCTATCTGTCACCATGTACCAAAATTAATTCAAAATGTATAAAAGATCTAAAAATAAGACCTGTAACAATAAACTGCATAGAAAAAAAACATAGGTACTAAACTTATGGACCTTGGATTCAAAGAGCATTTTATGAATTTTACTCCAAAGGCAAAGGAGGTAAAAACTAACATAAATGAATGGGACTATATCACACTAAAAAGCTTCTGCACAGCAAAAGAAACCATCAACAAAATAAAAAGGCAACCAACAGAATGGGAGCAGATTTTTGCAAACAACACCTCTGATAAGGGTCTAATATCCAAAACATATAAGGAGCTCATAAAACTCAACAACAAAAAAACAAACAATTCTATTATAAAATGGACAGAGGACCTGAAGATACATTTGTCCAAAGAGGACATACAAATGGCCAATAGACATATGAAAAAAAAAAAAAAAATGCTCAAATTTACTAATCATCAGAGAAATGCAAATAAAAACCACAATGAGATATCATGACACCCCAGTTAGAATGGCCATCATCAACAAGACAAATAGTAACAAGTGTTGGAGAGGTTGTGGAGAAAAAGGAACCCTCATACACTGTTGGTGGGAATGCAGATTGGTGCAGCTGCTATGGAAGGCAGTGTGGAGGTTCCTCAAAAAATTAAGAATAGAATTACCATATGACCCAGCAATCCCTCTCCTGGGTACCTACCAAAAAAATCTGAAAACATTTGTCCATAAAGACATATGTGCTCCAATATTCACTGAAGCTTTATTTTCAGTGGCGAAGACATGGAAACACCCAAAGTGTCCTACGATAGATGAATGGATAGAGGTCGTTGTATATATACACAATGGAATACTACTCTGCCATAAGAAAAGATGAAATAGTACCATTTGTGACAACATGGATAGATCTTGAAATTATAATGCTAAGTGAAATAAATCAGACAGAAAAAGTAGAGCACCATATGATTTCATTGTTATGCGGTATATAAAACTGAAAACAACAAAAGAACAAGACAAACAAATGAAGAAACAAAAACTCATAGACACAGACAATAATGGTTACCAGAGGGTAAGGGGGGAGGGGGTGGTGATGAGGGTAAAGGGGATCAAATATATGGTGATGGAAGGAGAACTGACTCTGGGTGGTGAACACACAGTGTGATATATAGATGATGTAATACAGAATTGTAAACCTGAAATTTATATAACTTTGCTAACAAGTGTCACCCCAATAAACTAATTACAAAATAAATTAAAAAAATATAAAAAGTAAGAAAGAAGAAGTGGTCAACTATGTCAAATGCCAATAAGATTTTTAAAAAGTGGCCTCTGAGACTGATCATTGGATTTAGCAATCTGTAGGACACTGGTGACACTGATAAGCTTTAAGGGCATGATGGGGTAAAACCCTGATTAGGGCAGTTTTAAGAGAGAGCATGAGAAGATAAATGGCAGAAGAAAACGAGTATAAACAACTATTTCAGGAATTTCACTACAAAAAGGAGTCAAGGAATGGGAAGGGTATAGCTAGCAGTTTGTTTGTTTGTTTGCTTTAATCTTGGAGAAGAAACAGTATGTTTTCAAGCTTACGGAAACAATCTAGTCAAAATAAAAAGATGATGTAGGACAGAGAGAAGAATTGTTAAGAGTGATGTCTCTAAAGTGGTCCAGGAACCTTTAATGAGGATGATTCTTGTTGGATAATAACAATGGCCTTATTTTTTTGTCATGCCGATCAAAAGGCATCACAGTCTACATTATAGTAAACCAATTTAAAAACAAACACACTTTGACAGCTCCCAGAAAATATTTATTTTGAATCATATGGGTGCTTGCCACCCTTTACAAATAGAGTTTACTAAATACAGTTGACTTCACGATGTTGTTTTCTCTGATTCAATCACATGTAGAGGAAATAACTTGTATTGATAGGAGTAGTGAGGGGCAGAAGAAGTGTGGATATTCATACAGCTCATCATGTCAATTAGAACTTGCCTCTCAAAGAAGCATAGTGTGAGAGACAGAAAACTCAGTCTGGGGCCCCAAGTGCCACTGACTAGGTCTTCTACATTTGCAAAGGTGATTCTTCTTCTAAATATCATTTTCATTATCATATATATATATATATCATATATATGTAAATGTATTGTGTTAATTGGTCTCTAAGGCCCATTCTAACTAATTTAATAAAAAAACGTACCCTGAATTCCTACTATGAGTAAGAAATAAGATATAAAACTGGCACCTTGTAGCTAGTGAGACAGATGGAGTTTTAGTCAACTGACAGAAAATGAGAGGCAAATACATTTGTAAAATAGGGTCAAGTAATAGGTGTAAGGCATCCAAGCGCATGTGGCTCTCACATGCAACGTGCACCCTTCTGTTCTCCCTCAGTCTTCTCATTTGCTTTCTCATCAGTAGACTTCAATTCTCTTGTGCCTGCATTCTTTTCTCAGAATACATTTGAGAAATTTGGAATTAGATGGTCTCTAATTTTACCAGTTTTCCGGAAATGGCTGATTTAGACACCAGCAAAGTCTAGTTCCATAAGTACTGTGAGAATACATGGATAACTAGAATAGAGGCTGATATGACTGAAGTGTTTTCTCTCTATGGGGATTTGTGGTATGTCACATATTAATCTTATGTTGAAATGTAAGTTCTTGATTCTGCACGTGAAGCTCTGTATTTAAACCAGATAAAATTCATTTCAGTTTACCCATGTTTTTCCCCTGAAGGTCTGAGGATTTCCAGTGATCTTATGTTACACAGGGAAGGAACTTGCATGCTATCATTAGGTGTGAAATGAGGCAAGATGTAGGGCTGGGTGAATGCTTCAAATGGCATCCTATACCTGAGAAAACATATATAGGACTCTGCAGATTCCAGAAGACCTAACGTGTGGCCAATAATCTTAAGTGACAATAGAAGAATCGGAGAACATTCTAACTATGAAATGAATGATGGAAGGAAACAAAGTGGTTAAATATAGTTATTTTGGCCAAAGGTACTTCAATATCATTATTAAATCAGAGGATGTGATGTTCAATAGTTTTAAAATTAAAAAAAAATTGGACAGTTAAGAGGGCAATAGTGCAGACTATTTTAGAATGACTCTGTCTCAAGCAATTGGAATCTGTTTGACGTTATAAAGGTATTATAAATATATTTATTGATTGGACTTGATATTGATGTTACTTTTGTTGTTGTTGTTGTTGTTGAGGTAACATCTTTACCTAACACAACGAGTTCTCTGTTCTCTATTTATTGTTAAATTTCTATTCTGTGATTCTCTGGAATCTGTACTTTCCTAACAGATAAACTACTGCTGACCTGACTTTTTTTTTCTTCCTGTAAGCAGGCTATACACCGAAAAATGAGGTTTTCTATAAGGATTTATTTTTGCCATTTTATAAGGAATTACAACATGTTGTGACCACATCTAATAAAGGATTGATTGTCCAAAGAGCTTTCTGAAAGGGTATATGCTCCTATTCTTTGCATTGTTATTCTAAGGTATTTGTATTATTTCTAAAAATACATCAAATCATCATACTTACTTGTTATCCATTTAGTTCTAAAATTCAGTCTATTCCCTATTTAGAAATATATAGACCCACAGCGTTTATTTTGTACCATGTGCTTATTACATTTCCAGGTATTAAAATGATTTCATTTCAAACAGCACACATTATTTTAGGTTATTAAACATATAATTGTTCAATATAATGAAATCAGAGAAGGACTACACACAGGTATGTTTATATGTGTATCTATATCTATAATATTTTTAAAAATATTTTTAGAAACACTTTAGCTTCAGTTTATCTAAGAAGAACTTGGAAAGGCAGCTTTTAAGGAGCTAAGAATTAAAATAAATGTCAACTTTTGCCTTCATAGAGCATCTTTCTAATAGCAACTCTATGTCTGCTAACCATGCTAATTAGCACAAACGAACTGATTGTCCCCGATGTATCAGAAACTGATTTGTCCATAGCTTAGCCAGTCTACATCTCATGAGTCACTGCAAAGACCCTGAAAGACTGGTAGAAATAAAAAGTACATATTGAAAAGGGCCTGTGCCTGAATCAGATTCAAACTTTGTGATTAATTGAACACCTTTGCATTCTGAGCACCAATCATTAACATCATTAAGCTGCTTGTTTCTTAATTGCATTCTTGGGTAGGGAACTCGAGGCAAAAATGAACCAGCTCTGAAAAGCCCACAATCAAAGTTGATTGCATCTAACCTTACTGTTGCACCTCTATTAACCTACAAGCTGGGTGGGCAGGACTTACAAAAAGCACTTCGTGAGAAAAAAAGTCTCCTTCAGATTTTGCTACACTTGCATTTATTCTGAATTTTCTGGAAATTATGAAGTAGACTTGCTAATAACCCCTGTCATAGACAATCGTTATCTCAAACTGTGAATACTGGTTGTCATTTTCAGAGTCAACAGATGTTGACCTTAGGGTGGCACCCTTTCCTTCATTGTGTGAACCTGATCAACATTATATCCTTCAGTTTTCTATAAAATGCACTATCCAATTAGAAAGTGAGCTTTTTAAAAAGAAAGGTCTAGGGTTAAAATCTCATTTAAGCTGCATTAGGCTAAATGTGGCTTTAGGCTATTTGTATTAGCTGAATATATTTACAATTTCTCTAAAGGAGAGGAAAGGACACTTTGGGGACTACAAAGAAATTGATTTAATGGTATGCATGACTTCACATTCAATTTCTATAAAAATGGCCCTTCATAAAAGGTTGTGAAGATTTTTGACAGTATCTCCCTTTTCATCTCTGTCCTGATTTTCATAGAAACACTGTTTGCAAAAATGCAGCTAAATTGGCAAAGACACAGCTATAGAACAGTTCTGCAGTATAAAAGGGATGCAGCAATTATTACCTCCCCAAATTAAATTGAACTTGAAATCCACTAAGCCTAGTCACTATTCACGTGGAAATGTGCTATGAATTCCTGAACCCAGTCAGCTTTTCGTGGAATTATATACTTTCTTCCAACTTGCTTCTAAGCTCATTTTCTTCAGATGCCTTTCCCAATCAGACTCCATTAGAGGTTGATAATGGCTTTAATGGTATCTGACTCAGTTTGATTTTCATATAGCTATTCATTCATTTATTCAGCAAGTATACTGAGTGTCTACCATGTAGAGGCAATATGCTGGGCTCTTACTTTCACAGCTCGTAGAGACTAGCAAAAATAAAGCTAGAGTTCCATTTCAACCTTACATAATCATCACTTTTTAAACACATTTTTCGTATACTTGCAGGTAGTTTCTAGTAAGGATACTTCAGTGATTTCGTGATAGTATCTTATATGAATTAAAGATTCTGTGTATTTTCCTTGCATGAGTCAGGTTTCATAACAAAAATCATTATGTTTTCAAATTTCATATTTATGGTAGGCATAAAGTGCTTAGATTGTAAATTGTCCTTTAATGGAAGTGATTCCAAAAATCTGACAGTTTCATTTTTTTTGGCATTGCACAGCTAAAGACGACTATTTTCTGTACACTGACAGTTGTATGATACAGGGTGGGAAATGACTGGAAAAGTCATAAGAAAGAAAAGGTAAAAACTGGGTAGTCTTTTATCTCAGTTTAACAAGAACAAATAAAACAAAAACAAATTTCTGAGTTTATGAAACTTTTTATCTTGGAATTAGGCAAGATTAAGCATAGAGTAAGATCTCATTTTCTAAGGTGATGTTTTTGGAGAATTTATATTAAATTGTTATCCTAAAAATGACTATTTGAACTACTAGTCATTGATTTGACAAGGCCAAGTTTGTGCCTGGACCAGTGGGAGCATGGATGTGAGTTTGTTTACATCTCTGAAATAGGTAAGCTGGAAAATTATCTCAAAGTAAAATTAATTATGAAAAAAACGTCATAAAATTAGCAATTTGAATATACATGGGTAAAAATAAGTATAATGCAATAAAATTCTAGTGCAGTACAAAAAAACTAACCAGTATATTACAATTAATATAATACTCGTATGGTTAGTGTTATTTAGATATTACAGTTTATTTTTTTTTTAGTTTGCATACACTCTGTAAATAATGGTAAGTTACTGCTTGATTATGGCTAGCTTTATAAATTTTAATACTTTATAAAAGCTTTATAAATTTTAATAAAATATTTCTGATTGTGTTATGTGAGGATCTAGACTTGATAAACTTTTTATTAATGTCTTTCATTTACAGATTAAGGCAAAATACTAAAGTAAGATGTAGAAATCATTGTTAGAAATTATGTCAAATTCCACTAACATGAAGTAACCCGGAAGAAATGCAGTGAGAAATAGGGATGACCTATTGATATTCTGATACATAACCAAATATTTTTAGTCCGAAGGTTCTCAACTTATTTTTTATAAAGAGATAATTTCCAGGAAAAACATAACTAATTATGTAATTGTAGTATGTTTAAATACATTTTATTATCTGTAAGTTTAAATAATAAAAATACATTTTATTATTTGAGGGCTATATTGTAGGTCAAAGGTTTACAACTAAATTTTGGTGGGAATTTAAATTTTTATAGTGTATTTTTTTTTTTTTTTTTTAAACACATGATAGTGCAGACCTGCCAAACCCCAAAGCATTTGTATGGAAGTGCCAGTGCCAGGGTCATGTTTTTCTTTTCTTTTCTTTTCTTTTCTTTTCTTTTCTTTTCTTTTCTTTTCTTTTCTTTTCTTTTCTTTTCTTTTCTTTTCTTTTCTTTTCTTTCTTTTCTTTTCTTTTCTTTTCTTTTTTCTTTTTTCTCTTCTCTTCTCTTCTCTTCTCTTCTCTTTTCTTTTTTTTTTTTTTAAGATTTTATTGGGGAAGGGGGACAGGACTTGATTGGGGAATAGTGTATAGTTTCAGGACTTTTTTCCAAGTCAAGTTGTTGTCCTTTCAATCTTAGTTGTGAAGGGCACAGCTCAGCTCCAGGTCCAATTGCCATTGCTAGTTGCAGGGGGCGCAGCCCACCATCCCTTGGGGGAGTCTAACGGGCAACCTTGTGGTTGAGAGGACACACTCCAACCAACTGAGCCATTTGGGAGCTCAGCGGCAGCTCAGCTCAAGGTGCCGTGTTCAATCTTAGCTGCAGGGGGCGCTGCCCATCATCCCTTGCAGGACTCAAGGAATCGAACTGGCAACCTTGTGGTTGAGAGCCCACTGGCCCATGTGGGAATCGAACGGGCAGCCTTCTGAGTTAGGAGCATGGAGCTCTAACTGCCTGAGCCACTGGGCTGGCCCTAGTGTACTTTTTTCATATAGTCCTTACAATTGAAAATGCCCAGTCTTTCATCCTTTCAATGCATCTTTCAAATTATCACCAGACATATCTTTCAAAAATACCCCTTTGATCATGTCATATTGCTGCTTGTTAATATTCATATTCAGTTATTCCTTATCATAACATTTAAAACTAGTTATAACTTTATCCTAGACTAATATTCTTTTAGAGACCTTATATTTTGTCCTTTCCTGGCATCTCTCAATTTTATACCTTATTACTTTTTTTCCATATTGTTGTATAAACCATGCCTTATTTCTTGACCCCTGATTCAAACCTAATGTTGCTCTTTTAAGGCTGAGCTTAAGTGTAAAAAAAAAATATTGTATCTGCATGGAAGATTTGATTTCTCCCTTAGTATTTTATTTACATAATAACTATTTTGGCAGCTATATTTTACACAACTATTTGTTGAGTGCCTACTACGTGTGAGACACTCTTCTAGAAATGGCCATACAGGAGTGACCAAGAATCAAACTTTCTACTCTCCTGGATGTTTTTTGGATATGTTGGATACTTATACATTTACCATAATAATTCACAAACTCCCTTTGGAAGAGCCCACATTTATCATTCTTGAGTCCAGTCAATAAGAGTTGAGCTGAGAAGATAGCACATACTAAAATGTTAGCTTTTTTATTTATTTTTTTTATTTTTCTTTTTTAAGATTGAATGGAATTTAATATTCAGTCATGAGTCACTTGGAAAAATGTTTCCCTTCTATATTCCAAATGAAGGGAGGACAAATATATAATTGGAAAGTAAGGATATAGTGAATATTTATATAGAATTTCTACAGTTTTTTCCTCAAAAACTTCCTAATCATGCATTTGAGAGATAATAGTACTAGGTTCTTCCTTCAGCATTAATAGATATAGAAATATATAAAACATAAATAAGTATATTTGGATCCTAGAAAACATATTTCTGTTTTTTTTCCTTCTGCTTTATAAAGGGTAAAGACTATATTTCAAAATATCAGCCAACTACAAGCAACAACACAGTGTGATATCTACAGTTCAAGGATGATACCATTCAAGGATGACACGTGTGAATGCAAGAAAGGGATGCCTTGTGGTACTTCACTGTCAGCATTGTCAGAGAAACATCAACCAATGTGGTTTGTATAACTTCATTTCTAAAATATGTATCTGCCCCAGATTGGGGGGGGGGGGGAGACTTATTTTCTGTTCTTAAAATTCACTTACTACCAGGAACAATTTTTAGCTGATTCCCAATGGGTCTATATGGACTCACTACTTATCAATAACATCTCCATTCATTATTTTTTAAATCTAGATACTTCTAAAATCTATGAATTAAAAGTTTCTTGATATGATACCAAATGTGTTATTATCAGGCTTAACATTTTGCTTCTTGAAAGGAATAATATAAAACCAATATAAAATCCTACAAAGAATTTACTTATGAATAGTGAGTAGATTGAGTAATTATAAGAAAACATTTCTTAATGGGTGCCCAAAGTGGTCAATGGTGGAAAGCATATGCTGGGTAAGCCTTTTAAATCAAATGTTTAAGAAGTTTTCAGATGTAAAAGACACCACTGTAGTTTAATAAATAATATTCAAACTCCCATTTTACTACCTTTTCCCTGGGGGTTCCGGGATGTAGGGAAGAATTATCATCAGTAAATTCTTTCACTTTTTGTTGTTGTTGATGTTATTGTTATTGTGACTTAGGCCACATTAAAACTAGGTATAACACATATCAGTTTGTTTCTTTCTTTTGTTATCCAAAATGGAGAATCATAAGGCCATAACAATTACTGGTCAATGCCTCAATAAAGGCATCATAAATACCTTTGAGAATCATAACAAGTCTTGATATTGTAGATAGCTTTAATGGACTTCAACTTAGAAATTCTCAAATAGCTGGCATTGTATCCCTTGTACTTGAACAGAATGCCAAACTAGGAGACCTGAAATAAATGTACTCACCAAAGTCCCTAAGACGCAGCTTCATTTTGTTAATGGTTATAGATTATTATTTCTGAGGCATATGGAAGAAGTACTATGCCATCATAGATTGTTACAACATTGATGCAGTTTCATCTAATTTTTTGGAGGGTGGGATATGGCTCTCTTTGCTCAAACAACATCTCAGGTGTCAGTGCAATAGATACAGAGTTTTCTAGTGGAAAAGGGTGGTGTTGGCACATACACAGGGACTGGGGCCTGAAGCTCAGATACTCAGCAGCCTTTCCTGTACGTAATTACTCTAGATTCTCGAAGGAGGAGTTTTAAAAAGATTCTTTAA
Organism: Rhinolophus sinicus; assembly: GCF_057876585.1. Classification (NCBI taxonomy): domain Eukaryota; kingdom Metazoa; phylum Chordata; class Mammalia; order Chiroptera; family Rhinolophidae; genus Rhinolophus; species Rhinolophus sinicus. Next base: position 55,648,381 of record NC_142516.1, read on the forward strand.
TGGCCTTTAAAAATATCAACAAGTAAAATCTTTAAAAACACTGATTTTTTTTCTCCATTAAATACATTTGACTGCTGAAAGAACTGAGGTCCAGTGAGAATAAATGACTTATCTTTTGTCAATATTTATTTTATGTTATTTATTATGCATATAGTTTTAGGCACTCTTTTCTGTCTTAATTAAATTATAAGCAGAAACCATCCTTTGTAGTTCATTAATTCCTACACTGTCTAGCATAGTTCTTTTTGTGGTAAGTATTCATTGATAGTTGATTTTATGTTATAAGTTTTAATTCACATCATCCATTTGGTTTTACCACATTTTCATGTGCTGAACTTCAGATCAAGGCCTATGGCCTCTCCTATATTGGTGAGCAATTAGCTTTAAGAATAGAAAAATAGTTTCTAAACTAATGAGCTGATTATTTTTCCTCTGTTGTCCAATCAGCTACCTAATATACTTCTACATGTACATAAATTCTGCATAGAAGTAAATTCCATTTACAATTCATATACCAGGCACAGTTTAATGCACTGGGTTATAGAAGTAATCAAAAACTACATTAAAACAAAACAAAACAAAACAAAAAAAAACTTTTTTTTCTTCCAAAGAGGCTTGCATTCCAATAGGAGTCAGATACACAAACATCAAAGAGAAACTATGTCAGATATTGATAAGTACTGCATTGGGTCATGTGCAGTTACAATGTGAAAGAAAGTGATTGGGAGGACCACACTACATAGTGACATTTGAGCAAATTCCTGAAAGTGAAGAGGGTGTTTGCCATGCAGATACAGTCAGCCCTCATATCTAGAATTTCCACATCTGTTGATTCAACCAAGTGCAGATTGAAAATATTGGGGAAGGGGAAAAAGTTATGTTGTTGCTGAGATGTACTATGTAGTTAGGCTTATGATGATTGCACCCATACTGAACATGCACAAATTTTTTTCTCATCATTATTCCGTAAACAATGCGGTATAACAACTATTTACATAACATTTACATTGTATTAAGTATTATAAGTAATCTACAGATGATTTAAAGTATACAGGAGAATGTGCATAGGTTATATGCAAATTTCATGCCATTTTATGTAAGGACTTGAGCATCTGAGGATTTTGATATCCCTGGGGCGTCCTGAAACCAATCCACCAAGAATGCCAAGGGACAACTATATATAAGGGAAGAATATTCTAGGCAGAAGTAAGAGGAAAATCTCTAGGTTGTGAGAGTATCTGGAGTGGCAGAGGCACCATAAGGGGTATGGTTGAAGCAGAGGGGAACATGTGAACTCATTGAGGTGAAGGAGGAAGAAAGGGAGGCAGAGAATGAAGAAGGACTGAGGAAGGAAGATTCTACTTATATAGGGCCCTATAGGCTGTCACAAGAATTGTGACTTTATCCTCAGGGGAGGCTTTGGAGACAACCAGTGATTTGACTTCATTTTTAAAAGCTCCGTCGGTGCCGTGAGCAGCATTGAAGGTAGACAGTACAAATGCGGAAGCAGAAAGATTAGGTAGGATGCTTTTTCCAAAATCCAGACAAGAACTCACAAGACTTAGAGTAGAGTGGCAGCAGTGTAGGGAGCAAGAAGAGGTTAAGTTCCAAGTATATTCTGATTGTGTAACTCACAGGATCACTGATGGATGGGCTATGAGTGTGTCAGAAAGACAGAGAGGAATCAAGTATGATTCCTACCTGGCCTGAGAAACTATAAGGATGCCTTTGTCATATATTGAGTTGGAGAACACTGTATAATATGTGATAAAGCTCAGACAGAGGTTATACCTTCAGCAGAGAGGACAAATAAGAAAACTAGTGAATCACAGTTTTACTTATAGTTCTACAGTATAGGGCAGTCATCACTCCACTTAAGATCATGTGTCTCTATTATATGACTGAAATATTGCCTAAGCCTCAAGTTTAGTAGTGTGATCTAAAACATGGCATTTTAAATGTGTGAATTCATATATATTATCATTCACGTACAACTTGGTATTAACCTTAACAATGACTGAACAATTTTTCTACAACCAAAGAAATACTGTCTTCCTAGTATTATGAAAATGTAAATAGCTGTCTAATTAACGAATTCCCTAATTGTCCTCCCCTGCTGAGGGTGTGTGCCTGCTTTCTGTCTTGGCTGAGGCAACTCTGTAAAATTCCATTTATGATAGTGTAATATGGCCAATAGAACCCAATGGACATCTGTTCACACTGGGCTAAAAAACATTATAATCAAAAGCTCTTTGTAGGTGTCTATGTTTTCTCAAAACAAAGTTTACAGACTGATAAATGGGCTTACACAGATAAGTTAGGAAAGGATCAGCCAAAGGTTTTACCTCCTTTCTTGTGTGATGTCGACCTATACTTGACACAGTCTCTCTGTGGGTCACTCAAACAGGACTTTGCACAACCGAAGGCAACATTCCCAAACCTATATCCCTTAGAATGTCTAAACTCTAATGACACATGATACACAATTCTTAGATAATGAATACAATTAAATGCATTCATTCATTAGAATTATGGTAACTTAACACAGTTATAATAATAAAGTAATTACTTTGATATAAATATAGCATGATCTATGAAGACATTAAGCTATAATCCTTAAGTCTCGAAAATAAAATTCTAAATAAGGTTCTGACGTTCAAACTATCAATATCCTGAGGATTTACTAATTCCTGGGATAAGCCTCCTGCATGAAAATTCAAATAGCTACTTTACATACTAACCACCAAATTACTTATGGAATTAATTACTGTAAAATAATTAGCACTGAACAGTTTTATCATCAAATAAAACTAAAAAAATAGATTTCATTTGTTGTGCAACTGATTATACGGCTTACATCTTAACAGTTGGGACTTTTTTAAAACAAGGATTCTTTTTGGTGATGATTTGTGGGATGTTTTATTTTTTCTTTGAAAAGTGTTGATTTTGAAAGCCTTCTAAATAAACAGCGCTGATCTATCAATTCTTGAACCATTGAGAGTAGGTCACCTGTGGAGAGCAAATTATTTTCATTTCCTACAGGTGGACTTTACTGACGAGAAAGCAAAAGCAAGAGAAAGCTTAATTTATGATGCCAAGTAAAATAACTAGAATTTAGCATGTAAGAATTTATGCTGTGCCGAGCATGAGAAAACACTGACTCCTGAACTGAAACAAATAGCCTGGTCCTGTTTTAATCAGACAGAAATTTTGTAAAATGAGCCATGAACAGAACAATGAAACAAATCCATAAATAGAAACATTTCATCTATGACCGTACCAGCTACATTTCTTATTTGGCGATTATTTTAAGAAATAAAAATACACTCTTTAAAATAATGAATTATTAAGAATATGGAAATATTTCTTTCAAGTAAGTAAAAAAAAATGGGTTTCAAAAAGCACAAACAAAATAAGGCCTATGTTTTTAGTAAATATACATGTAATATAAAAGTAAACAGCTACATATATGAAGGGTAACAGAAAGGTGAACAAGTCTTCAGGTAGAGGGATAGTTCTTTTTTTTTCACTCTTGTGTATGTTTTGAATTTATCTCTTGAGCATGTATTTATCATGATGATGAAAAAAATGTTATACCAAATTTAAATAAAACTTAGATGCTGAACTTGTTAAAAAGTTTAATAAAATGTTATCATAATTATTTCTCAGGCTCCCTAGAAACATGATCAATAAACTATCACTTGCAAAATTTCGCCAAATAAAATAAAGCTAAGGATAGTGTAACGTATTCATCAACAATAAATTTTAAGAAACACCTTTAAATAAAATAAAATACACTACGGTAATTATTATTTGGCTCATAAATGAATAGAAAAGTTGATATAACAAATGTTACTGTGGTATTATTTTTATTTATTTATCTTTATATAAAATTTTATATTCTGATTTTATTTTTTTTAAGTTTCCATGAATGAAAACTAGAATTTGTATAAATTGTACTGGGGTAAAAGTTAATTAGAAGGAAAACAAGTTCTAGTACCAGCAAAAAAAAAAAAGTCATTTCAAGGACATTCAATTTTAATATCTTCCAGTAAATAAAAGGAAACATGTGCAAAGATGTTTTGAAAAATGTAAAGGATCGCTAAGGGCAAAAGAGGAGAATATAGTCATATTTAACCTTACAACATTTTAGCCTAAAATTATATCATCTCTAGTTCTATAAACTATCTCTCAATTATAAATGACTTACCAACTAAATGTGTTATTTTGGTAGCAGTTTTAGAAAATTTTCCACATTGTATATCCTAGTACAGGTTCTGTATAAATCACTGAAAGTCTAAAATTTAATATTTTTGAATGAGTAATTATCACTGAAAGTTTGGGCTTCAGTAATTATCACTGAAAATTAGGAATACAGAGTAGATAGTGAGAAGTTGAAACCCTAGACTGTCTTTGGTTAACAGATGGGAACTGTTCCTATGAAAACTTCAAGAGAAATATTCAGACAAAAGAATAGCTCCAATTTCTCAAGTGCAGAGATGATATCACAGCTCACATATAACAAGCTAACGCTAATTTGCAAAGCTATTTGAGAAACACTAAATTGCAGTAATAAGAAAAGGTGACATTTGTACCATTTCACAGTCTTATTATGTATTTTGTGCCTAGAGTAGGACCATTTCTGCCTCTCTCGAACCTCTGTCAGGAGAGAGAACTACTAGCATGCTTGAATGCCCAATAGGTCATACAAGGAATAACTGAGTGGTAATCAACGTTGACCTATGGAGAGAGCAAACTCACATGATTAAATCACTGCACAGGTATTAGTGATCTTCACCGAGGACCTGAAACCTATTCAGTCTGAACCCTGTTTCACTTTGTGCGTTTGATTTGTAAAAGTCTTTGCTTTAATATGTCAAGAGCTGATCAAGGTCCATGCAGTGAAAAGTCAGATCTGTGTTTCTATCCTACCTCTCCCATTTGCTGATTGTGTGACTCTCATAAATATTTGCTTAGCATTGCTGAGCCTCAGTTTCCTCAGTTTTACAGTAGAAGATATGGTTTCAAATTCATGGGATTTTGTGAAGCTTAAATGTACTAATGTGTTGAACGTAATAGCACAGATCTGGCACAGAAAAGCCGCAGAAGATAGTACTAGTCTTTTTATCCCTTATTGATTCTTATCCTTCCATCTACTATAACACTCTGAGGGAGGGAGGTAGTACATTCCTGTTAGACTCAGACACATGCTGTACAGTGATTCTCACAGTGAGAGTTTGGGCCTCGTGTTCCTGGTGAGAAATATTAATCTTGGAGGAAGGGTAGTTGGAAAAATAAATATGGTGCTTTGGGAAAAAAACAACAACACAAGAATTATTCTCACATGTACCGCTGGAAGAAGGGGTATCCTAGAAATCATGCTAGTGGACTAGCTTAAGCTCAAGGCAATAACATCATATTTATACATAAGTATAATTAATGCCAGCTAGAAAAACTGTTCATGTGTGTAGGCTAATACAAAGAATGCTATGATCGATTTATTTGTAAGTGGGATTTCACGGCTAAAAAAATGATGTGCATTGCCCATTTCTGATAAATCTTTCAAAATTGCCCATCTCCACCAAAAGGAACACCCCAGTTTATAGTCCCACCCACATGATATGAAGACGTTTTTCCTCTACATCTTTGTCAATACTTATTGCTATCTATCTTTAATCGCCACCAACACCACCATACCTCCCTTAATCTGACCATTTATACCCCTTGGCCATTAACTGCTATTTCTGGGATTGATAGTCTCTAGAAAGGCTAAAGAGTACAATATCTAAAAGTGTGGAGTCAGTATCTAGGTTACCTCAGTTCAAATCCCTACTTTACCACTTGCTGGGTGTGTGACCCTGAGTACGCTACTTAAATTTCTGGTGCTTCAGCATCCTGCAAAGATTGGTGTGACGCTTAATTTATTTTTAATGCATTTATATAATTTATATATATAGAAGAGTGCCTAACACCTAGAAATCCTTATAGAAACATTTATTATTAGCATTTATATTATTTTTATATTACTGCTATAATAAATGACCCAACAATTAGTGGCTTAAAACAACAACAACGAAAAGTGTTGCTACAGCTCTGGAGGTCAGAAGTGTGAAATGAGTCTATGATGGCTAAACCAAGATGTCAGCAGAGTTAGTTTCTACTGGAGACTCCAGGGAGGAATTTGTTCTCTGTCTCTTCTAACCTCTGGTGACTACCAGGATTCCTTGGATTATAGCCACATCATTTCAGTATCTGCTTCTGGTGTCACATTCCTCTTCCTCTTCTGCAGTCAAATCTCCCTCTGCCTGACTCTTAAGGACACACGTGATTACACATAGGGCTCACTAACGTAATGCAGGATAATGTCTCCAACTCTAGATCTTTAACTTTAATTACATCAGGAGATGCAGAGTGATGATGGACTCACAATAATGTACCAAACACCACTGAGTTATACACTTAAAAATGGCTGAAATGGTAAATTTTATGTTCTATATATTTGACCACAATAAAAACAAAACAAATTTAAGATTGAGAAGAGATTCTCCTTGTAAAGGAAGTGGCATTAAGTCATTTCATAATGTAATGAATACAATGTACAAGACAGGAGAAACTGTTTAAAGAAGAACTTATTATTATCTCTTAACATTTTATTATACTGTGATTCCTCTTGATTTTGTGATATATCTCATTGCTGAAAACCTTCAAACAATCTCTGTTCAGTGCACAAGCTTGAAAAAAAGTCTACATTCAAAATCCTTTTTCTATTATAATCTATAAGTATATGATATGCAAGATTGTTTTCTTCCCAGCAATCAAATAGCTAGATAATTATTATTGCAGGAACATTTGCTGAACTCTGAGCTGCTTCAGTTTCACCCTGCTGCAAAATTTGACATCAGATATAGAAAATTTAATCTGTGATTAGTAAAAACCAAACCTTCCCCCATTAATCAAATTACCTTTTTAAAATACAACATGTATGCAAATATTTCATGAAATGTATTAACTTAAATAGTGTTTAGAACTATAAATTCAATTTCAACTATGAGCCCAAACCCATAAACTCAGTTTAAAAGACATTTGATATTAGGCATTTAATTACTGATATCCTACTGAAATTGGCATTTAATAAAGAGAAACATTTCTTAACCACTAAAGAGCTTTAAGATATGAAATGAAACAGTCTACGTCATGAAAATGAATCTAGTCTTGAAAGGAAGAAATATTAATAAAGTCATGTTCAAAAGTCTTTAACAGGCCTGCAACACTGAAATAGAATTCCTTGGGTCTCTGATTATGAAGCAGTCTAACATTTTGCTCACAGACTTGGGAATGGGAAAAAAAAAAAAAAGAAAAAAAGTCAGGCTCCAATAAAACATCACATTATACACAGAGCATAATGTGCAGAATGTACATTCTTCAGTAGTGATTCCAGCAATCTCATCTCAATAGATACTAAGCAAATTCCAAAAAATAGGCAAATAGACCAAATTTTATATATATTTTTTTTGTTTTCTTAAATGTCAAACTAAAGGAATAGTTTGGCCCAATAATTGAGGGTGTACTATGTCAACGTGGTTCTTTAATTTCAAAAGGAGATAAAACATATAGACATCTGATCCACTTTAATTGAGTAAACTAATCATATACATACATAGATGCATTCTCATATATGCATATATATAAACTCTGTGTCTTATTGCACTCATTTTAGATGGTGGAAGTGAAAAGTGAGTAATAGAGTACTAATCCTCCATAAATGAAAAATACTTCCCTTGCTAATCTTTTCTTGTATCAGAAAAATATGCCACAGATATTTTCTTAAAATTCTCAATAAATGATATTCATCGAGCAAGCACCTTATATTTACATGTAATTATTTGTCACCTAGTGAAGATCACAGAAAAAAAATAATGATCACATTAGCTAATTTGTTGAGTATTTACAATGTGCTAAGTCTGCTACTTTATATAATATGTATCATCTAACTTCAAAATACAACTATATAAACATGACACTAATATTAACCCCATCATATTAATGAGGAAACAGAGGTTCAGAAAGATTGAGACATTTGCTTATGGTCACATGCAGTATAGCCAGGATTCAAATGTCCATTTTCTATAACTCCATACCTTGGGTACTGACCACTACACAAAATGGCTTCAGATATGTCTCACCACTGATTCACAGCAACTCAGCTCAAGGAACAAATATTAGGGGCAGATGAAGCAGACAGGAGGGGAGGTGATGCAACCAAAGAAAGTGAGAAAAGTGGCTACAGATGAGAAACAATGGGATAGTGCCTATTTTAAAATAATATTTTAACCTTTATGAACAATGCACCTCCTTCACTTGCAATGGACATATGCTTAGAAGTCATTGTTCCCAGTGCTTCTTCTAATAGCTGAGTCTGTTCTTAAATTCCCCTGTCAAATCATCACTAAATTCTGTCTCTATATTTCCAAAATCTGAGAATTACATGCTTTGACCACAATAACTTTTTATGCAGTGTTAATATTTTTCTTTGGTGATTTGACGTAATTCAGAATTGTGTGCTATTATATAACTTTCACGTATTTCTGGCATGATTCCCCAACTAGTTTATAAACTCTCTGCAGATAAGAAAACACAATGCCTTAATTTTCTTTATATTTTCCAATGAAACAAATGCTTTATACATATTAAGCACCGGATAAATATTCTCATTACAAAATAATTAAACAAGTAGAGGAAAGTTATAAGAACTTAAAGAGTCTTCTCAAACCTTAGTGCATATCCTAGAGATACAAGTTCATCATTTTATGTCCTTAAAACGACTAGGATAGAATGATTTTTGAAAAATACTAACACAATTCAGCAAATTTAGGTTAAGACTAGAGACCTTACATAATTTGCTCTTAATCATTTTGAATATTTGAAGCAGGCCTGCCATGTTTGAGAACTTCTTAATGTCGTAAGAAATACATTGTTAAAGTCAGATAACTTGAGCAAGGACAATTTCAAATTCAGATACTGGCAATTTTTATACTTATGCTTACATTTATTATTATGAAGAAGTTTCAAAAGCTTTTAGGAAGGACTTTAATTGCATTTTTTTTTTTTTAGTCAGGGTAGGGTAAGTTATATTGCAGTAACAATCAGGTCCAAATATCAAACAGACATTTATTTCTCCTTCATGCTACAATTACAGAGGTAGTTCCAGTTAGTAAGGGTGTTCAGCTCACCGTGGTCACTCAAAGTCCAAGACTGATGGAACAGCTGCTACCTTAAATCTTGACCGTCATAGTTCCAGAGACAAGAGACCATTCTGTGGGTTCTTGAAAGCAATTAAAAACTTGTCCCAAAAGTGATATATCACTCTGCTCACTGTGTATTGGCCAGAACTAAACACAAGGCCCCACTCACTCACACAAACCTGTAAGTATATATCTTCGTACTGGATATATTTGTCAAACAACCACTTTGCATTACTGATCACATTGAATTCAAAGTATGGGGAAGTTACAAACTTTTTACATACATTCTTTTGCTCATAGACATATAATATATATTTTACAGATAAAGAACATACATCTAAGCAGTTTACTTATGCAAGGTCATTCTTTTAGTTGGTATAGAAGATGATAACTAAACCTAGTTTATCAGGATTTTCAATCTCCCATGCTGCCTATTATAAGATTCCGTGTCCTGTTTATCTTGGGTATGAACATTTTATGTTCGAAGATGATATGTGAACAAAAGACCAAGCATTTCTGGTGGGTCAAACAGCTCCATCCAAAGAGCTTATCCAATGTGACATCATCTGTATATGACTTAAACACTGATCACCTGGTATGTTAAAGCTGTTTCTGAGTTCTTGCAATATGAATCCACAACATTCCCATTTAACTTGTGAAATATGTTTCCTCCAGGGTCCTGGCACATTTAACAAGTTTTCTAATTATGCTAACTCCTAGGAAATAAATAAGTACATGCCTTGACATTTAAAATTGATTGCTTTTTCACCTTGCTTGTTATAATTTCTTGTAACTTGTAGGTATAGATTGTTTGCCAATACTGTACAATAAAATAAATTCTTTGATCACTAAGTACTAATATTGGCACTTTCTAGTATGATGAACTTTCTCATCACTAATTTTTTCATGGTTCACAATTGTCTTTAAGATTTTCAGTGATGTTTCCATTTAATGATGTTAGGAAAAATTTCTATGTTGTATGTGACATAAAAAAATCAAGTCCCCCTGAAACAGTTGTGCATCCTAGAACTCTCAAGTAGTTTTAAATGCTGCTCACAGTACCCCTCACAATTTATTGAACATGCATGATGCATGCTTTCGATGTATTATTTTTCTAAACACAGTATTTCAAATTTTGAAGCTTGTTTTTTTTTGTTTGTTTGTTTTGTTTTTTTATCTCAGGTGCTATCTGGGTGTAGAAATTTTATTCCCTGACTCAAGCTATTTCTTGAAGGCTTCCAACACAGGTATTCCAACATTATGCCATAATGTAGATATAACATCAACATAAAAAAGAATAATGATTCCACATGTTCTGTCTTCATTTAACAAGCATTCCTATGTCTGAAACCCTTTAAAATTGTTTGGCATTTTCACCCATTTTTATTGGGACTCACAAGCATGGTGAAGACAGCCAGAGGTTTCAGTCAAACATTCATTCTCCACAATTTTTCCCCATTGTATAGATTTTTTTTTTCATCTTTTGATCAACAACCTTCAGACATAATCCCAGACAGTAAGATAAATGAGAAGGAAGTTAAAAAAAAATGAAAGGAAAAAGAAGTCGAGACAATCTTACACAAATAGCTCAAAATGCTTGCAGATTCTGCCTTTGCTTTAAGCCTAAAATGGATCAGTAATCAGAGCAAACCAATATTTTCATATGTATTTTCAGGAAAGTATGTGAAATAGGTTATGGGTTCTTTCAGTGAGCACATATTTCACCCCACACGGATGGCTTCAAACTGCTCTGAAGAATGGTTTTGTGTGTGTGTGTGTGTGTGTGTGTGTGTGTGTGTGTGTCCATCCAGACTTGACAAAACTGAGTGAAAGTGAATATGGACAAGGAGAATGATGACTCCCAGTATGCTGGCTGAGGGGACAGTAATTAAGCAAGGCACCTTTCTATGCGTTTTATTTACACTAACCCAATTAACAACTTTGGAATAAATGTCACTTTTGATTTCCATTTTCCATTTGAAGGTACAACTTCATACTTAAAGTGAATAGTCCAGAGATACACAGAAAGCAAATGGTACAGGTGCGATTATAACCTATGATTACAATCCTATGCTCTTTTAAAATATGTTGTCTCCTAAAACAATTAAGTCTACCCACTAGGGGCCTCATTGCATATATATATCCATTAGCTTCCGAAACAGCTGTATGAAGAGATTTCAGAATCCCAATGTGGTCTTCTTTGCCTCATAAGAAATAATTTAGCTCAGGGAATATTTTAGACTTCCTGCTAAGTAAAGAGGAAAGTACTTGTCTACCTTAAGCTTAATTGGAATTGACTTACATGGGCCTTGGTTTATAGGCTTAACTACAAAGATAACTTCCAATGTTCATTTGCAATGCTAGGCACCTTCTAGATTTCCCTAATCCTGTCTAAGTGACTGATATGAAGTCTGTGAGCCTCTGGCAGGCACCTCAGAAGCTCAGGCACCACATGAGGATATATCACCTAGGGCCGATGACACGCTAATCTGCTTCACATTGAGACAAAGAGACGTGCCACTGAGGTAGGGCCTCCAAATCTCCCTTGCAGATCTAGCAATGTGTTTAAGTAGAGAAGTCCCCGCAAATAAAACAGACTGAGGACTAAAGGTTATGGGGGGGGGGGGGAATGAATTGTGGTTACCACAGTCTTACTGGAGACTTCACAGAGGGTGGTGGGAAGATTGTTGGAGATAACTCAGTTCTTTGAGAAACCAAGTCAAACACTCTAAAGACAAAGAAACACTGTATAGCAGTTTACAAGAATCTGGGGAGGAAAAGGGAAAAGAGTTGCAGTAACATGAATTTCAACAGCAAAATATTAAGAAAAAAATCTTTCCTAATTTCTGAAAACTAAACCTGTCTATGCAAAATAATCATACAAATACTGTGATTAATGTTTCTGTACTCATTTCTTAATTAGGTCCTCTGAATAAAACAAACACACACACACACACACACACAAACACACACACAATAGAACAAAAACAAAATAAAAAAAAACAAAGGCAGGAAGTAGGTTATAGACCTGAGGCCTTATCATAGACAGTTAGCTGTATATTTTAGAATATTATCAAATAAAAGGGAACTGAGGGGCTGTTTCAGGTTCCTGAGCCCCAACACAGAGGAAATTTTCTTCACCTAAAGGGAGAAAGAAAAAACAAACAAACAAAAAGAAAAACTCTTCACGTGAAATCTACAGGCTGGGCCTTTCAGGAATTTGTGTCCTAGAAGAGCTGAACTGAGAAATATCAGGCCATTCTGGCTGTGTGCTTGTTCAGTGCTAGGAGGCCCTGAGGATTTGGGGTGAGAGTACAGGTGCTGAGAATGGTTGGGAACTTTTTATTTTTTCCTTGTACTAGCCAGAATAGCCAAAGATGATGCTTACATTTGAATGCATTTGGTGGAACAGTAGATGGGACACAATTTTTTGGCTAGCTTTTCTAACGCTTTCAGTATGTATCTATGTGAAACCTAGTAAAGAACAGGTAATAAAGTAAATGTTTTGTCCTTTCTACAAAGATTAATTCTTTTAATAATTCAAGTTGGTTTATCAGATTTGTTGAGGGAATTTCTACTAAGAAAGTGTAAGAATAGTTTGCACCTAGTTGTTTCCCTTTGGTAAACATACATTATCCCCACCTCCGGGTTTTAATAAAGTAATTCCTTTTGAAATTAAAATAAAATTATTGAGTGCATTTAATCTTTCCTCCTGTTACAACTAGGGTAAAGACTTTCTGTAAATATCACATACCTGCTTTAAGTAGGTGAACATAATATATTGTCCATGATACACTTTTGAGACAATTTTGAAAAAGACAGTACATGCTATTATTAATAATATATCTACATATATTAATAATTACACTGTAAAAACAGACATGAACCCACACTGCCCAAGTAAACCACAATGTATAGTTACTTTAGATTTAAGCATCAATTGGGTATTAAATAACAGGCACTAGTAAATGATTCCAAGCATACATTGTAAAACTAGTTTTCAATCACAGGTATGTTCTCATATATATAGGTTTATGAAGAAACATGATTCAAAAATGCATTTTAGCAGGAAATTGTTAAATATGCCATGATAAAACTACCACAAGAGAAAAAATAAAATGAATTTTTTTTATTCCTGGAATTATAGATATTAGGGCAGGAAAGTGTGCAGCTTGTGTATACTAATGCATTTGTTAATTTCTCCAAGATAATTTCTGAAACACTCAGAAAGAATAAATTTAAAAAAGGCTTTCTGAGATAATGAGTACAAAGGGATGCAATAATAGCTCCATCCTTGTGGAAAAAAACAATTTCAAAGTGGGAACCTTAATTAGGATCATTAGGGAGAGTTAGTATTAAACAATAAATCTCAGTGTGAAAAAATATGTATATATATTTTCAGTTTGTAATGTGAATCTATAGGTTTCTATGTGACTTTGCACAAGTACCATAAACTCTCTGTCCACCAGTTTTCTCATTTATGAAGTGGATATAATAATAGTACCTTTCTTATAAAGTTGTGAGGATTAAATTACATAATATATGCAAAACACATAAAATAGTGATGATACATAATAAGTATGTATAATGACTAGCTATTGCTTTAATTGTGTTCTATAAAATAATAAAACTCTGATCATACTTTCCAATAATTTATCTTTAATTGCAATAACTTTCAGCTCTACCTCCTTTTGCTTGTCTCATGTAAAATCACATTTAGAAAAAATTGACACTTTATTATATCTTTATGTGTATTAATGCTGTAAAGATGATAATTTTGTGCTGTACCTAACATATAATTATTCAAACAACAGCTGAGAAGGGAATCCTTGGATAAAAAATCAAGAATGTTCATTTGTTTCCTTCATATTATTGTTCATTCATTAGTGCAACAATTAATTACTGAAGATTTACACTGTGCTGGGGGTTGGAGATACAGCAGAAAACTTTGAGTTCAAAATCACTGCCTTCTTATAGCCTCTGTTGATTGCAGTAGGAAAAGTTGGAAAAATAAACACATTTATATTATGTGTGGTGGGTAAGTACTCTGGAGGCAAAAGAAGACAGATTAAGTGGGATAAGAAGAGGCAGACGTGGGAGAAATATCACTGTGATGAGATGAGATTTGAGCAGATTTAAAGGTGACAAGGGGAAACCACATGTCACTCTAATGGGAAAACATTCCAAGTAGGGAAAACAGGTGCATAATAGCTCAGTCCTGAGACTCATTAGCAGATTCTGGGGAGAGTAGGAAAACTGGATTAGCCTGAACAAGTGACAGAGGGGTAAGGCAGAAGGCGGAAGGCAGTAGGAGACCAGGTCATAAAGGAGGCCAGATCATGGGCAACCTTAAAGGCCATTGAATGGACTTTGACTTTCATCCTGCGTTATATTAAGGGGCCATTGAAGGGTTTTGAGCAATGATCACATGGACTTGGAATACAGTGGTGCTTAGGTTTTTGCCTTTAATATGGTTATCAAGAAACATAGGAAAACAAATTCTTGGGCTCCCTGCTGTTCTAGCCCATTACCAATGATGGATTCTATCCTGCATGTTCTTCAGGCTCTCTAATCAGTTTTCTACTTCTCCAAAACCTTCAGAGAACAGATGAAAAATATAAGCAAGAAAGTGGACAAAAAGCAAGGAGGGAAGATTTCGAGGTTTTTTTTTGTTTTGTTTTGTTTTGTTTTGTTTTGTTTTTTATGTATTTCTTGCCTTAGCACAGGTAAAAGAGAGAAGAGAAAAAGGAGGTAACTCTTGTACAAGTAGGTCTCATCACAGCTTCTCCGTCACAGCTGCCTTAAAGAAGTGACTTAAGCAGAGTTAGTTCTGCAGTGAAAGAAGACAGTAGCCACAGTTTTATCAATACTTAATTTCCTAGTTTTATCACATAGTTATTGTATGACCCTTGTAGAAGCATGTGACCTGTGCCTCAGTTTCCTCATCTGCAAAATATGGCAAATCTTCTTCATAGGCTGGTAGTGAAAGGTATGTGCCTACAGATAGTAAACAAATATAAGCCTTTGTCATTATTGTTATTGGTGACAAAATGGGATTTATAATAAGATAGTATTGATTACAAGATAGGATTTATCAAAATATCTTAATTATAAGATATTCTTTATTGTAAGATGCACCATTAACGGTTACTTTAAGAATAAATAAGAGAGTACATTAAATGTACTAACTGATTTTTAAATCCATGTAATTTTCAGAAGTGTTAAAATGTTAATAAAAATGGGAACTAGATGGAGGATTTATAATAAGCAATTTTTTGTTTTGTTTTGCTTTCACATTTGGAACAGACTTCAACATTGGAGGTGATTCAACATATAAAATACCACCAGGGTTTTCCTCAAAAGGATTTGTACAATCAGCTTTCAAACAAATAGGCTGAAAATAACTGATTTCAAATGATACTGATAAGGAGAAATTTCATCTTTAAAATGACAGGAATATGATTACCAAAGATAAAAGAATTGGAAAAAAACAACAGTATTTGTGTAATATGTAAAACATGAGATCCAATGGGTAAGACTATTTCTGCCATGAAACTAACTTAAATTAGAAACCACAAATTATGGATACACATGCCAAAATAGGACTGCTTCAGCAAATGATGAATTTGCATATACAATGATTTTAATAAACGGTATCTACTTGATTGAGCAATTATCTCTTTTGCATACACCAAATTTGAATTCTGTATATGTGAATCTTAGTTTGTACATGTACTCAATTATTTTGTTGGTGCAACTTAGAAACACCGATTTGGTATATTAAGGCATTAGTTCTCTCCCATTTATAGCCATATGGTCTCAGTATTTATTTACTAGTAAAAGAGAACTACCTAGAGTAACAAGAAAATGGATCCTGTTCCAATCACAATAGAAGGGAATGCTACTGCACTTCCATTCTGTGCCAAGAAAAAAAACAAAACAAAACAAAACAAAACAAAACAAAACAAAAAAACAAACAAACAAAAAAAACGTGTTTCCTCACACACACTTTTGTTCCTTTCTGCCTTTTTCTTTGGAAGCTATTTCAAAATTTAAAGAAGACTTTGGTACACAGGGAGAACCCTGAGTGGCAATCATATTGAGTTCACTCAATTTCCCACACTGTTATTCCCTAAATGACGAGAGTAGGCTGTTGATCCCCACTACTCTTAAGCAATAGAGAAAATTTAGAGCTAGTAAAAAGTACCACATTTATAGGCCTAAAGACGGTGTTCTCTGTGGAGCTTCTGAGGAAAAGAAAAAAGCATGAAAAGCAGTGAGGCAAAACTCATTATATTATTATGGTCTTCCTGGACAATTGAGATTATCCTTGCCCCTAAGTGAAGGCGGTATCGTACAGTAGGCTAGAAAAAATTGATGACCACAATAATAAACTTCTGGATAAGTGTTATATTTGTTTTTTAACTCATTTGACAGGCCCATCAGGACACATCCAGTTCAAAGTCCAAAGCTATTTACAAACTCATATTAATAAGTTTCTCTACATTGTAGATGGGTCATTGGTAGCAACAGGAGTCTTTTGCCTTCTGAATCCTTCAGACTCAATTCTTTTCTGCATTCTCTTGAGGATTGTACTGTGATCCAGTCTGGTAATCTAAGCAGACACAGTACTACCACTGACCCTCTTATTGTCTACCTGCATGCAGATGTGTACTTGTGAAAATGGGATCCTATATTAAGGCAAAAGCAGAAATCCAGTGTCTAAATATTTGCAATTTTTCCAACTATGCTTTGACTTTTTTTGGTAATCAGACTTTAGAGTGAACCTTTCCAAAGCTCTGAGTTCTTGAACATTGAACCTCGTCATCCACCTCAATATTGAATTTTCTATAATAAACTTCCTCTTGAGAACTTAGATGTGCTCACTGTTATTGGAATAAGTCCAGGTCAAGTCTGTCTATGCAGTGTCCTCAATAATACTATGTGGTCTGTTTTCTTCCAGTGCTCAATTTCAGTATCTCCAGGGAAGGAATAGAGTACAGGAATTAAAAGCACAGTGGGTCTTAGAGTTGGTCATATCTAGTACAGGAAACAGAATCATGCTTCTAGGTACACTTGCCTTTGTTTGGTTCCTTCCTACATTGACTCTGAGCTGGACTTTTTGACTTATTTTGATAAATGGGACTTTAGAAAGCATGTTGCAAGGTAAGGCACTTGCAGTGGGACTTGTTTTTGGAATACTTACTCCTAGGAATGGAGCTGCTTGTTAATGAAAGTCTAAGGTATTCTGGTACAGAAAATCATGTGGAGAGCCCCTGGAGGATGACCCACTATGTAGCAAGAGAGGCTATATGGAGAAGTAAGAACTTTAGTTAAGCTCCTATTTGAATGTAGCCACATAAATGATCCCAGCCAACCTCAAATAGAACAGAATACTGCTCAGTCAACCTATAGAATCATGAAGAATAACAAAAGGGTATTTTAAGCCACTGAGAATCCAGGTGATTTGTTACCAAACAATGGCTAATTGACACATCTCTGTTCAAATCCAGTCTCCATTTCTTTTTTAGCTACATGACCTGGGTGAGTGGTTTAAGCTTTCTAATCCTCACATTTTCCAGCTCTCCATTATGAACAATAATTAGACTGTCTGATAGGATTGTGGAATGGATTAAATACGATAATAAAGAATTTAGCACAATGCCTTAGCCATAGCCAATGCTTAACGAATAGTAGTTGTTACCATCAATTTCATCATCTCAACCATCACCATCATTATGACAATCATCACCATTACCAACATCAGTGAGACCAACACCATTAACATTACCTCCAACACCTTCCTGAAATCTAGTGCTTTCACAATTCCCTTAGTGTCTACTGCCATGGGGAAAATCTATTTTTTTAATTAATATGTTTTTTGTTTTGTTTTTAAGCCACACATACAAACAAAACTTCTCTCATTATGGTAAATGATGATGCAAATTAATAAAAATAACTCATTTAAATATATCTTCCTTTTTTTTTTTTTTTTTTTTGATTACTGAAGAGGTAAAGAGATTTGCTAAGATCATTCAGAAAGCAAATAGAATGATCATATTTGAATGCCAAATCTTCTTGCCATGAATTCTAAGGTCTTTTTAAAATTTCTTGACTGTTCTGTCAGAAATCTCCATAAAGGCAGACATTTTGTTGTGCTTACTGCTCTATTCCTAGTGCCTTGCATATAGAAGCTGCTCCAGAAATATTTGTTGAATACATGGATCAATTGACAATTGATTGGTAATTTAGCAGGACATGAGCTGTAGAATCAGAAAGCTTGGGTTTGAATCCCAGTGCAACCACTTACTGGCTATGTGACCTTGGGAAATTTAATATTTCTGTGCTCCAGTTTCCTTATATGCAAAGAGGACAACAATAGTACATACTACCTAGGATCATTTTAGTGCATATGAAACACTCAGCAGTGTCTGACAAATAGTAAGCACCATATAACAGTTAGCTATTAGTATTATTTTGTTTTTCATAGTGAACTCTATTGATACGTGGAATAATACACATAAATCTTAACTTAACGGAAAGGAATACATATGCATATTGAAAGAAGGCCATGAAATAAGTTAGTGTGTGGTCTAAAATGATGGTTCTCAATTCCAGTTCCCCATGAAATCACTAAGGAGCTGGGGCATCAACCTCTGGATACCAGACTCCACCCTGAGACTCTGAATTAATTGGTCTGGATGGGATCCAGGTGATAATTATTGTTTTCAACTCCCCAGGTGATTCAGACATGAAGTATGAGTGAAAAATACTCATCAAGAGGAAACAGTTTGAAGAGAAAACTTCAGATTGCCTTCAGCACTTCCAATTTCTTGGCCTTTTCCAGGTTCCTAGGGAAATCCAAGTTCCATAAAGTCCTTTATATTTCCTTATACCATTGAACAAGGGCCTCTTTGCTTCTTATTCATGGTCCTGACCCCCCTGCCTAGTCTAATTTCTATTGTGGTTTCTTGATAATCTTGGAATCTGAATAAGCTTAACAACTAAACAAGATAACATTCTTGATGGACATGATAAAAAAAACCAAAAAACAATGACATTACATTTTCAAGGCAAAAGTCAAGTACTTCCAAGCATAGCAATGATTATAATGTCTACATATATTATGGTTAGGGCTCTTAAACCTGTGGAAAACAATATAAATGGAGCCCGAGGAACTGCCTTACAGTTCTTACTCCTCAAACTTTTGCAGTGTTAAAGTTGGGCAAAAGAACCTTTGGACTGGGATTAAAGCAGTACTGTATCCCAAACAACTGTTTGCAAATCTAATGAGAAAGCAGACATTATGAATACAGGGCTGAAAATTAAAGACGTTCTTTAGAATTAGCATCTCTATGTTAGTTTATCTGTACCTATAGAAATACCTTCCTTAGTTTATTAACACATATAAAGTCCTTCCTTCTATTCATGTAATCATCCCCTTACCTTTCTCATAAATACCCCTTGCCTTCACCTCCTAATCGAAACACTATTTGGGCTTCTGCTTGAATCCGTGCTTCCCAGAGAGCCATCGTTTTGGATCTTAAATAAAAGTCAATGGAATTGTAACAGCTATACAAGATGTCAGAAGGGTAGTAGATTGGGGGAGGGAGGTTATCACTTTGTGAGGGGTGTAAATGTCTAACTATTACATTGTTTTGTATACCTGAAACTAATGATGATGATAATAATAATAATAATAATAACAATAATAGTAAAAGCCTGTTGCCTCTCACTATAGCCTTTTTTTCGTTTGTGTGTTTTCAGGTTAAGAGACCCTACAACCATCGTTGCTTTTTATACTTTGACTACAGCATGGTGATATGATTGTCTTTGACTATACTGCGGTATAATAAAACCACAGTTATTTTTTGTAAAATCATACATCTCATTCTCTTGAAAATTAGTGGACTCAAACTGATTGACTTTCTTTGATCCTTCATAGTTTACCCTGAATTAATCAGTAAATGAGAGGGAAAGCAGATCTTGGGAGCTAGCAAGACCTACTTCTTTTCGTGTGTGACTGAACTAAAACTGGGCATTTTTTTTCTCTAATCTTAAGATTGATCTTTACACAGTGAAATAAGAACACTAAAAATCAAATCCAAATCAAATGCTTGAAATGTCTTGATTGAAATTCCTCGAATAGGACACAGAAAGAGAGAGCTGTTTACATAGTACATAGCTTATTCACTGTTTGGGCCTTAGATCAGAAGCTTTAGCATCACCTGGAAGCTTATGGAAATAACGATTGTTGAGCCATACTGCAGACATGCTGAATTAGAATCTGCATTTTAACCAGACAGCCAGGTGATGACAAGCACATTAATGTAATATACAGTAAGACACATTTTTTCTCTATTATACTGTCCCCTACAACATCCCATAAACTTGCCCATTCCTCTCTTCTATCCAAATTCTTTGTAAATTGTTCTTACGCCTCCAAATTTTGTTCTCCTTCTTCCAAACACCTCCCACTCTCGTCATCTCTTGTTTTACCAACCAGTCTAAGTCTATGCTATACCAAGGCACTCTTTCTTAACTTTTTTCCTGATTGAAGTTGAATAAGAGAGAAAGTGGTACTACTTTCTCTCAACCTACTCTAAACTGGAAAACCTCAAGTAAGTAAAATTGGTAACAAACTAATGCAAAGTTTTCTTATAAGTTGGACAATGTGAAGAGAGTCCATGAAAATACCAGTTCCCAGTACAGTAAAAATACAAATATGTTGGGTTTATTCTTCCAAGATAGAGATAAAATGGTACCAACTTTATCAAAGATGGATTAGATTGATACAAACTACATCCACTCATCCTAGTTTTTAATGAATAATCAAAATAATCCAAGGCAATTATTTAAGACATATACAGTCTTTTATTTCTTTTTTTTTTCAGTTTTGTAATAATAATAGAGAAAACCAAAATCACAATCTGTGACAGTAAGTGCTGGGTGTTTGACTATCAATATAAATACTATAAAATATTTCTTATTTTTATAGTAACTAATTATTTTAGTAACTATTTGTAGTAACAATTTATAATAATTTCTTATTTTAAGTAACTACCTAAACTGTAACTAACAACAAGGTATTGATTTTTTAATTGATAGAGATTTTGATTGAGAGTATCAGTAAGTGAAACATCTATGAAACAAACATCTCCACTGACATAATCTGGTTGAAAACTAAATCATTTGCTTTTTTTTTTTAAAAAAAAAAAAAAAAAAAGAAGAAACACTAAAATACCAAATGGATTGCCAGAGAAACAGTCTTTTTCCATCCTTTCTTTTTCTTTTCTTTCTTTCCTTTTTTCTTTCTCTCCCTCTCTTTCTTTCTTCACAACACTACAGCATATATTTTGTTATTATTATTCACAATATTTAATAACACATTTCCTTTTCCCACATGGAAAATTACCCAACAGAGGTTCCCAAAACGCGTGGAGACACAGCACATTCATAGTAAAGATAGAAAACAAAACTGTCTTTAAATTTCTACTTTCCAATATGATTATTCAATTATAATAAAGTTGGATTTAATTAGCTATGAAACTGGAAAAATTAAAATCAGCTTGTGTGTATATTATAACCATGATCATTAACACCTCCATAAAACGAGGAGAGAAAAGAAAGATCTGCTGCCTCTTCTTGTCAAACTTCTATATAATTTTAAGTTACTTTATGTGTGTGTATGTGTGTGTGTATTTTTTTTCTTCTTTAAAAGATATTCTGCTACCTTTGATGGTGTGAACATTTGAGTGTTTCCTGAGGAAGCAGATGGTGCATGTAAAATGAAAAATATTTGGAAAACAGTAGCCCCTCCTAGACTTTTGGGGTACATGTGAAAGAGACGTTCTGATTTCTAATCTTGGCTCAGTTCAGGGGAAGGGAAAAAAAACAAAACTGAAAAGGATTATATCCCTGGAAACAAATGTAGCTTAATGTAGGACATGCCTGACTTTCAGTGCATTTGAGATTCATGTTTTTATAGGTTTTGGTAGGCAGCATAAATCCTTTTGAATATTAGAAGGAAAAAGCATTCTATGCAGATTTGAGAAGAGAAAATCTAACTTACCACAGTTGTTCAGTTAATTGACAGGCACCATCATCTGAAACAACAAAAATGTTATTTTGATGTTGCAATCATACAAACCAACCAAAACTTTAAAATTGTCTTTAAACACATTTGTAAATGTATCTACAGAAACAAAATTAAGCAAGTAATAAAAATAGTTTGTCTTATCTCACTCATTTAGTTATTTCAGATTAAAGTGTTTCATCTCTACCATTTTAGGTCCAAATTAGATAACTGGTTGTTTTTTTCAAATCTTTTGTATATGCATTCTGGCATATGCATATATTACACCAATATTTTCTTCTAATGCTCAAGTTTAAAAGGTAGACAGAAATAGAGACTACTGTATAATATAATATTTGTCTTAGCATGAACACAATTGTGAAATACTTATCCTAATATGCGTTCTTATAATGCCATATCAATCACCTTACTGAGCTCAAAAATTCTTTAAATTGTCTATACAAAAAAGCACAACAAAGCTAAAGTATTTAGCATGCTGCTCAGTGGCTTCAGTCAAGGGCTTCTTTTCTACCTAAGATTTTCTCCTATGCATCCTCCTCCTACCTTTCAAATTTATGTCCAGCTATTTTCTTTTGTGCCCTATATTCACACATACTTTAAACAAACAAAAAATACTTTGTTTTTGTTTTTTTTCTGCCTTGATATTGTTTCTATGCATTCTTTAGGGCCAGATGAATTAACATCTCTTCAATGAAGCTGTCTTGCTATCCAGAGAAAAAAATCACTCTTTTCTTTCTAGATGTCCCCACCGTATTTTGTAACTCTATTATAGTACTCATCTCATTCAAACTTATATTATAGATATGGGTATTTATGCCTTGTTCATTTTTGCCTACTAGGAAGACTTCTGCTATGCTTCTGGCATGGGAGATGTCAAAAACATATTTAATGTATTTAACAATACATTGAATATAGAGATAACATGTTGTGTACATTTTCCTTATATTCATCTATCATCCTTTAAGAGAACAGTATAGTTGCATTGTATCTCTTTCTTGAATTTTAAAGGAATATTGATATCAATTGTGAATGAAACATTTTTCAGTTTCATAAAAAATAAATTAAGGAATTGAGTGTGGACTTTACATCTGACTTTCTGGGACTGGAACTTGTAGATAAGGAAACAGAAAAATGGCAGTGGCAAGCATCCTTGAATTTGTTGTTGCCTTGTACTTCTGTGACAGAGGTAATGCAAATGTAGCTGCGCTAGAGACTTCAAGGATGTATGGCTTCCAGAGACCAATGATCCAGTGGTAGTCTCCTGTTTCACTCAATAGGCAACCAAATTTAACAAAGAAAATACAATCAGAGAAAAATGTGAATCAGGGAATGCTTTATTTTATTTTTATTATTTTAAAAATATCTTTATTTTTCAATTATAGTTAACTTACAATATTATATTACTTTCAGGTGGACAACACAATGTTGAGACATTTATATAATTTATGAAGTGATCAACCAAGTAAATCCAGCACCCATGTTACACCATAGACAGTAATTACAATACAATTGAATATATTCCCCATGCTATCCTCTACATCCCCATGACTATTTTGTAACTACCAGTTTGTATCTCTTAATCCCCTCCCTTCCTTCACCCATTCCCCCAAGCCCACCCCCCAATCTGGCAACCATCAAAATGTTCTCTGTATCTATGTGCTTATTTCTGTTTTGTTTGCTTGTTTATACTGTTGTCTAGATTCCACATATAAGTAAAATCACATGGCATTTCTCTTTCTCTTCTGACTTACTCCGCACAGCACAATACCCTCTAGATCCCTCCATGTTGTTACAGATAGTAATATTTCATTATTTTTATGGGTGACTAATATTCTTTTTTATGTATGTACATTCATTCTTTATCCAATTTATCTATTGATAGACACCCAGGTTGCCTCCATATCTTGACTATTGTAAATGATTGCAATAAACATATGAATGTACATGTCCCTTTGACGTAGTATTTTGGATTTGTTTGGATAAATGCCTAGGAGTGGGATTACTAAGTCCTTCTTTGTCCCTTCTTACAGCCTTTATTTTAAAGACTATTTTGTCTGCTATACATATTGCTACCCTAGATTTTCTTGTATGTTTCCATTTGCACAAAATAACTTTTTTCATTTTCAGTCTGTGTGTGTCTTTTGATCTGAAGTGAGTCTCTTGTAGGAAGCATATGTAAGGGTTTTGTTTTCTTATCCATTCAGCAGGTATCCTACACTTTTTGATTGGAACATTTAATCCATTTACCTTTAAATCAATTGTTGATAGATATGTCGTTATGCCATTTTATTATTTGTTATTAATTTTTTTTTGTTTCTTTTTGTTTTGTTTTGTTTGGTTTGGTTTCTCTCTTCTAAAAGAAGAAGTCCCTTTAACATTTCTTGTAATACTGGTTTGATGGTGAAGAACTCATTTAGCTTTTTTTTTTCTTTTTTTTCCTTGTCTGGGAAGCTACCTCTCTTTCAATGCTAAATGACAACTTTGTTGTGTAGAGTAATATTGGTTGTAGGTCCATGCTTTTCATCACTTTGAACATTGTGTGCCAATCCCTTCTGACCTGCAAAGTTTCTGTTCAGAAAGCAGATGACAGTCTTATAGGAGCTCTCTTATAAGTAACTAACTGTTTTTCTCTTGCTGCATTTAAGATTCTCTCTTTGTCTTTAACCTTTGCCATTTTAATCATGATGTGTCTTGGTGTGGGACTGTTTGGGTTCATCTTGTTTGGGACTCTCTGTGCTCCCTGGGCTTGTATGTCCATTTCCTTCACCATGTTAGGAAAGTTCTCTGTCATTATTTCTTCAAATATGTTTTCAGTTCTTTGGTCTGTCTTCTCCTTCTGGTAACCCTATGATGCAAATGTTGATACATTTGATATAGTCCCATGTGATTTTATATATATATATAAATATATATATATATTCTTTCTATCTTTTTGTTTTTCTGATTGGGTGTTTTCTGCTGCTCTATCTTCCAAATTGCTGTTTCAATCCTCTGCTCCGTCGAATTTACTGTTGATTCCCTCTACTATACTATTTATTTCAGTTATTGTGTTCATTTCTGACTAGTTGTTTCTTTGTCTCTCTCTCTCTCTCTCTCTCTCTCTCTCTCTCTCTCTCTCTCTCTCTCTCCTCTTTCTTTCTTGTTTTCTCTTTCCATTTTTATGTTTCCTATCTCTTTGTTGAAGTTCTCACTGATATCACTGAGCATCCTTCTAAGCAGTGTTTTAAACTTTGTATCTGACACATTACTTGTCTCCATTTTTTTTTTTTCCTCCATGTAGACATGTTAGGTTTGGGGCTGTTTAAAAGGTACAGGGAATGCAGAGGCAAGGTGCTACTTTCTTGGGGCTTGTGAACCTTTTACAGTTGTTAAAAAAGTTCATAGCATGTGTCAGGACAGGAAGTTTGTATGGTAAAGCCACTGGAAATGGCTTTGGGTGTGCCTGAAAGTTGGGCGGGGTGGGGTCTCAAGGAATCACTAGGGTGGGACGAATGATGTCAGCCAGTGGTATAGAAATTCAAATATGGCACTTACTTGCATCTGCATGCTGGGAGGGGTCAGTGCTCAACAAGGGACAGTGGCACATATCACCACTTCTGTCTGACAGAAAGTTGTCCCTCCACCTCTTACCCCAAAGCCAGACAACTCAGTTCCTCCCTCTAGGTCCCTGGTGCCTTTCGAGCTGCTGCCCCAGTGCTGGAGCTCAGAGCACATAAATCCACCAGGGCATAAGTCCATTCATAGGCCATTTAAGAGGATCACCTGGGTCTCCAACTACCTTCCATCTCACTCAGTCACAATATCTACTGGTTTTTCAAACACAGAAGTTGTGGGGACTTATCTTCTCAGCACTGGAGCCCTGAGCTGGGGAGCCTGATGTGGGGCTGGGACCCATTGCTCCTCAGGGGCAATCTCCACAGCTGGGATATCCCTCCCAGTTTTTAGCCACCACACATAGGTGTGGGACAAACTTGTTCTATGTCTCCACCTCTCCTACCAGTAGCCACATGGCTTCTTCTGTATATCCTTAGTTGTAGGACTTCTGTTCAACTAGATTTAAGGCAATTCTCAATGATAGTTTTTCTGTAATTTAGTTGCAATTTTGATGTTGTGAGAAGAGGGAATAAGAGGATTTACTTACTCCACCGTCTTAACCACAAGTCCCAAGCAGGGAATGTTTCAATTACTATCTGTTCTAGGGACACTTAAATAGATGTTTACTTATACATGATTGGAACTGCCAAATAACATGACCAATCAAAACCTTCAGTTCTAGTACCACAAAATATTTTCAATTATTTATAATTTCTAGCACATTCATCTATCTAATTCACTACCTTATTAATCCAAATGTTCCTCTTTGGTTTACTTTTATTTATATATTTTTGTTTGCCAAATATCTTTTCCTTTTTTTTTTTTTTTTTTAACATTTTGACTAGATCCTGAGAATGGCATCGACGATATATGGAAATCCTTCCAGATGAAACTGATAACTTACTAAGTGGAAAACTAGTGATTAAGGGAGAAGAAACAAGATCCAATAAAAAATTCTGAATCTTTCTTTTGACTCTAGAGATGCTGCTACAAGTGTGGAATGGAGTGATCCCAAATAAAATGATTTATAGCACATGCACCTACAAAATTTTTCTTTTAAAAGTAGTTTTCTGAGGACCTTTCATATGTAAATTGATTCAAATAACATTCACAATTAACCATACACTTCCTCTTATTTGACCATTTAACTTTCATAAAGGGTGTCTATTTTGTATAAAAGAACGCTGGCATTTGAATGCAGGAACTGGATACTAAGGTGAATATCATTCCAATATTGTGATGTTATGAATTGTTAGAAAATAAAGTGAAGAAATTAAATATGCATTTGCCTTCTTTGTATATCTGTACTAGGCAGGTGGTGGAATAAGCCAGCTATTTTTGTATTTACTTGTAGAACCAATTATAAACATAGTTATGAAAAACAAATGCAAATTACTACCCCTTTCGTACATAGAAAAATTATTTTAGCAATGAAATCCTTGAGTTCCAATAATATCGTTGAAATGAAAACATGCATACATAGTACATACATATCATATGCATCTTTCCCTCACATTCTATTGTTCTGATACACACACATACATACACACACGTACAGATATAGATATGTACATAGATTGTCAGAGGAATTCTCTTATTTTCTAATTTTATCAGATTTCTTTTTTTTTTTTTTGGTATTTTCTTTCCTTCATACCAAAACTCGAGTCCTTATTTCTCATATCAGTCATGAGTAGATCCAGGGCTTGGGCTGAAGTGGCAGAAGATGTGTGTAATAGGAAAAGGAACTGAAAATGAAAGGGAATCAGTGTGATTGAGCTTAACTACATATATCCCATAAACAGCCCTTGAGCCCAGAATAGACTTTCTTTGTTGAAATAAAGGAAAGCTAAACATGTAGTCTTACTTTTTTTCTCCTGAACAATTAACTCTTACTTCAGTCATAATTAGTTGTGAGTTCTTTATCTTTACTTACAGAGCTAAAGTAAAAACACAAATTAAAGAAGCTCAATTTCAGGAAAAAAATGATGCCTCAAATATTGTAAACTAACCATGATTTCATTACAATTTTTTTTAAACTGGATAAAGCATAAGAAATATTATTTGAAATATAAAACTGAAAGAAATATAGTTAGGAAATCTTCAGTGGCCAAAATTGAAGGAAAAAGTGAAAGTGACTGATATGGAGTCACCAGTCTGGTTCTCTAGGACATTTATTAATTTCAACCAAGATCCTTGGGATTTCAAGGACAAGAGATTAAAAAGTTTTGTCTGAAAATCTCACAAAGGTTTAGGGTTTGATTGATACTATTGACAAGGTCAGAGAGATTTCACAGTGAGGATTTAACAAAAAAAGCATTCCTGGGTTCCTACCCTCTGGAAGGTCAGACCCTCAACAAAGGACATTTAGAGATTACAAATATAAAACCCTGCTGAGCAGAAGGTTAAATCTATAATTATAACATGACATCTTGAGTGAGATTCAGTGGAAGAATCAAAGAGCAAGATTAGAAACACCAAAACATTTACATAACAACATTACTAAAAATATTATGAAATGTGTAAACTTTTAAAAAAATTGCCTAGGTCCCGCTCAAAGGTCAATGGGGCAGTTACATCCTTTTGATGACTTCCTCTAACAACATGTTAATGAACTCAATTGCTAGTTAAAGACAGAGATTCTGATACTCTTCTTCCTCTTCCTCCCAGATTCTACCCTTCTTAATCACTTTGTCATGTCACTGGTAGCACCTACTTGCTCTTCTCTAAATTTTACTGAAAAGATGAGCCTCACAGGTTCTCCTTTGTCCTGTTTTCAAAACAAACAGCTATTTCATAGTTTTCTAAAGGCTACTACTTCTAGAAGAAGATGGGAAATAAGTAGAAGAAAATATATTGGAAATACAAATAGCAAGTGAGAAAGCTCTTAGTTTCAACTAGGGTGGCTACTTGTCCTGGTTTTAACACTGAGTCCCAAGGCTCAGGATCCACCCTCCATGACAGTCACAGGGTGGGGGTGGGGAGATTGTTAGTTCCCCTAAATTTCAATTGGCCTCTGGTATGTGCTATGCCTTCAGACTATAAAGGACGATAGATTTTTATGTGTTTGTTCTTTTTGTCCATCCTGTTTTTTTAGAATTTGAGACCTCTGCCTGCCCTGTCATTCTACACACCTCCAGGCATTTACATAAAAAGACTGCACTGTTGCTCCCTGTTCCCTTATTTAAATATTTTACATTACCGAAAATATTTCAACCATGTAATAAATGTGATGAGTCAACAATTGTGTGAAATCAAGTAAATGACAAAAATAATGGGTTACAATTAGTAAGGCACAATTTATTTATTTTTTTCCTCTACTCATTTATTAAACAACCATTTTTTAACAGTTACAGAACACATATTTTTAGCATCTACTATGTGTTGTGCAGTGTTCTAGGCACTAAGGATACAGTGGTAACCACATGGACATATTTCGTACTTATATTCTTATGGCATGGAGAGGCAAGGGAAACAGACTATAAGCAAGTACACAAATAAAGGGGTAAAATAATTTCAGACAAGGAATGGAACAAAGAAAATGAAACAAGTGATGTGGCTCATTGGAGGAATATTTTAGATTGGATGGTCAGGCCTGAATACCACAGAACAAGACAGTCATGCAAGATTAGAAGACATAATGTTTATGTAAAGGAATAGCGAGTGAGCACAATAAGCCTTGTGTGAACTCATATTCAAGCAATAGAGAGAAGGTCAGTGTAACTTCTAGGAAGCAGGAACAGAGTTGAGAAACATTAAGTTAGAGAGGGAAGTCTAGGCTAGATCATAGACTACATGGTAGGCCGCTGCTAAGAAATTTGGAGTATATTCTAAGGGAAATGGGAAGTCACTGGAGGGCTTTAGCAGTAGAATGACATTATCTGATTTTGTTTTAAACATGCCTATGTCTACTCTGGAAAATGGAAAGCAGACATAGGAGCAAAAACTGAGAGGACAGTTTTGAAACTTTCCAGGCAAGAGCTTGTGGTGATTTAGACTAATATGTATTTGGAGACAGAGAAAATGGGAAAGACCTGGATAGATCTTGGATATATTTTTTGAGGTACAGTCAATAAGATTCTCTGATAAATTGGCTGTGGGTAGTGAGTTAAGGAAAGAGATGAAGGAAGAGAGCTGGTTTGGGATTTTAGGAACTGAGTGGATGTTAGTGATATTTACTGAGATGGGCAAGACTGGTGGAAAATATAGGTTTAATCTATGTGTATCAGTGGTAGTCATTCTATTTTAGCCATATTAGGCCAAGGCGTTTCTTACTTATGAGTACAAATGACAAGTAGACAGTTGGATGTGGAAAGTGGGGAGGTTAGGGCTGGAGATACACACTGGTAATGGTCTTCATAGACAAAATATCTAAAGGCATGGCAAGTGGAGAGTGTTTGTAAACAAAGAGTGGAAGGCTTAGGCCAGAGAGCTTAGGGGATCCCAACATTAAAAGTCAGAATGAAAGACCCATTATAAAAAAGTTCTGTGGGGCTTAGCTAGAGAGGGGGATTTAACCAAGTATTTACCAAGTCCTCCCTAATGCCACATTCTGTGCTAAGCGCCCCAATGAACAAAATTAACTTATGCCTCATCTGACTTACGGTTTAGATTACATAAAATTATGTTTCTTTTCCCAGCATTTCTGGATTCGCAATAACATTCCAATAGCACTGCAATGATGTGTCAGTTTCAACCAGTTCTTTATTCCAGTACCAAGCATTTCTTATAACAGCCAGTGTCCTTTTATTTACTCCCAATTCCTTTCAAAATCTAAAAGCCCCAGAAAACTTCAGTAGGAGAAAAAAAACAAAACAACAACAACAACAAAAAGACATCATTATATTGTTTTCCCTTAAGCTACAGATTTCTGGAAAAAGAAATATAATAAATTCACAATGTAGTTGTAGCTTAATATTGTTCTATTTCTTTTCTTTATTTTTTGGAAGTTATAACTCAGCAACATGGAAAACTACAATGGTTTCTTCAAAAAGAATAATCAAGGTGGTGGACTTCCATATTCCTTGAGCATTACCAGTCACTAAAGAAGTTGCTGGCAAAACCATAATGTACATCTAACACCAGTAGAATAAACAAAGTAAACATTTAAAAAAAGTGTTTGAACCCTTTAATCCTTAAGGAAATGTATAGATACACAAGGCATGAAACAAATTGAACACACAGTGTCTTGTTCTGGGACATGGATTATAACATTAGTCTGGGTAAATCTGCTTTCATTTCAATTAATAAATTGTAAATTCAGGAGATATGTTTCGGTAAGTTAAAGTTTAGGTTATGCAATGTCAAACTGTTTGTTTAGACTGAATAAAGCCATAAACAAAACATGCTCCCTGGAAGAAGACTTTAACATGGTTGGTGCAAAACTGAATTTTTATCCTGCAACTCTTGGGAGACAGTTGTTGAACAAAGTGCATATTCCCTTATCTCCATCTTTGTCTCCTTCTAATTTTTTACCCCCAATATTGAAATCATTTTTATGTAGCCATTGGAAATTGTACTGATGTTTGTCTTTTTTACTTTTTCTTGAAATAATTTTAAATTTGCTAACATTACAAAGACTACAGCTTTGTATAGTTTCTGCCTGTTTAATCTGTCCTAGAAAATAGCAAATCTATCATTTAATTTTGCTAGCATTTCTCTGGTACATTAAAAATACCTTCTTTGGATAACTTTGCTTTGGTATATGAAGAGTTAATGTAAAATTCACCACTGCACTCTATTTAGAGGAGTAAAATATATTGAGAAGATTGAAGAGCTAAAATAGGATTTGAAGGAGAATGTTAACATACCTAAAAAGATAAAATTTTGAAATATATTAAAATTATCCTCTGAAAATTGCCATTACAAAGAAAGAACCAATCGTTGTTCAGGTGACTGGTTTGATTTGGAGGTAGGAACAGCCCAATCCAGCACTTTCTATTGTCTCCTACTGTGAAATAGAAGCCTTAGAATATAAAACATGAAGTGAACACTGAGCTGTGATTCTAATGAAGTAAATAAATTGAATGAATAGAAGAAGTAAGAGATGGGAGGAGAAAGCTGTGGTAAAAAAAACATAAGCCTTAATTAATATTAAGAAAAATGTGATTCCATGTAACAAGAAAATCTATAATAAATAAATTAATGGTTTTCAAATATATACATTCCTGGTATCTTGCATCCCAGTTTTCCATAAGTCTGTTTTTTCAGTTACCCCATATTAGAGCTGTAGAGTCTGGTCTCTCAGTGGGAGTTGGAGGAAGTGTGACTAACATGTAAATATTCCAACTAGAATCTCTGTCTACTCTTCATATCCACTTCCCCTGTATGTTCCCAACAATTAATACACACTTCCTTCTAACGGTAAAGTCTGTCCTCTTCACCTCTTATTTCCCTGACTCCTATTCAAGGGCAAATGTCCCAGGATATACTACAATGTTTCCCATAGAATTCAATTCAGGTTCTTGGCACATCCTCTCATCTACTGTGAATAAACCCTATTTTTCTACAAAGTTCTACATTTTCACTGAAATCAAGACTTCTACTCAAAACATTCACTCATTTTTCCAATGGAGGTCTTCCTTCCACCTTTCTCACAATTCTAAGATGGTAAGAAAATGGAAATAATTTGATATACTCTTGAGTTTTCACTACCACTCCCAGAAATAAGGGGATTAAAGCAAGTCTGTGAGAGCACAAAACAGGTAACAATTAAAAGAGAATATTTTCTCAACGGTCAACACAGTTGGCTTCAATTTCTCTTGGAAGGTGACCCTCCAGCCTCAGCCAATGACTATAACCTCATGGCAGACCCTGAATGAGAAACATCCAGAAAAACCATTCTCCAATATCTCTGACTGTCAAAAACCATGTGAGACAATAAAAGTTATTGATTTTTGCTGGAGAGAGAGAGAGAGAGAGAGAGAGAGAGAGACAGAGAGAGAGAGAGAGAGAGACAGAGAGAGAGAGAGAGGAGAGAATGTTTTGGTGAGAGTTTACCAAAGCTAAATACTTAAGAAATGAGTCCATGGGGAGGGAGAATGATTAATATGAAAATTTTTATAGGGGATAAAGGGTGGAGAGGATTGAGGAAGAGTGACCTTAAAAAAAAAAAAAATGTGATATGAACCCTTTCCTATCCATTTCGAAATGTCCCCATTATCATTCACTTGTTTTCTCTCTCATATATGTTGAAGAAGTATTAGGCTACTTTGATGCCTATCAAATACATGATTGTAAAGTCTCAATTAACGTGTCTTAATTTTTAAAATCTTTAATGATTGAAAATATTGTATTCTTTTAACTTTTTTATTTACTGCCTTCCAAAGCTTGTTTTCTATTTTAACACTAAAACATTGAGCTCTGGAGCTAGAAAGATTGAATTTGAATTGAGACTTTGCCACTACCTCACTGTGTGCTCTTGAGAAAATTAGCAAATTATTTAACCTATGTGGACCTAAGTTTTCTCCAATGGGAAGAAAAATGATACATATTTCAGAAAATACTGTTTTTGTGTGGATTAGACAAAGTCACCTGTGAGTGGTGTAATGAGCTTTGCACAATGACATTCCTCAATCAACTGCTCCTCCTTCTTCTCCTGCTCTTCCTTCTCCCAGTTATTATTTCTGACATGTCTCTAGTATCTCTTTTATTCCTTCTTTTCACACCTCTTATTTCTCCCAACTCAGAAAACAAGAACTATCCAATATCTTGAATTCATCTTGTTATTATTCCGTCAGCCTTTTCTTTGGCAATTGTATTGCCATAGTTCAACTACCATTTACAATGACAAGACATCATGTTACACATAGCTCTCACCAAAACTTATTTCCTAGTCTTTATTTTCAACCTTTGGGGGGCTTCTCCTTCTAGATATTCACCTCTGAGTCATATTACTCATAAGTTAATATTCTTACCCTAAAAACAGACTTTCTCTTGGTTTCTCCTTCTTCTGTTAGTCCTATTACCTTCCAATTTACATTTGCAGAGTCAGCCTAAACTTCTTTTTCTCTTTCAGTACCCCCATATAAAAACAAAACAAAACAAAACAAAATCCCAAAGCCAAACAACAACAAAAAAACAAAACAAAAAATACTTTCATGTCCTTGTTTGATCTTTACTATTTTGATATAATTTTCACTCTCACCACCATGATTTTAGATGTAGCGCTCATTACCTGACTTCAAACACAGATTGACTTGTCTGTTTTTCAAATTTAAAGAAATAATTCATAGGACATGTCTGATTTTGTGTCTGGCTTTTTCTGTTTTATGTTTGTGAGGATCAACCATATTGATGTGCATGGCAGTAGTTTGACTATTTTCATTGCTGTGTAGGATTCCAATATAGGAATATACAATAACTTATTCACCCTTTCTACACTTTATAATGATTAAAAATAATGTTTCTACAAACACACTTGTACATATTTTGTGGTGATATACAAACTATTCTGTTGGATATATATATATATATATACACATATACATATATATATATATATAATATATACACATATATACGTATGCATATATATGTATATATAATAATCATATATATATAGTTTTACATGCATCAAATATACAGAAAATGCGTCTTTAACTAAATAAGAATGGTTACCTCTGGGTCGTGGGATGAGAGGAAAAGTTTGCCTTAGTCTAAGTTCTCGACAATAAAAACAAAATTTGGAAATTGTACACCATCGTTATTTAGAATAAGAGTACTGACTTCAAAAAACCTGATTCAAACTCTAGTGTCATTACTTATTCCCTATTTTATTTACATTTTATTAATTTTATTGTTTATTTTATTAATATTTTATTTTATTTAACCTTGCTCAGTTTCTTCATTTGCTCATCTGTAAAATTAGAGAATCAGAGTATCTTCCTCATAGGATTGTTGCAAAGAATAAATTACCTAACATGTAAATTCAGTCTAGTTCCTGGCAAAACCCAATTATTCAATACATATTTTTTGAAATTGTATTATTGTATTTATGATAAGAGAGTACATTTTTCCCTCTGATAATTTTTGTCTTGTAAAATTTGGGTTAGATATATGGAAGACTTTATTGTATAGTAATTTAAAATAAAACAAATACTAAAGGAATCAGAAGACGTGTAATTTTGAATGACATTATAGACACAGGGTAGGAAATTATCTGCAAGGCCAGCTACCTAGAATTGAAGTTGTAAATCTATGAAACAAAGCCACCAGAGTGACACTGGCAGTAGAGAGAAGAAAAATACAGGGAAGTTACTGTATCAGTGTATTGACTAAACCATTACCAATACATCTCATGTTTCTATTTTTGATTTTTAACATTCATAAGCAAATAATTACATATGCAAATTGGGTATCACGTTCTTAAAATTTTAGATCAGCTGGGGACTACACGCAACTTAACCAGCAAAACTGAAAACAAATGAAACACCAATTATATGGATGTATTTTAAAAAAATCACATGTATGACAAGCAATTTTTCCAATCCATAGAGCTCATCTATGATTCTTAATGTATATGTTGGGTTTACAAACGTGTTTTTATTGAGATACCTGCATTACTTGTTTGTTCAGAGTCCCAGAACATTATAATAAAATAGAAATGTAACATTGCTGTCAATTTGGGGATTCATTTTTCTTAATGAAAAATAAAATAAAATAATAGCTTTCGTCAGCTCCTACTTATTTCTTCATAAATGCTGTGATAAAATGTAAAAAGCGGTATATTAATAAAAAAAAGAAATTTGGGGTTTTAGAAAAGCCTAGTTTGAAAATCAACATCACTCTTTACTAATATTTGACTTGGGTTAGTTTTCTCATCTGTCGAAAGAGGTGATTGTGAGGATTAAAGAACACAAAACACCCTCACACTGTCTGACACAAAATGGGTTTTCAGTAATATTATGTTTTCTGTCCCTTGTTACTCTATTATTAACATATTTTATTCTAAGTAATTGAAATTTCCCATTTTTACTGACTGATTAGAGACTTTTTAATTTCACTCAATATATCACAAAATAGTATACTAAGGCCTTTCAAATTAATATTTATCAAGAAACATAGGAGGCTACAATTTGTTTGACCCAAACTTAAACCTATTATAAGTTTTCTGAAAAGTGTCTTTACTCCACTCTAGATTATTCTTATGGGCATTATGTTCATATTATGCTTCCTTGTTTTAATGCATACGTTAAACTTTTCTCTGTATATTATTTCCACAGTATTTTTATAAAGTAAGGATTATTCTACTTATGATAGTATTTTATACACCTGTCTTCTCCTGCCATAAATATAGTCATCTATGATAATATCCAATAGCAGTTTTTAATTTATATTTCATCATTGAACTTATCATGCTGGATGTTAGGTTGTTTTTTTATCCATCAGTATGGTTTACTATCATATGAGCTTCTCCAAATCTGGAACTGTGTGTTTGGGCCACAGCTAGCAATATGGTCCACTAAACTGAAATGGAAATTCTTTACCAACTCAAATATGCAGCAATGACTAAGTATAACTATTAAACAAACGTAAGCATAGTTTTTAAAATGCAGAAAAATCATCTGAAATTAATTCAATACCAATAACACATCTCATGACTTAATAGAAGCAAATCCCAAAAAGATCTGAAAGGATACTGACACAATGAACGGAGAGTTTATAAAGCTTCAATAGAAAAAGGCCCCTCACTGAAGATGAGCTCATAATATAAAAGTTACAAACCACAGGAGTAAAAGAAGAATAGGCAGAATCAGCAGATGCAGAAAGTAGAAATAATAGAAAAGCCCAGGACTGATTACTTTCAAATTCTAATAGAGCCCCAGGGAAGCAGCTGATTTTCAAGTTAACTGGATGACTGGCCCTCAAAGATTTTATTCCGTGTATAAACTCATATTTCAGATTAAAAAAAATCCTAAGATTTCAAATATTTTATTTTCAGCATATGTGATATAGTTAAAATAAAGAGGAAAACCTTCTGCCTAATATTGACCCCAAATCAAATATTTTATCAAATGTATGTGAAATTATTAAAATATAATGGCTTAATCTCCCTGGCTACCATCTTTTATTACCTGCAAGAGGAAAATATGAAAATATAAATAACTCATTTAAAAAATCTCATCAATCACATTAGCGAGGTAATATAGCACAATGAAAATTACAGTAAGGTTCACTAGGCAGCCTTATACAAATTCAGCAAGTGCTAAATTTCTTTAGAGACCATATCAGTTGTTCAGATAAATGAAGTGGGCTTCTCGGCCAGAGGTTACTGGCACAAATCAATACGCTGGGATATGCAGTCAATCCATATGGTATTTCAGTAATGGGTGCTTGAAATTCAGTACACAGCTTCACTATAAATCACAGGCAGAAATTGTATTAAAAGAAAGTTAGTTCTGTGACTTTAACTCTGAAATCAATGGAAATGTACAACAAAAATAACATATTTTTAGACATATGTCACAAGAGAAATGATTTGTGTCATTGCCATTCATAATTCACATTTTTGTTTCCTATGTCCAATTTGTTTTCCCATGTCTCCCTTTTCCAGCACAGATAACCTTTAATGTACAAAAACATTCTATACTGGGAAGTCCACACATGTGATACTTATTAAATATATCAGAAGAGCAAAATTCAGAATAGCCAGGATCTGAATAAAATTATACATATATAGATAGATCTATATCTATCTATCTATCTATCTATCTATCTATCTATCTATCTATCTATCTATCTATCTATTCAACTTGCTAAGGAGGTATTTGGGGATGGGGAAACAGAAACTTTAATTTAAAAAAAATAGGTACACAATATGAATGGAAATTTATGTGATTTGGTCAAATAAATGCAGACTCACAGACATACACACATGCAAGGGCACACACACACACACACACACACACACACTCATTCACACAAAATATTTACTGCTGGACATAAGAGAAGGAACAGCTACTTCTGGGGAAGTACTGCAGAAGAAAGCGTCCTGATACAAGTGGGGTTTTGGTAGGATCACGAAGGAAGGATAGAATTTTGAGAGCGAGCAAGAAAATCAGAAAGCATTTCATGCATGGAGGTTACTGTACATATAGGAATGAATTATCTTGGATAATGAGATGCATCTCTAAATGTGTTTGTTGTGTGCACAACAAACAAAATATAAAGATATAAAGAAAAATTTATGCCCCCTTTCTTTCCATCTTCTCTCTCTCCCTTTCCTCTCCCTTTTCCCTCTTTTTCTTCTCTCTACAAATAATTACTAAGCACCTACTATATACAAAGCTCCGGGGATGATGTAGCTATGAAGAAAACCTTGATTCTACTCTCAGAGAACCCATGGCCTGACAGTAAAAATAAATATGTAACCCAATTATTAGAGTACCACGTAACATTCTCCTTGGTACTATGGCACGGGAAGAAGTTTGCCTGATCATAGGTGCTGGTGCATATTAAGAAAGGTAGAGTTAAGTTAGGATAGACTGGGTAAGGAAGGACCTAAATGGTCAGGCAGAAGAGTTTAGAGGTGATAAGGTAGAAGAAAACAGGAAGCTTTAGTAATTGTTAATGGGAATGACAACACAAAATCACCATGATTATGGTTAATTGAAGTACAACACACATACACACACACGTTCATTACTCTAGGGTTGAATATTTACAAATATCATACTATTGTCTATTAAAACACCTATTGCCACACACCATTAACCCTCCCACTAAATGCATGCTTGCGTGCACATGTGTGTACATACATGAGAAACATATTCAGCAGAGTTCTGTTACCACAATCATGCTATGAGCAGAAGTTGCTGTGATGAAGTGACTGAATAATGTTCAGTGACCTAAATTAGGGCTTAGAATAAGTATAGGTGCATGCATGCTTTAATCACATGAAAAGTAGGCTAAATATATATGTTTACTTTTTCTACCACAGCTGAGAAATCTTGTGTGTGTGTTCTTGTGTGTATGCATGTGTGTGTATGACTATAAAAATAAATAAAACTTTAACCTAAAAAAGAAATGGACCATAAGGTAGGTTTCTATTGAAATAGACATTAGATGGATAAAAAATTAAACTCCAGACTGGGACATATTTTGTGTTCCTTTACAAGTCCCAATAATGCATTAGGATACACAGTAAAATCTCTGAGGATATCTAGCAGCACTATCCATTTCATGATAATCAGGGCAGGGGTGAGAACAAAGGTTTTCTCTCATAGAACTGCGCCTGCTAAATTAAATAATATAATTCCTAA
This sequence comes from Rhinolophus sinicus, assembly GCF_057876585.1. Taxonomy (NCBI): domain Eukaryota; kingdom Metazoa; phylum Chordata; class Mammalia; order Chiroptera; family Rhinolophidae; genus Rhinolophus; species Rhinolophus sinicus. Next base: position 55,687,572 of record NC_142516.1, read on the forward strand.
GCTAGCAAATTTACTATATTTTCTTCAGAATTGTGAGCAGTTTCCTCGGTTTTGTGTAGAAATAATCCCCGTGAATATTAGCATCAATGTCTAGAACTATCTAACCAAAAGCAGACAAGTCACACGTTTTCTCTAAAGTATGGTAGGGTGTTAGACACTCCACTCACTGCATGGGCACTACTGAGGTCTTTAAACCTGAAGGGGGAACAGTATTTTGCTAGCTTTTCTAAAATGAGAGCTAGATTGTCTTATATTGCCAAGCTGAAAGGGGCTATTCACCTTCTGATGCCCAGGAAAAGGAGGCAACTTCCGTTCCCATTACAGTGGCAAATGGTGCGAGTGCCTGTGTGTTAGATGGTGATGCTTCTCTTAATGTTTTAAATTAAACAAAAAAATTCATAACACATAGAAACTCATTTAACACTATGTAGAAAAAGATCCCTAGGAAAGTAAATGTCAGTTTTTGAAAAGGTTTTCTAGGCAAGGAAATAAAATACCAAATATATAGTTAGCTGATGACCCTACAGAAAAAGGGACACATACCAAATCCATGTCTACATGTCTACAAATTAGTGCTTTTTTCCCCGCTGTACTTGGGTGTCCCTAATATCAAAGGGTACAAAGAAGGGGGAGATTATACCAAATTTCAGATATAACTCAATTTTATCCCCAAATCATGCAGATCCCACTTGTTTTTGTTGCTATATTCATTGTTGTTTCTGGCCAGTATTACCTAGAATCAATTTCTGTTTTACAAATAGAAATTTGGCACACTTTTGTATCTTAGTGGATATGCCTTATTTCATATTATAACAAATTAATATTTTCTAAATTTAATATCTGTGGCTTTGTGGCAAAGGACAAGTATCATATGATACCACCCAGCATCCCAAACACCCTGGTCCATTGCAGTCATTGCTTAATTTAATGCCATGTTTCCCTGAAAATAAGACCTAGCCAGACAATCAGCTCTAATGAGTCTTTTGGAGCAAAAATTAATATAAGACCTGGTATTATATTATATTATATTATATTATTATATTATATTATAAAGACCCAGTCTTATATTATAGTAAAATAAGACCTGGTCTTATATTTATTTTTGCTCCAAAAGACACATTAGAACTGATGGTCTGGCTAGGTCTTATTTTAAGGGAAACAGTATGTATACGGCTGCCTGTCAGTTTACTTTGCACTGACTGCCAAGACCATAGCTTCTGTGGCTGCCATCCTGGAATCCAGCCCTCACAGGTCTTGGTACAGGTACAGACTCTCCCTTCTCTGATATACTTGTTGCTATTTCAATCTATTCCCTTCTTTAGTCCTCTTCCTTTCTCATTTCCCACAATCATATGGCACTCTTGTTGAGGCCCCTATCACATCCTAGTCACTTTAGGAAGATACGTACTTAGCCTCTCTCACTCCATCAAGTCGAACTCCAACCCTCAAATTTGTCTTAATCTACAACCAGCTTCACCCATATATATATATATATATATATACTATATATATATATATATAGTACTAATTGGGTTCTTACTTCTTAAATTATATGCTGTACTTAAATTACTATGCTGTACACCTGAAATTAATATAATATTGAATGTCAATTATAATTGAAAATTTTGAAAAAAGGCTTCCTGGCATTTTATAACTTGTTTGCTGAAAATGACCTTCCCCATCACCAATGGCTAAACAAAATTATCACCCCTATATTAAGATGGAGTATCAGATGGAGTATCTGATAATTTGTGGTACATTGCTAAGCCAATACCATGTCCCTCAAATGGTCTTTCCTTTTCTGAAATATCTTAATGAGTTATGTTTCTCTTATTTAAGGTGTTACGTTTAGAAGGTCTTGAGAGTGTGCAGAAATGGTCCTACAGATTGCTAACACATTTGTCTATCAGAGCCCATAAATTATTTGATTATCTCATTATCAAAAACTTGAAGGTGTGGGACAAAATGTAGGTACTCTTTTGGGGAATGGTACTGAAAAACAGAGAAGTCTGTGATGCTCTCTGAAAAAAAAAAAAAAAAAAGATGGCACCATAAATATTTATTACCATATTATTGACTATATTCCCTATGCTGTACTTTATATCCCTATGACTGTTTTGTAACTACCAATTTGTACTTCTTAATCTCTTCACCTTTTTCACCCAACCCTCCCCTCCCATCTGGTAATCATGTTTGTTTTTTAACTTGTATTTCCCCACTTAGTTTGTTACTAATCTAAAAAAAGAAATTATTTGCACAAATAAAATGAATTAGAACCTTCTTATAGTGGACTATGCTGACAGAATTTTAATGATAAGGTTATTCATCCCTCTCTAAAAAATAAAGGAAAAATTGAAATTATCCCAAATATAAGCTCTCTGTTCAGATAAAAGCTATTATGGTCATATTACCTATTTGGTTTCCTACTGAAATTTGGTCGTACTCTTGTCTCTGTCCTTTTTTTCACTTTGTGATGTTAGTCAATGTATTCAATTTCTTTAAGCTTTGACTTTTTTATTTGTAAAATGGGGGAAGTGGGGAGAAGAAATCTGCTTCTAAGATGGTTATGAACGTTAAATTATGTAACATTTTTAAAGTAGTTAAGCACACTGTCTGGAACATTATGGTTACTTAACAAATAACAGGTTTTATTATAATTTAGTTATGACTTTGTCCATTACAAATAATAATATAATCACTAATACCAATGTGATTTTGGACTGCAGGAGTCTAATACACATTTATGAAATTGAAAAAAGAGAATTTCCAGGGGAAAAGTAGAATTTTCCTTTAAAACACTCTTTTATTCCTCTGCTTTATAAATGCTACTGTGTAGCTTTATTGAGAATTCACCTTCTATTATTTAAAAAAAAAAAAGGTTGATTGGATTCAAACTATCTTCTGACATCTTCTCAAAGGACAATCCAAACTATTCAATTATCTTTTTCATATACATCACCAAAACGACATTGAGTGCCTGAAAAGCCATAATTCTTTTTCCCTAAAGTTTTGAATTCCATCTGATGAAGTTATTACACTTTGTGGAGTAGTACAATGTCACAGAAACAATAGCTTAAATTAACCTCTTATTACCTTCAGTCAGGTTCTTTCTTTTCCTTCATAAAAGTTAATTTAAGGCTTTTGAAAGAAGCAAGATTGGCAGGGATGGAGAATTAAGGTCTGTACGTCACCAAATAAGTACCGACTAGAATGAGTAGCAACGTTCTTAAAATCGTTGGCTATTGCAGAATCTCAAATACATTCAGGGAAGGACTGCCTAAGGGAGTGGTGGTAATTGAGTCTTCCTGGGCCATTCGGTCCATGGACACATCCTAGGATGATAATTAGAGCTATTCAACATGACGAGTGCTGGTGTTTAATTAAAAAATAAAATCCATTCATCATCATGTGGATACATCTCATAGCAGAGACTAGAACTACTGTGCGGTTTATATGGAGGAAAGGATTTTGCCAGGACAATTACCTTCAAAAGTTTCAAAATATGGACTTACAACCTAAAGCTGTTATTTTATTTAACAAAGAAATACCTTATCAGGTAGTTACCATCTGTCTTCATTATTATTATTTATTTATTTATGTATTCTCTAGGCACTGGGAATAAGACAGTGGGAATTATCCCTGCTTCACTAAAGTTTAAGGGAAAGAGAGAAAGATGTAAAATAAAAAATAAAATAAAATATAATTTCAGACCAAGGGTAGCCTCCTGGGCATGTAACCTGTGTAGTCACACAGGGACCCATCTTTAAAAGGGCCTCAAACTTCATTTAAATGGTGACAATTTTTTTCCTGAAATTCCTATTTTTTTTAAAAAGAGGCCTGCATTTTCATTTTGCCCTGGACTCTGACAATTACATAGCTCATGTTGTTCAGATAGTAATAAGTGCTATGAAGGAAATGAAACAAAGTAATGAAATAGAGAAAGACAGGGATCATAAGTCCCAAAGTTACTTTAGGAAGAAATGAAAAAATCAAAAACACCTTTCTGATGAGGTGACTTCTGAGCAATGAATTACAGTATTTAGTAAATTAGTGGATTTCACTCCCTGACAAGAGACTGAACTTATTTAATCAAATTCAACAGATATTGATTTAACACCTATTCTGTATAGGAAGCCATCAGATTACTCTGTAAAGATTAGTAGAACCCAATTCTTTTCCCCAGTGAATTGGAATTGGAAAATTAATGCAAACAGGCTGTTCTCAATATACCCTTCAAGATACTCACTGCTCATAAGATACTCAGAGATACAAGGATTCTAGAAACAGAAGATAAAACAAAAGTTTTGGGGTACTAAGAGAAAACTTTTAAAGCATGAGGAGTAAGATTTTTTTGCCACAGTTTATATGGTATTGTGAAATAGGGAGACTTCTTTTCCAGGCAGAGGAAACAATGTAATTGAAGGTTCAGAAGACCAGCAGAGTGCCTATGAGAATACCAGCGAGTAATGTTTAAGTGTAGCTACAGTGTAGGATGGACGTAGGAGAATGTTAAGAAGGAAAGATGGAAGGAAGGACGGAAGGAAGAAAACAATGGGTGTATCTTATCTGCTGCTTTCTATCTTTTCACTTTCACCTAATAAATTGTGAAGTCCTACTGATTTTAGCTCCTAAATCTTTTGAGTGCACGGCCTCTACCTTTCTTCTGGCTGTCATCATCTCATTTCCAGTTGACTGCCATCAGCTTTCCAGCTGGTTTCTCAGTCTCTGATTAGGCTGTCTCCCCAGGTCAGTTCTCCTCTCTGTAATCAGAGGACACTTTCTAAAATGAAAATTTGATCAAATCATTGTTGGGTTTGAAATCTTTCAATGTGTTGTGAGTGGCTAACTCTTGATTCTGAAATCAGGCAGAACAGGATTCGAATCTTAGCTCTTCCACTTATCAGCTGTGCACGCTAATGAGTTTCTTACCCTCTCTGGTCCTGAGTTTTCTCATAGGGAGGTTATGATAATTAAATAAAATAATGTATGTGAAGTGATAACACAGGATGGTTAACATAGCACTCAGTAAATGTAGATACTGTCAGGATAAAGTCAAATTTCTTTATGTGGCATTTAAGGCTCTGCATGAACTGGCGTCTGTTTCCTCTCCAGTATCACCCCTTGCCTTCTTTGATATGTACCCAGTGCTCAGCTACATGACATGCTCTCTCCTTTCTCTAGGATGTTTACATGCTATGCCTTCTCTCAAGAATGCTTCTCTTCCATTGCCTATTTGTCTCATTCCTTTGATCTACTGCTATCATGTCTATATGATAATCATGAAAACCACACCCTGATTCATCCAGTGACTTTCTCAAAGTCACACAGTAAGTAGCAGACCAAGACCCTAAATCAGTTCATATTAGTTCAAATACTATGTTCATTTCCCTGTATTTTTTTTGTCTCACAAATTTCAGATATTCTCTGGGAAAATACTCATATTTTTTTCACAATATAATTGTTCTCAAAATATGTACTTTGTCTGTTGCCCTTATAGTTTCCTTTACTTTTCCCTTTATGGAAAATTAATATGGATTTCCACTAACAGCTTATGTATGTCAAGTAAGACCACAAAGCAGACAAATAAATGAACAAAAATCTTACATACCCCTCACTTTCCAAAAATAATATTCAATTTCTGGGTTAATGGAGGGAACTTAAGACAGCCATTTTCAAGTACTACTTGCATAAACCATAAATTGGTGCTACAGAAGCAGCACTGTCATTTTTAAGTAATTTAGGGAAAGCTGTCACAGATAAAAATTTAAATGGAATGTTAATCTGCTTGGTAAAATTAAAGTTTTAATCTTAAAATCTGGGCTAAAGTAAATTCAGATTGATATAGAGTCATTCCACAAACATCAATAATTTTCCATTATGTTAAAATCAATCCCAATTTTACATGTAAACAGCAGATTCAAGTAAAAACCTCAGAGGTTTATAGTCTACCACAAACATTCTTAGTTTGGATCTCTGCAAAAACAGCTATATGTTCTTGTAGAGAAGGGCACAACTCAGTTCTGAAGCCTACATTCCTAGAAAAATCCAGTGCATACATTCTAATTAGCTATCAGAAGCAGTTTGCACTTAGAGATTGACAGGAGGAGAAAAAAGAAACATCAAAAGAATCCTGAGGAAAATTGGATTAAAACAATTATGCTCACCACAAAACTTGATTAAAAGGACATGAAACTACCTGGAAGTGGCATATATTTATAGTGTTACGTAATATGCTTCTCTATCTTAAAAACAAAAGCAACAGTTGAATTTAGGTCATTTAATCTCTGTAAAACTCAAGTTTCCTCATCTATAAAATGAGAACAAAAATGTCAGCTTTGCTCATTCTTCACAATTTGTGTGAGGATTAAATGAAATAGTCAGTACGAAAGCACTTTGAACATACATACTAATCAAATATAATGTGACATCATGTCATATTGGGAAAGGGACATGAAACTTTCAGCTCTCCAGGGGTTTCCGAGTTACTGGGATTCACTGGGCATTTTTCCTGGATGGATCTACGTCACCGCAGATCGTAAAATGACAACTTGTCACAGAGGAGCTCATTCACAGCAAAAAACACTATAAAGTTTACTGTAAGGGAAATCAAACAACTTTCAGGACGTTTGTATTTGAAAGTTATGAAACACTTATTAATCAAATTTAAATTTAAGGGAAAAATGTTTTATTGGTGGAGAAAGCATTTTGCTTTGTTTATCAACAACATAAAGTTAGAAATACCACTGAAGGCCATATAGCACTAAAATAATCCTGTGTGTGATCCAGCAGAGATATAGAGCTTTCATATGTAACATCTAAATGTTGATGGGAGGGAAAGACAGTTACTAAAAAAGATTTTTGTTGTTGTAAATCTGTCCAGAGCCAGGTTAAATTTCTTTTAAAACACATATAATTTAATGACCAAAAAATTGTATAATAAAGATTCTGATTTTATATGTAAAATCCAAAGAGCAGCAAAATTTCTTCTCATGCAAGTTTAGCCAAAAGTGATCAACAGTTTAATCATTATTATGTTTAACATTATTTTAGAAGTGATTACAATTTTATTAGTTACAAATATAATATCAACTGATACTGCTTAATAGACTTGATGTGAACTTTTTTACCTTTATTTAATAAATCAAAAAGTATTTAGTAAGTCTTTTAATATAAAACATATTTCTTTAATATAAAGCATATTGTTGAAAAAGAGGAATGTAGTATTTTAATTTTATGGGAAACTAACTGGTACTATAACCCCTGTTTGTTATCATGATGGGCCCGATCACATTTTGGTGATGGTTCTTAAAAAAAGTGTTTCTAGACCATTGTCATTATAGTTTAAAGTACTTATTCTGACACTTGGCAGTAAACATTAAAATATACATTAAAAATATGTGATTAACATTGCATCTAATATTCTTTTCAGGAAGTAACCAGATAATACTCAAGTATCTATAAGGAGAGATTGCGCAAATAAAGTATGCAACTGTGCATGCATATGATGATCGAAACATAACCACTAAAATAACGATGCAGCTCAGTATTTATGATGTGGAAATATGCCTATGGTACATTAAGGAGGAAAATCAGTATATAAAATTGTAGTGATTTTATTTATGTATTTATATAGTTGTATATAGAAAAAAATCCTTCCATATATGCACACAGTTTGACAAAATATGTAAGAGATTCTTGACAGTGATTTTCTTCTCTCAATGGCATAAATTTTGTGATATCTCTTTACTGTTTAATACATTTCTAAGGCTACCATTTGATAATATAAGTCTTTGTCCATAATAGAAAGAAAGCATAACTTCTTCTAACACTTTACTTCTATCAGTCAGAAAACTATCATATTTAATGGACAACTGTATATTTGTAAATACACAATTTATGATGTCTACACAGTTAATGATACTGCCTAGAGTTGCCCATGCAGAACCTATACAGCCATCCACAATGGTCCTACCTTTATAACCGGGGTGCCAAAACAATGTATATAAGTGGACACTTTGGTCAACGTTGCTCAAGCAGTAGTTTGAAGTAATCAGAAGTGTCTGGATTCTGATGGTAACCACTTTGAGTACCTCTTGTAGTTGCAGAAGTCAAACGTGACTTGTATTCATCTTTTGTTATCAGTATACATTGAGTAGTACAATTTTAATACCGTTTTCCTTTCTTAAATAGTGTATACATTTTTATTGGCACCCTCTGTATATCGCCTTTCACGGTATTGTGATTTATCAGAAATACATATTTGGTCATTCTGATGAGCAAAATATATTTCTCAATATATATTTGGTTTTCATCCACAGTTCCTGGTTCAAAACTCCCAAACTCCTAAGAATTTCATAGGTGATGAGAGTAATAAAGGTGTCTTTTGTTATGTTAATGAGTGACTTTTAGAGAACACCTAAGGATATGTTGCCATTGGAGCCAACCCTGTGATTAGAGGGTTGGAACTTTCATCTCCCCCTCACCCCCGCACCTTATGGAAAGGATGAGGACCAGGTTGTTAGATCGATTGCCAGTGGTCAATGATGTAATCAATCATGCCTGTGTGATAAAGCCTCAATAAAAACCCAAAAGCACTGGGTTCAGAGAGCCTCCAGGTGGGTGAACACATCCACCTTTGAAGTGTGACACAACCCAACTCCATGCTAATAGACGTTCCTACAGTTCAGACCCTCCCAGTCCTTGACCTATAAAACTCTTCATCTGAGTGTCATCTGTGTCCTCTCTCATATCTTTTAATAAACTGGTCAATGTAAATGTTTCCCTGATTTCCATGAGGAGAAGCTTTAGCAAATTACCTTACCCCAGGAGAGGGTCCTCGGATCCAAATCTTTGACTGGTCAAAGGCACAAGTGATAACCTCAGAGAGTAGGGGCAGTCTTGTGGGACTGAGTCTTTAACCTGTGGGATTTGACGTTACGTATCTCAGGAAAATAGTGTCAGGATTGAGTCAAATTGTAGGACACCTTGGTGTGGGGAAAAACCTCCATGATTTGGTGACTAGAAGGGTCCGAAGTGAAGTGTGCCATGTGAATAGTAAAGGAGACACACAGGAAAGAAACACATACTAGGGAAAAACCTGTTTTTTTCCTTACAGAAAAACCTGGTTTTTTACCCACAGAAAAAGGAAAACTGTGTTTTTCCATTACACCTTTAAAAAGAAATAAACTTATTTTTCTGTAATAAAAATACTTTTTAAGAAAAAAAAAGTAGTAGATAATTGTATTTTCTTTGTCAAAGATTTTATACTAGTTTAATATAGGATATAAACACATAATAAACATATGGAAACTGTTGAAATAACAATAACAAAGCATTAAATATGTAATTCTGAATCTTGTCTCTCCCCTTCTCTTAAGAATCAGGAGAAAAACTCTAAGACTGGGTAAAGCTATAAAATATTTCTGAACATGAGTAGCTAAAACTTAAATTGCTTAAAATGTCACTGTGTGCCTCACCTGTGATACCACCAATTTCAAATGCCACAAAAATGTTTTCTCATTCTTTGTTCTGGGCAAAGGATAATCTGAACTCGGGAAAATAAGCCATGCCTCTGGCTCAGTAATACACCACTTGGGATTTAATGTTCTTTTTCATACAGATTTTGTCACACAATTTTCTAGTGAACATTCAACTGGCCAAATGGTGAAAATGAAAATGATGCTAACCAAAAGAAAACATTCATAAAACACAATCAGTTGTACTCCTATTAAGAGATTCACTTGATCTTGCAGCTAATAGTATTTGACTCTGGCCACCCAGCCATCCTAGAACATTCTTAGCAGGTCTATTGGAAACAAAATAGAAAACCAAAAAGAATGTAGAGGAAACCACTGTAAAAGCAAAAGAAAAACAGTGGAGAATGTAAAATGATGATGATGATGATGATGATAATAATAATAAAAAGAAAGCTTTTGATAATTAAGAATAAGTATTAAATCACATATTTGAGAATCATATTTGTAAATATTTATTGAGTATGTACTACATGCTTGGTACTATACTAACAGCTTTGCTTTGTAGCCATTGTTTTGTGCAGTATTTTATGGAAGAGAAAACTGAGGCACAAGGAGGGTACATGGTTTGCCCCAGGTCACACAGCTAAATTCCCAGTTCTGAATTATTACACATTCTTGGTTCTTAGCCACTAAACTATTAGAAGAAAAGGATGTGATGTGGAATCAAAATATGAGTTGAATCTTTTCTATTTCTAGCCATGGCAGAGTGACTTCTTGTAATAGACCCAGTTTCCTACTTAGAACTACTAGATAATCCATATAAAACACACACACACATACACACAAGCATCTTTTTAAAGGCACTGAAGAGTTCTGAATTTTCTAGGACTTTAGGCCCAAGATCTCGGTGAGAAGGGTAGCTCATTGGAGATAAGACACGTAAGTTTCAGCATTTGCTCATTTCTTCAGTTACCTGGCAGAGACTGTGATGCCAGGCAGATGCGGTAACCAACATAACCTGGCAGAGTTCGCTACAGCGTCAAATGTGCAGGGAGGCAAAAAAGTGCCTTGGGTTCGAATCAACCAAGGTAGCTATGAATTCAGGAGCCAAAATCCTGAGAAGAGAGGAATGGAAGAGTGAGCACAACAGCACTTAGGTAGTTTTATTTTTCAGCCCTTTTCAATTCTTAAGCTTTATAAGGAAAACAAAGAGGTGAAAAGTTGAATGGAACTGTTGACAGCTTTAAATTACTAAGGATTAAAAATTGAATTTGAGACACTATTAGGAGGGAAAGGACTTGATAAGCACCCCAGCCTGTCAGTTGAGGACCTCTTAGCATGTACTCCACAGTGGGGGTTGTGGGGAAACCAGAGGTATGTTGAGACATAAAATCTGAACCCCATCCTCCAATCTGTGCAGTCTATTTGGATGGTGGTTTTCTGTTCCTACTTTACCTGATTGCTAGAAGACAGAGTGATTCCAATATGCAGTTTCTACAGGTTTTTACGGAATGTCCAATGTTATGGATTGAACTTTTGTCCCCCACCTGCCAAATTCATGTGTTAAAGCTCTAACCCCCAATGAAGATGGTTGGAGGTAGGGTCTCTGGGAGGTAATTAGGTGTAGATGAGGTCATGGGGGTGCAGCCCCCATGATGGGATTTACTGCCCTTCCACTCAAAGGAAGAGAGAATAGAGCTCTCCTTTTCTCCACCATGTGAAGTCATGGCAAGAAGGTGGACCTCTGAGAAAAGAGCCCTCACTGGTCAGCTGACACCTTGATCTTTGACTTCCCAGCCTCCAGAAATGTGAGACATAAATTCCTACTGTTTATGCTATCCAGTCTATGAAATTGTGTTGACAGCACACACTGACTAATACAGCCTGTATTAAATAAAATATCTCTGGGCATATCAAGGCAAAGTAGCATGAGAATAAAACAGACAACAGAAACAAACTCATAGGTGATCCAGACATTGGAGTTTTAACACACATATATACTTAAACTAAATGTGATTAAATTGTTCAAGCTGTCAATAAAGAGAAATGCATCAAAAAAGTGGAATCTATGAAAAATAATGAAATAAAATTCTAACAGATAAAAATGCACCTGCTAAAATTGAGAGCTCATGTATAAGTAGATTGAATGGAATAAAAGGGGTATGGTGACTTGAAAGATAAGTCAGTGAAAAAAATCCTGATTTACTGTACAGTGGAAAAAAAGGATGAACAATTACCGAAAAGAGTATAAGCGACAAATGGGACACAATGACAAGTTCTAACCTACTTGTAATTGGAATCCCAGGGAAGTGAATACGATAGTGCTCCAGTCAGTTCTAACCTTCAGGACTACGGCACTCATTCTCCCAGGTGCTGGGAATGTTAGTTACCCACACCTCTTAGCTGAATCCTGTTCCAGGAATTTCCCTGAGCCAAATAGACATATCTTGCCCAAAGTCTCTCCTGATCTCAGAAGGCTGCCTGTATCCAATGACTGGTGGATACAAAGTTGTAAATGCCTGAGCTATAGCAAGGGACATCCTAGCTTCAGAGTCCCCCGTTGGAATTGGCTGAGGCATTTGTTGCCATTTATCACAACTTTACTCCTCGCTCTGCCTATTCTTGCTTCCTTTATTGCCCACACAGATGCTGACCCTGAGGGCACTCCTCAAGTCCTCATCTGAGAGTCTGTTTACTGGGGAAACTTGTCCTAAGGTAACTAGCTCCTAGATTTTTCAAGGAAACAGACACTAAAGCAATATTTCAGAATTGGATCACTTACCAGCTGGCTGGCAATGGAAAAAAAAAAAAATACACATCCCTAGTAGAAGGTGAAGTGGAGGACAGCTGTGGCACGCTGTAGCAGTGGGATTATTCCCTATGGTGAACAGGGGTGGGATCGATGCCCGGAGAAGAGGTGATCGGTAGTATACAATATCTCACACTTTTGAGAATTTGGAGGAACTACAAATTATAAAGGCAATTGAATCTGAAGGTTCTTGCTAAGTGTCAATAATGCAATGGGGAATAATAAAGAAAGGGTGAGGATGATTAATGAATCACCAATTAATGAAAGATGAAAGCCAGAGGTCTTCTTTAATGGCATATTTTCTGCTTTTTAACAACTTGATTTTCTATCTATCTAACAAATTTACAGATAAAGCATTAGAATTGAATAGTAAGTTTAGCAAGTTGACTGGATATAAAGTCAGTACAAAAAGTACGCACACGCACACACACATACACTGCAAAGATGGTCACTGACAATTCCTTCATCCCTGTATATATAGGTCTCTCTGTCTATTGAGATGTAGACTCTTTTTTCCCTCCAGTTAAATTTGGGCTGGGTCTGTGACTTGCTTTGCTTTGACCACCAGAATGCAGCAGAAGTGCTGTTACATGATTTCGAGCCTAAGCCTTACGAGGCCTTCCACTGCTGTGTTCATTCTTGGTTGTAAGCCATTAAGTACAGACCCTTGTTCTAAACTGCTTAATGATGACAGACTACATAGAGAGGGTGAGGGGCCATGCACAGGAGAACCAGTGCATCCCAGAGAACAGACAGCATCTGGGCCCCACCGAGGTCATTCTGGATCCCAGAAGAACAACAGCAGCTGACTTCTGGAGAAGAGACAAACCCAATGTGCTGAGTGAGCCCAGTCAATATTCCTGACCTATAGAATTCAGAGCAATAAAATGGCTGTATTATAAGCCACTGTGTGTGTGTGTGTGTGTGTGTGTGTGTGTGTGTGTGTGTGTGATCAGTGGAACACAGTAGATAATTCAGAAATTGACTCTCAAAATGTGGAAACAGGTATATAAAAATAGATACAGGTAAGGGTAAACCATGACACAAAATTATATTACTAAATGTATTTGAAATCACCTTGAACAATAATGCAGATATAATTTTTAGCAAAAAGTGCTTTCTGGAGTATTTCTCCACACACATTCTATTTCATTTGGTTATAAAAACCATCACCTTGACTCAGTAATGAAACCGGAATTTCTTCATCGCTAAATTCAGAAGCAGATATAATAATGGCACTGAGTTGATCTTTATATAATCTTATGGGAGGAACAAAATGAGTACACCAATATATATATTGCAACAAAGAATGGGAAAGTGGTATATAGTATGCATTGTCTGAATAACTTAAACATGAAACAGTGTTTATTGAATTAATTCTGAATCAAAGTAAAGTGTAAAAGGGATTGGAAATCTAGCATCAAAAAGGAGAATTTCAGAGACAGACATTGACTTACGTTTCTGAGGCAGGTTGGTTTCTGATTCATACAGTCTTAATTGACCAAGAATTTGATCACTTTTCCCTTAAGGTTAAAATGTATTTCACTTGCCAAGTTAACAAGGTGAGCAAAAGGAGCGAAAAGATCAACTTATGTTTTAAAAAAATGATTTGCTGAACACTTGGGTAGACATACTATTATTTGTAGTCCAATGACTCAGTTTGTAAAAGGCCACTATTGATCCTACGAGAAAGAGAGTAATTTTTTGATTTGTTGAAGAACTTTTAAAATTTACTTTGCAGTCCTCTTAGTGGGTCTTTTGATCTTTTGATAATGTTGACAAAGTGCAGACCCATGCCTCTGCCTAAGGGGGAAATCCTTTATTGAAAAATAAATTAGCTATCATATTTTGGATTCCAAATGCTAGATAATATGTATGGATTTTCTGAAATATTCTTTAATGAATAGTGCAGCCCTTTAATAACTAAGAAAAGAATAAGCTTTCAAACATTTCAAAGAATAAATTTATTTTGATTTCTTAAATTTCTTGTGGTATAGCAAAGAAAGGATTACAACTAACACTGAAGAGAGAAAGTAGAGTTTTAGTGGGATCAGGAAATTGCTTCATTTGAAAAGAATTTCACTTAATTTTCTTGGCAAGATGTAAGTATTTTAATAAATTTTATACTTTTTAAAGGTTAACAATGAGAACTCTTGTAAGAAAGTATATGTGTATGCTTACCTTTCGTTCAAAATATTGAATTTCAGGAATTTTTTTTAAACAGATGTTCGAATATTTTATAAACATTTAAATATTTAGCATAATCATTAATTTTACATAGCACATATGCCTACATTTTTAGTCAAGCAAATCTATACAGCAGAATTTTCTATGCTGGTTCCTATAAACTATGGGCTGGTGAATCGGCCCCTTGCTGCTTATCTCCCCAAATGCATTAAAGGAGGAAAAGCCTAGCTATGCAGCTAAATCACGAAAATAGCATGAAAAAACAAAGGATTACAAGAACACTGCTACCCCCTTAATCTTCTCTTCATTTTTTGTACTATATTATGCAGTACGATGTAATTTTTTTAATTAGAAAATATTATCTTTCTTAAAGCAATTTTTTAGGGCAGCCATCTTCATTGGAACTCTGCATCCTTGTACACAATCTGCCTTGATTTAGCAGAGGGCTGAAACGGAAATTTTAAAAGTGGAAGACGAAACTTGAAATATCAGAGAATGAGCTCTTCCACAAAACACATTTTGATACACACTTAAAGATTACTCTCTGAAATTCTATATTTTTATTTTATCCTACTGTCCTTTGAAATCTTCCCAAAATGTATTATTTCTTATTTTACTGAGGTCTTTCACAAAACAATCTGAATACAATTTATAATTTTTGATGGTAATGTCACTAGAAATTATTTACTGGATGGTTGTACCCACAATGACATCCTTAGGGACTAATGAGGTGTGTCAGGATTTTTATCCTATGTCACAGGGTGCGAGACTGTTGTGCTTTTTCATAGATATAGCTCACATTTTTATAACTCCATTAATTTCTTTATTATCAGGTAGATTTCTATGTTTCAATAGTCCAGCTTCAATTTTCTTCCATCTTGGGAATTCGAGTGTCACATTTTTTTTTTTTTTTAAGAATCTGCTGAATTTTCTTTTAAAATGTAAATTGTTCACCTACTTTTGACTCATATTTTTAATAAAAGTAGATTTGGGATCTCTTATAACCTATGATAACATGACAATGTGATGTGATAAAGGATGGAGACCTGCTGTTCCAGAGGCAAAGTGCACAGCTAACCTGAGGTAGGATGCTAGTCCTCTAACTTGGGAAGTGCTTCTCAGTCAACAAAGACTTGATTATTGATTTACACTTGAAATGCTTCTGTTTCTTACAGTGCTGTATTATTCTGCTAGTGCTGTCATAACAAACTTCCACAACCTGGGAGGCTTGCCCATTGGAAATTTACTGTCTCACAGTCTGGAAGCTAAAAGTTCAAAATCAAGGTGTTGGCAGGGTTTATTCCTTGTGAGGGCTGTGAGAGAAGGCCTCTCGTTGTCGGCTTGTAGATGGCAGTCTTCATATTCACATGGAATTAACTCTGTATGTGTCTCTCTGTCCAAATTTCCTGTTTTTACAGGCTATCAGTCATATTCAAGTAGGGCCCACCCTAATAAACTCATTTTAACTTATGTAGACACTTTATCTCTACATAACATCACATTGTGAGGTACTTGGAGTTAGGACTTTAACACATGAGTTTTGGAAGCACACAATTCAACCCTTAACACATGACTATAGCCAAAGACTACTATCAATTTAACACACACACATACACACACACACACACACACACACACACACACACACACACTTAAAATAATTTATCCTGGCATCATGATAGAACCAGAGACACAACCATGAAGATGACATGTTCTATGCCACTGAGGAACCAAATACTTCATTCAACTTCATTCAGTTATAGAGTATTTACTGGAATAAAATTCCTCCTATCTTCTTTCAAAGTTTGAACCATGTGATGATCATGATATTCTCTGTGGAGTTTCACTATCATGAGAATAGTTAATATATGTGCAAGCAATTCACAACAAGTCTAAATAAAGGTGCTAATCAATTGTATGATTGATTGTGGTGTACTTGGCCGTCCAAATATCTCTACCCCTGAGCCTGTGGAAATGTGATGTGTGGCTTTATGAAAATGATCTTTCCTTGTCCACTATGGTCACTACTGAGTATTTTTAAATTAGAATTTAAAAAGTTAAACTTTATAGGTCTTCCTAAATTACAATTTGAGAAGAAGGTTATATACCAATATTGGAATCAACCTTCTTGTGCTTTTAGGTAATAAATCTAAATGAGTAATAATTCCTTCTAGTAAGTTGGTGCAAAAGTAATTGTGGTTTAAAAGGTTAAAAATTGTAAAAACTGCAATTACTTTTGCACCAACCTAATATAAATGCAGTATTCTACAGTATAAGTAAAATATATCCTATACATATAAATGTAAATTAACATAAACGTTGCCATGTGTCAAATATGAAATGAGCGTGCTATAGGACGGCATTTAAATTTCAGCTCCATAATTATTAGTCTTGTTTTAATTAAATATGGAATAAAGTTAACATCCTATAGGACATAATACACTTAAATAAAACATAAAAGAATACTTCTTTGAAACATTCTATGATCATTTCATAAAACCACATCTCATTTTCTTCTTTCCTCCAGAGAGAAGAACTCATAAAGGAATGTAAATCAGCCCTAAAGTATATATGGCTCCAGAGCAGGAAATAATGTGACTAGTCTAAATATAAACAAGACCTATAAAGACATTAGCATTTTCAACTCAGTGGAAATTTGAAGAATAAAAAAGAATCTAGTAAGTACCACTCCACAAATGTAATCGTTTTTCAAGGCAGTCCAATTAAAGGGAATTTCAAGCAAGGAAGAACACACTATAATGAAGCAACCTTAATGCTGGGGACAAACAAACACAGTCCAAGGACAATGAGGGCAGGAAGTATTGTTTGCTTTCATTCACAATTTATCAGGCAGGATAACGGATAAATAGAACAATATGATAAAATCCTTGGTATCAGTTCCTGCTTTCACTTCAATGTGGGAAACAACCTACTGAAAGCAGGTTGCTGGAAAAAGACCATCTTTACCAAGCTCACCATCGCACCTGAGTAATCACAACAAGAGACTGATCAATCCTTTCAGCTTCTCAAATTAAGAACTATTGCATTCTATTAGAAAGAAAAACTAAATACACTCACATTATTTGCTTCAGGGTCTCACATCATCCACTTTTGGATAGGGCTACTCTGGCAAAATGTCAGAGATACTTACTTCCACCCCCCCACCCCCCCCCAGAGGCTATGACCGTGAAGGTGAAGAGCACTGATAGCAATCATAAGTATTGCTACGATGTATAACCTCATTTTATTATCCCCATAATTTAGGAAGTTAGTACCACTATTACCTGCTGTATAGACGAGGAAACTAAGTCTCAAGACTTGCTAAACACTTAGCCCAAAGTCGTGCTACTAGTTAAGTGTCAGAAAAGGATTCCAACCCAAGAAGTTGATGCCAGAATGCAGCCTGTTGATCACCATGCTCCTGACACAGCAGGGTCACTACAAGTCAAAGTCCACACTTCCAAACTCTCCCAAGTGAAGAATTATGCAGTCTGGCAACTATACAATCCCTTCAACTGAATCTCATTGAATGATGCACTTTAATATAGCTCAATGACACTATCACTGTATGTAAATATTAGATCAGAATCTAATATTTGTCAGTGGAACCTGACAAAAAGCAGACATGTGTTATTGGTCTACATCCTAACATGTTACCAAATTGTGCTTAATTTGTGATATATATATATATATATATATATATATATATATATATATATATATATATATGCTCAGCTTGGAATCTATCCAATTTGTATGCACATGAAGAAATTATTTTATTTTATTTTTCCTTTAATTTGTTCACTGGTTTGGCTTTGTTTTGTTTTTGTTTCCTTCTCTACAATTGAAGGTCATTTACATATAGTAAACTGCTGCATAGAGAAATGGAAAGGTAGAAGGGGTGATTAATTTGCACAGTAAGGAAAAGCAGTCAATGGCCCAAGTTCAAAGGGGATGTGCAGGAGAATCAATGAAATTTGCAAAAAAGCAAGGTCAATATTTCATACTCATCTCTTAGGTAGTGAGTATGGTAGTGAGTCCAGGACAGCAATTGACATTGATACAATAACGTCAGACAGATTTTTTAGAAGTCACCAGGGAATGATGGATTCAGCAACATCTACTTATCAGTGGTAGAAAACTATTCTTCTTTAAAACAATATTATTCCAAAAATCTGTCTTTAAGAGAATCATTTGTTTACTGATCCATCCATAAATTTATTCAATATTTATTGAGCATCTATTATGTGCTGGTATTTTTAAAGCTTATCGTCTTGTGGGAAGTAGAGACAAAATTATAATCACAATATTGTTTTTGATTGCAATACTATGGCAAGAGTAAGGCAAAATGATTTATAAACATATCTTAGCATGTTGGTATCTGAGTCATAGTTTAGAGTGTAAGATGTTTACAGGGTATACCCTGGGGATCAGGGCTCTAGAAGGGAGAAAAGGAAGTAGGATTGAGCATCGAGTGAAACCAAGCTATTTTGCAGGCCTGACATCAGCCAATACTACAGGAAGTTCTGGAAGTAAAATGTCCTCTTGGACTCGTCCTCATTGGACCCAAAATGGATGGGCATGGACCCTTACTTGCCTTTTAGTCGATAATTACATATGGGTCACTTCGCCTTGGGAAGTTGACCTTGAGTGAGGTGGCTCTCTGGAGCTCAAGTGATACTGAAAACGCTGCCAGCGGAAGCTTGCCTGACAACAGGACTCACTCCAAGCTTCTGGCAACACGTTGTTCCTTGATGGGGGTCTGTGTGGCACATTACTGTGTTCATCACTCCAGTTTCTAAGAGGCCTAAGTGTAGGAGGCGATGACTTAGGAAATGACGCTTTCTTAGAGGAAATGAAGCTTAAACTAGAAAGATGAATAGGAAGAAGTTGGGTAAAAAAAGGAGGAAATAAAATTCCAGACAAGACAAAAGTGTATTTGAACTTCTCTCAAAGGATGCTCTATATTAAGGGAATACAAAGTATCTGAGTTTAGCTGGAACATAGAGTACAAGGGCTTCAAAAGGCAAGAGGTGATGCTGGAGAGAGAAAGCTAGGTGGCAAGGT
This sequence comes from Rhinolophus sinicus, assembly GCF_057876585.1. Lineage (NCBI taxonomy): Eukaryota > Metazoa > Chordata > Mammalia > Chiroptera > Rhinolophidae > Rhinolophus > Rhinolophus sinicus. Next base: position 55,707,111 of record NC_142516.1, read on the forward strand.
GAATCATCCATTCTCTGCTGTCTATTCGTGAGACATTAGTTTCAGGAATAATCAAGCTGCTCTTCCCATGGTTATATATGTGGAAGGGTATCTATATAACATTTTACGCTAAAATATGAATCAATGTGGCTGGCCGCTTGGGAACACTTTATAATTAAAATAGGAAAAAGTCCACTTTTGAATATCTATGCATAGAATATCTATCTATGAATATAATTACATACAGTGCTTTTCAGGTATTACTCCACCTTTTGAGAATGATGTCTCGAGAAATATTTTTGTAAGTGATAAAATTGCTTCTACTGAATCAATCACCTATATGCTGTGGTGTTTTAGCAATAACGGGGGTGTTTTCCTCTGTTTGGGATTTTCTATAGCTACTATCCAAAATAAATAGTGGACTCTATTTCAAAATATATTGTATTGGAAATATGCTCACTTACAGAGCTTGAATACAGGAATCTGTATTATCTCTCAGAGTTAGGATTCTGTAATGCTACGGGTGTCTTTTAATTTTACTATAGGCACAGTTCCTTCTGCCTCAGCTCATTACAGACAAATATCCGTTAGTGACAGGTAACTTTTCATTCTAATGCGCCAGTACTACTGATGTCTGGGCCTGTGCGATATTCTATTTTGCACCTGAAATTAGTTTCTGTGTTATAGCTCTGAATGTGTGATAAGAAAAAAGATACAGTAATTTAGATAAACTCCACTAAATGGTTTGACTGAAATAAAGCCAAAATGAAAGTATAAATGGCTGAAGTGATTAAGACTGCCAAGTTCTCTGGAGTACTGTTAGAGAATAAAATAACTGATGGATTATTATTTATTCATGAATGTGAATTTGGGGGATTTAATTAAAGATGCTATATTATATTTTTCAAAGCCTATTTGAAGCTGTAAATCAAGAGCTTCAATAACAGAGAATGTTGCTACTGATCAAATAACTGGATTTCTAGTCATATTGGGAAAGCCCTCTTTTGAGGTGCCTTTAATATTTCTATTTAGTGTTTTAGCCTATATACGAGTACAGAGAAAATATTGTTCGTGTAACTATTTCTTTCAAGATTTTTGAGCCATTGTATGGTGAGTATATGCTTATTTATAACCATAAATAATACATGTGTTTATATATACGTATCCATACACGTATGTGTATGCATGTGCATACACATATACATACACACACATATATATACATATATATATTTTTTGCTTAGTGACCAGTACTCTTTTTTAATGTGGTTTTAAAAATAACCACGCAAAATGTGCCCCCAGAAGAATTATGCTACAAGATCTGTATTATAGGAGAAAATTTAACTCATATTAAATATTTCCATAGTAGGGCCATTTTACATACTTAAATCTTCACCCCTTATGAAAACTTTACCTGTTATGAAAACGTGGTGTAAGTGTCACATGGGTTAACTATATCTAAGCAAATCATACAGCATAAATGAACACATAATGGGCATCAGCGAGATCTCACAGGGTCAAGTACTTTTACTTCTACTCTGTCCCTTATAATTAGGATACCCCCGTGTACACTGATACTAAATCACCTCAGAGACTAAAGAGAAATTACTTTTTGGTAGAGGAGTAAAGATGGTCACAATTATTTGATATTCCTCACAGTGAAAAGTGGGGTCTTTTTCATTTCCGTTGGATCTGGACCAGCCTGTGATGGCTTTGGCTAATCGAATGTGGCAGCAGTGATGCTATACCAGATCAAAGCTTAGATTTTAAGAGCACTGGAAGCTTCCACTTTGGCCCATTGAGCCCTGGGCTGCAATGTAAGAAGTCTGACTACCATGTTATACAGACCACATGGAGAGGCTATGAGAAAACATGGACAGGCAGAGGAGCCCAGCTGAGGCCAGCCTTCCAGCTGTTCTCACCCAGGTGTCAGACATGTCAAAAAAGCCACCTTGGATCTTTTAGATGATCCTGGTTGCCAACTGATCCCAGATGCGATCCGTGTATTAAAAGTACCAAGTTGAGCCCTCCCTGAGGTTCTGGTCTACAATATCAAGAGAAAGATGTTGTTTTAAACCACTAAGTATTAGTGTTTTATTACACAGCAGGAGATAACTAGAATGATTTTGGAAGTAAGATGAAACATATACCCATATTGATTCGAGTTTATGAATTTATAGTAACTCTTAGGTCTACTGTACATTATGTCAATTTCTCTAATTATACTGATAAAATAATACCATGCTGAGTTTTTCTTCAGTATGACTTGAATCAAGAAAAAATATGATTTAACTACTTTTTGACTAAGTAAGCCTGATTGGTCAAACACTGATAATAGAAACACTATTCAATTTTACTGGGTTTTGCTGTGAAATTGTACCACATGCCACTCAGCATGTTTATTGTTTTTCTGTGCCTTCTTTTTGTTCTCTGAACAACAAATCTGATATGAGGTAATGATGTAATATTGTTTTTGTTTATTGGAATTTTAGTTTTATTTTTTTAAACAAATGAGAAACCTTATAGCAAAGGGCACACTAAAATATTAAAATTCCTCAGGTAGATATGAAAAGCACCTGTGCTATTTTTTAATTTTTTAAAAAATTAATATATTTACCAATTATATTTGACATACAATATTATATTAGTTTTGGGTGTACAACATAGTGATTAGCCATATATATATATATATATATACCTTATGAAGAGATCATCCTGCTAAGTCTAGAACCTATCTAACACCATACATGGTTATTATAAAATTATTGGCTATATTCCCTATGCTGTACTCTCTGCTCAGCAGTGAGGGCTTAAACTACCGCTTTCAGCCTTCTTCCCTCAGTCTTTTCTCCGAGGTCTCTGCCGTGAGCATTGGGTTCAGCCGTATTTTATGCTGTCCCCTCAGCCCTGTGGGCCATAAGCGGAGCCCTAGCAGTCCGAGGTCTTCCCTCTCCCGCAGCTGCGGTAGTTCCGGGAAGCAGCGAGCTCGGAGCACTGAGCGAGGTCTGCGTCCTGCGCCTGTGCGGCTCCGTCTCCACGTACTTCTCCCTTCCCTCCTCCCCTGCTTGCGTGATTCGCCCACCTTTAGGTGAATTCAGTAGTGGGCCTCTTCATCTTGCCTGTCTGCTGTGCAGGGAGTCCTTTGTGGAGTTATTGTTGTTCGATTAGTTGTGAATTCCAGAGGAGCTTTACAGGGGCTCACCTCACGCCGCCAATTTGATGACTCTCAAAACTTTGTTTTAATATTAGCAATCAATGTGGTCTCTGGAAAAATCACTCAACTCACCCGGGTCTCTGATTTTTCAACCACTTATCCCTTCAAGTTCTTTATTAAGAACCTACTGTTGTGCATCCAGCCAATGTTATTGTCAATAAAATAACAGGGAGAAAAATGGATACAAATTCCTATGCTCAAGGGACATCTAGTGAAAAAAATTAAAAAAATATGTCATTTGGTGATAATTGTATGGAGTGCTGGCATGGGGCTTGGAATACCCTTCCATGCTTGTCATGGAAGACTTCACTGAAAAGGTAACATTTAAGAGAAGATTTAAAAATAAACACATAAACAAATGAACAAAAAATGTGAGGGAGACAGGAGTCTGGGGGAAGAGTATTCCCAGGAAAGGGCTTGAAGATGGATCTAAAAGCACTGAGGTAAGAATGTGCCTACCTTGTTCAAGGAAGAGCAGGGAGGTCTGTCACTGGGAGAAACGAATGAAAGGGCTGTGGAGTAAAAGGTAAAGTCACCGACGTGCTCAGGTCCAGGCCAGACAGGGACTGGCAGGCTACATTAGCTTTTATTTCTATGAGATGGGCTGCTGCTGAAAGGCTTTGGGCAGAGGAGTAACAAGAGCTGACTTGTGTTTTAAAAGGGTCACTCAGCTGCTGTGTTAAGAAGAGCCCATGGTAAAGCAAGGGAGAGGCTTGGAGATTAGGTAGGAGCCCCTGACATTTAAATCAGGAAGATAAAAGTGGAGGCTGAAAAAAGAGATGAAATTCTGGAAAATAAAAGCATTGAACCACATTTATTCATTTAGCCAAAAAGCATTTAATAAACACTCATTGTATGCCTGGCACTGTTCTATGAGTGAAATATACAGTAGGAAAGAAAACAGATCAACCTTGCTTATATCGGTCTGATATCTGACAGAATCCTTTCAGATGAAGGCAGCTATAACATTCTCGGTACAGTCCAGAAATATGCAGAAAATTTACTCTTTTCGGTGGGGGAATTAAGATAACAACATGAACACATGGTGACATAGATTGTGATTAGAAAACAGGGTAGCTGGTAGATGATGTTGCTAATAATTGCCTCATCTTCCATCAGCATTTCAATAAGAAGCCAATGAAAAAGCAGGACGGTGTATCTAAAAAATGTTAATCATTTGCACAGATGTCTGCTCTTTCTGAGGAATTCCTATCCCTGCTTTCAGCTTCGCAAAGCATGTCTCTTTATGGACCGTGTTATTAATGAAATGGAAAGGAATGTGCCAGAAAGCCTGCTGTTGTCTGAAATTATCTTTACTTCTATACTGCCACTGGCAATAACTGTCTTCTCTCCAGAATTCTGGAACAGTGAATTCTTTCTTCACCAGATTAAAAGCAAAAACAATAAAAACAAAACAGAACTACAACCACAGGGGAAAATATCTTACCATTATGGAATTATACTTTCATTGTTGCAGTTTGAGTTGGGGTGATGTGCACAACTTTTTAGCAATTCAATTTGTTTTAAATAATCCAAGATTATTTTGAAGATTATTAACATAGTATTGGATTAAGACAATTCCCCATATTGCTCATTATCACAAACTCAGTATGTCAGTGAGAACTTTGAAAACCAATCATTTTCTAAGCTTGCAGTAGTTAATTCTGTTATGTGGATATTTCCTGTGTAACAGCAGATAATAATGGTCTGGGAAACTTAGAGGATAAGATGTAAGGGACTTGCCTTGATGGGTTTTAGCTTTTGGGTAGGGAAGTCATCAAAGTTTTTATGAGGTCCTCTGATACCCACTTTGTGTAGAACCTGAGTCCTTACAAGTATATAGGGTAGAAGCAGAGGGTTCCACATCTTGTTTACAATGGTTTAGAAACTTAAAGCTAAAACGTTTCATGAATATATGTACACATACATTATATACACACACATATATACATGTATATATGTATATATGTATATATAGTACATGCATGTATATATATTCACCCTGATATTCAATTTATATACATATGTATTTTCCAATTTCTCTCTCTCTCTCTCTCTCTCTCTCTCTCTCTCTCTCTCTATATATATATATATATATATATACACACACATTACTTTTTTTTCCTATCTGTTATTCAGACATAGCCTTAAATGTATCTAATAGCAGTCATTCTTAATGTAAAGTACACATCAGAATCACTTTTGGGATTTCATATTTTATTTATATATATATATATATATATATATATATATATATATATATATATATATTATTATTATCCAAAACACAGATATTATATTTTAGTAGACGTGGCATGATGCCTAAGCATTTACTTTATGAAAATATTTCCCAGAGTTTTGTTTCTAGCAGTAGGGCAGACTTTTTAACTTATATGATTCTCCTAATGGAAACATTTTAAAAAGTTAAAAAGATGGATGGCAAATATGTATATATTTAAATATATAGAAACTTTATGCACAATATATATACTATATATTAAATGTACATATACACATACATTCATACATATCTTTTAAAATACATCACTAAGCTTGCAAGAAATAAGAATTTACAGATGCAAAATATAAAGTGAAAACAGGAATCCTGTAAGTTTAGTAAATGCCAAAGTCAATGTTTGTCCTCTTTGTATCTCTAAATCTTGATAACCTTCTGTTTTGACAAAATTCAGTACGCAGGAGATAAAGCCCACATCTCACCCATATAGTGAGTATATTAGAAAACCTCATATAAAGCTTAGACCCTAAGGGATAGCAACCTGATATAAAGAACTAAACACAGAAATCTTCAAGAAGGAAATTTGTCTATCTTTACTTTCGCAATGAATAGAAAGATAAAAAAAAATTCAAAATTGAAATAAATAAAAGAAACTCCCCCAAATTTTCATCATCTCAAACTGAAATGCATGCAATTTTTTAGGTTATGTTCAAGTATTTATGCTAACTCTTTGAACATTAAACATCATGAGAAGGATTTAAAGTAGATCTCAGTTTGGTGGGGTTTATCGGTAACTATGAGATCAGTGGTATTTTTCAATAAGCCCTCAAATAATTTCCCCAGAAAATTTGTCCCAAGATAATGAGCCTTCTGTGAAGAAACACAAACAAATATGGAAGCAAGGCAACACGAATGAAAATGAGCAGATAAAATGTAGAAGAACCAAACTAAAAAGGACTTTTGATATCGGAATTAACAATCCAAATTAACAAACTGATTGTTATCTTTCAAGAAAATATTGAAATAGTGAACAAATAACTAGAGTATTACATAAAGTACACTTAAAATAACCAAATTAAAAACATTAGCAATTGATTTTAGAAAGTCAATAAAATTGGTTATATTTCAGTGTAGACACAACTGAATAAATTATAAGTTGTATGAGAATTTCAGTCCAGAGAGAACATGGAGACATACAAGAGGGTGAGACATGTGGAGGATAAAACAGAAAGTTACTTCTGTTCAAATTTCTAGAATGAGGTGCTAGAAAATATAGAGATATTATTTAAACATATAATAGAAAAAGAGTTTCTAAATTGTTGAATGACATATCTCAGACACAGAAAGCCCAAAGAATCCCTAGCAGAATTAAAACAGCACAAAACAGCAACAAAAAAAAACCCTCCTATAACATTAAGTAATAAAGCTGAACACCAAAAACAAAGATGAGATTCTAAAAGTGGCTAAAACATCAACTCAAAATGTGGCATTTAAATAAATAGCTATCATTATATCAGCAAAAATGGAAACCAGACAACGGTAGAATGGTATCTTGAATGTGCTGATAGAAGATGATTTTCAACCTAGAATTTTATACATACTAAAATTATCTTTTATAAATGAAAATGAAATAGATTTAATTACCATTTCTCACTAAAATACATTTAAGTCCAAATAAATCTTTCAAACTGAATGTCTAAAATACAAGAATAAATGATAAGCAAAATATTTGTGAATATGTGGGCATATCTAAGTAATGAATATATGCATCAATAATGAATATGGTAAATATTTGGGTAAAGTACAACAAAATAGAAAAAAATGAATAATACAAATATTGGTTTAATCTATGAAAAGGAGTGGGGAAGAAATGCAACATTCTCTTTCTTTACAAAATTATCACTCTTAAATCACTTTCCTCCTAATAAATCATTTCTCTGACTCATTAGTTTGATCCTTGATTTGCTAAGGATTTAGAGACGTAAAAACGCAATTGGTAATTTTGCATGGAATGGGACTGGGGATTTACGTCTAGTTTACACTCATTTTGGTAGCCTATATTCTCATTTACTTGACTCAGCTGAAATTGAGTCAGAAAAACCCATCCTCATATACTGTTACACCATAACAATATTTTAATTTTACACTTCTCATATATATTTTAGATAGCTATGTTACTATCTTAGCACAAACTAAAGTCAATAGTCAGCTATATAGCATAATTGTAATATGAAGTTCATACATCTCCAAAAGAAAATTTAAAAAGAAAAATTTAGTATTTACAATACAAAATGAGATTTTTTGAAGACTGTTCAGCTATTTCTACTCCAGGAATATCCCACATTTTATTTCCTCAGACATTTGCGAAAAATTCCAAAACAAACCCATTCTTTCAAAATATATTAGAAGCGTAAAATATATGAGAAGCATAAAACTCCCTGTTTTGAATATGGATAGCAGATGTTTTGATGTAAACTTTAATTTTGTGCAAAAAATATCAACTGAAAGCTCTTTGAGAACTTATTACTGTATGTACCCATTGGAAATTTAATATCCACAAGATATTAATAATTGTTCAAATGAAATGGATATTAATACTGCTATTAAAACAAGACTTTCAAATCTTTAATGTGCTGCCCTGTAAAGGTAAATAATACTTCGTAGGACATGCTTGCTGGTGTAAATAACTACTCCAACATCTTTACAAGCCATTTATTTCACACTCTTACATGTTCATCCTCGTCTTATAATCATTATACTGGTTTGCATATTCAGGGACTCTCACATTTGTGTTAATAACTACATATTAAAAGTAAAACAGGATTCTTTAGACTTCCAAATTTATGAAGTTCAAAGGGTAACATAATCTGATAATATTTTATAAAAGTGATCAAAATCATTTCTATTCCATACAGTACTTATAAAAGTGGGACATGCAAAGCGAGATAAAACATTATCTGGAAATATTCCAAAATATAAAATAAAATAAAAATGCATTCTATCAATTCTACTCCTCATTCTCATTTCAAAGAAATATTCTGTAGATGCTAGGCTGTCTTATTAGATTACCGTCTAAGGGACTCTTATTATCAAAGACAACTATCAATCATTACCAACATGGAAAAAACACACACAAAGTACTGTATTTAATATCTAAATCAAGTGCAGGAGTATGAGAGGAATTCGTTATTTTTCTCTTCACATAGCTTAAATAAATATGGATATATCTTTACAAGTAAGACTAATATAAACCAACAGATGTGTTTCTTTGAATTAATCTGAAACCTGAACTTAAAGGAGAAGGAGGTTTCAAAAACTTGTTTTAAGCATTTCTTTTAGTGAAGCCTGGATATAAAGGCCTCAAGGGCTTTTAAAAGAAAGACAAAAGAGTAAGTCTGGGAACGCCACATTAGTCTTGAATCCATCACTGTTTCATTTTCAGTGTGTTCTGAAATTGATTGACTGCTAAACTTGTGTCTTTCTAGTATTCCATTGCTCTATGTCTGTCTTAATTTCTTGTAATCCTCTTTTCCTTAAAATTTTAGTTACACACTCTTTCTATGTATTTATTATCTATGTTTCTGAAAGCAATATACAACAGAAAGACTCCTACAGAAATAACAAATACATATGACAATGCTTATTGTGTGAAATATGAAAAAAATTAAAATCCATTTTTAAGAGCATTATCCAAAGTGGAGCATCTTTGAATTATTATATATTTCTAATGCTAAGTTGGCAAATGTTTGGCAGCTTGCTTGCCAGGAAAAAAGTCTTAATTTGTAGCATTTGCCCATTTCCATGAGAAAAATAGTTTCAATATGGCCATTTTCAAGCTACAAATGTGAGTTCATTGAACATGCAGTTGGGAAGAGATAACAGCAACTCATTTTTACAATCCAGTATGAGCTAACTCCAGCATATCGCTGTAGTATTTTGTTATAAAATAGCTATGTTTTTGATGATTCCCACAGCACTACAGTGATATATAATGATTTAGTTATTATGTCTTGAATAAATCTTCATAATTAAACTCTAGTATAATTACACAGAATTCCCCATTGCTAATCTGAAATTCAAGTGTTCCTATTAGTTCATCTACAAAGTTCACAATAAGCTTTTTAGGACTGCAAGATGTTTTAAATCGGTAAATAAAATTATTCATGCACCAAAACCAAACAAATACAATATATTTACACAATTCTAATCTGTAAGGTTATATAGTTTATCCTTAACCATATATGAGGTGTGATTGAAAAAATACAGTGACTGTTTAAATAAAATAATAAGTATATTACAGTAAAAGACACATTGCCATTAATCCTCATCAAAATGCTCTTTCTTGCTTGAAACACTCTTATCCCATTTTCTTGCCACTTTCTGAAGTAGTTCTGGAAGTCCTCTTTCATTAGTCTCTCTAGTTGTGCTGTCCTGACTACCTAGATCTCCTGAATCCATTCAAAATGTTTACTTTTCATGGTTATTTTGACTTTGGGGAAGAGCCAGAAGTCCCATGGTGCCAAATCCAGTGAATAAAGCAGATGAGGATACACCATAATGTTTCTCTTTGACAGAAATTGCTGTACCAGAAGCAATGTGTGACATGGAGGCTTTTGATCACATTTTGATAAAAAATAAAAAAACAATACAGTGAATGCTGCTGCCGATTGCCATCCAACAGAAAAGCAGGGATCTTTAATATGAAAAGAGGAGCATGGAACCTTAGTAACAGTGTGCGACAAGTTTCAACTTGTTTGGCGCAGTCAGTCGGATGTGAGCTGGGGTTGAGAGGTGTGTTTTAAAGTGTGCCTTAAATCATTCTCCGTCATGACAACGCTCCCTGTCACACATCGCTTCTGGTATGGCAATTCCTGTCAACTAAAAACATTGCAGTGTGTCCTCATCCACCTATTCACCGGATATTGCACCATGAGACTTCTGGCTCTTCTCCAAAGTCAAAATGATGGAGGACATGGAGGCAGCCACAACAGTGCAACTAATGACACTCACCAAAGAAGACTTCTAGAACCACTTCATGAAGTGGCAAGAACAATGGGATAAGTGTGTTTGAAGCGAGGGGGAATATTTTGAGGGAGATTAATGTCAATGTGTCTTTTACTGTAACTTTTTTTTAATTTATTTAAACATTCACCATATTGTTTGATCAAACCTCGGATATCTGTATAGCTATGTTGCTATTTTACATTATACATGTGAAATTCAACATTCCAGAAACATTTATTTTACACCTACTATGTTAGTTCCAGTGCTAGATGTTGGGCAAAACGTGAGTAAAACAGGTATAAATAATGTGATATGTATGTATTATGCATGCTAATTATTGGTTGTGAAATGCATTTGGAACAAATATTTCACTGTTTAAATAAAATCTGTATAAGCATTGCCTAAGCAAGAAATTTAATGAAGAGACCCCTATGAAACAGATCTATTCCACTTGCAACAGAAAGAACTATTATTGTATTTTCATCTCTTTCCTCCACTTGTTAGTAAGAGTTTTAACAGGCAATGCTAAAAAAAAAAAAAAGACTATTAAATATCAATGTTTTGTTGTGTTCAAAAGCTTCACTTTCATAAATGCAGTGACACCTGGAACTAGCAGAAGTGGTTAATTTAGGATTGACATTTTAAGCAACACTTTTTCTGTTTACCAGTTTTAATGAATGACTTTGATATATAAAGATGGGCCAATGAAATAATTTGATCTTATTCTGCAATTCATGTAAGAAATGTCTCACTATTATTTTGGGAAACTTAATATGAAGAATATATAACAGGTATGTGGTGAATGAAAATTATCATACATGACAGATAATTATACGTTCCTATAATTTCGTGTTTATTTTATGTACAATATGATGCAAATTTAACAACATCAACAGTGCAGAATATTAACAACACTTCCGAGTGGTAGGTTAAGTAACAGATGTGTGACTTTATCTCACCAGGGTTACTTCAAAAATCTCAAGTTCGCTTTCTCCACACTCCCCAAAAGGCTTATCAAGATCAATACTATGATTACCCAGCTGTGTTTATTATTTGAAGGATGCTGAAAGCATAAATGAAGATTCCAATGACAGAATCAGGGACACAGAATTTTCTCAAAGAAGGATGTGAATCCTTGGCGTTTTAAGATTTTTCAATACCAAAAGGTAAAGAGCATGGCATGGGTTGTGGAACAAACACAATTTCTTGCTGACTTCACTATACAAAATATTATAAAATGAGAATCCATTGTGAAATAATTTTCCATAAAGTTCAAACAGAACAAATAAGCTTAAATGGAGACTACTAGAGATGGGAAAGAGGCATCACATGAAGGAAGTGATCCAGGCACGATTTAAACTGAAGGTCTTCCTAAGAGTGCTCTTGGCTGATTGAGAAGGCCAACCTTGCATGATTCATTTAACCCTTTATTATTATTTGTTATATTTCTTAGGCAAATGCTTGTCAGCGTTCAATTACCAACAAAATAATAAATATTAAATTAAATAATAATCCAAATCTAAAATATCTTTTTCCATTGCACTATTAAAAATGGAATAGATTTAATTCTAAGTCAAGCGCAGAACATATAATAGAAATGGATTTAATTGTAACAAATTGTCACATGTAGCCACACTTTAAGAACATAGCTCCGTTTTAATTATCTCTTTAGTTTAAGAAACAGTAAGCTAAAGAATTTGGAGTAGAGTGACCTGATTATTGAAAACAATAAACAGATCCCAAAGAAGTTTGATTTTTTGTTTTTACTTTACAAATTTATTTTATTGTGGCAAGGAAAATTAATTGCTAAAGGTTCTTAATACCTGACTGCTTCAAGTTAGTAATTAGGAATAAAAAATATATATATAGATAAAAAGAAAACACACAAATTGCTTTAGAATTAAATTTCTTTCAACAAACTGGTAAATGACAGAGGGATAGAATTCCAGGCTTATCCTTTCTCCTTCTTTATTCTAACAAATTTTCATTAAAAACAAACAAATAAACAAACAGACAGAAAACAGAAAGAAAAAGAAAAAAAATAAATGAAGAAAAGCACATACAGTTAAAAAATATATGGTTTATATACTTGTAGGCCTTCCTCTTGTCATACTGGGACTTGATCACCTCCAAACTTTAGTAAGTAGTATAGTAGTAGCTAACACTATTTATTGAGTGCTTATTTTGGGCTATATTTGTAATAGTTATCTATATTATCACATTTAATTATTTCAAATCCCTACATGGTAGATAAAATTAATTGGGTCCATCTTATAGATGAGGAGGTTGAGGAACAACAACAACAAAAAATGAGTAACTTGTTCAAAGTCACACAACTGATAAATTTTTCGGGTCAGAATTTGAACCCCTGAAGTTTTACTCCAGACCTTGAGCTATTTAGCAACAGAAGGGAAGAATGAAAAAGGGAGGACAAAAAACAACATAATGAGTAGTGATAAACAAAACACCATGATATAGCATAGAACTACTGTAACACATGCATGACAAATTTGGAAAACTGTGTTCAAAATGGCTTTGCGATCACGAAGTGCAATAGTCTGTGCAAAGTCAATGAACTGTCTCCTAGGATCTGTAACTAACCTATTCAAACAAGGACAGTAGAAGGGTCATGGATGAGTGGAGTAGTAGGTTTCAAGGGAAGAGAAAAGGAAGTAAAGCAATGGAGACTCATTTACTCTATTACGCTTTCTAGCTTGAGAAAGAGTAGAGATAGGAAATATATAAATGGAAACACTTTAACCAAACTGCTAAAATTATTAACATTATGAAGGCAGAGGCATGGTGAAAGACTCTATTCTTCTTTTAACTAGCCTGGGAACTTAAACTCTTTGAACTTTCTAGTCCTGTGTCAATGATTGGAGATATACACACACACACACACACACACACACACACACACTCACATGTATACATATACACATATACGTGTATACATATATATACACATACATACACATATATATATACGTATATATGTATATGTGTATATATATGTATATATATACACATACATATGTATATGTACACACATACATACACATCTGGCCATAGACCAGACTTCCAGATAACCCTCTGGTAACCCCTGAAGTACTCACACATCCAGACTACCTGACGTCCATTATCAAGACCACTGGATGTTACCAGACATCCTTGCATTCATCTTCCAGACCACCTGGCATCAACCATGCAGGCCACCTGACATCTGACTGATAACCATCCTGGACCAATCCTAGGGCTGAGACTAGAGGACTCATAATTCTCAAGAATGTGTTTCTTACTATAAGAACTCAATTTTTCTTTCTTCTTTGGAACACTTCTGGGTTGTTGCCTAGACATGTTCCCAGTTTGCAAACTATGAGATAATAAATAAATCTTTATCAATGAATAAATCTTTATCATTTATTTTTAGCCAGAACCTCCAGATTCTTTTTGAGTTCATTTGACAAGCTTAATAGCTGAATAATTGAATTCCATCATGAAGGTAAGATATGCAAACATAGATTAATGTAAGAGTTTACTCTAAAAGAAACCGTATAAATTCTGTATATTTCTAATTGTTAGTTTGTTTCTCTAAACTCAGTACTAAGATTTAAAAAAAAATTATCAAAGTACTCTCTCAGGCACAATTTTGACTTCAGTATTAGAGTTATTTAAGGTAAAAGTTTAATATTAACTGAAAATATAATTATGTGTTCTATATCTCAGTTTTATGTTTAAAGACTATAAAATTAAACATTCTGAACATCAGAATCAAGGAGGTTACACATTTTGGAGGCAGTGTACTTCCAGCCCTGGGGAAGGTTTTAGTGGTTCAATTATTTTTCCTTTTCTTTTTTGTAAAGATTTCACTGTGATGTGAATTTTAGAGATATGTTTGTATACAAACTTTCTTTTATACAACACATTATGTATATTTAACTCTAGTAAGTAACCATTCAGACTTTTCCCACATATCTAGTTGTTCTCCAAGTATACAGTTTTAACAGCTTTTACACAAGTACAGGGGGAGAAGAGTTGTGACTGGGACAAATTAGGTTCATTCCCCTCCACCCCATCCCAGGGTATTTTTCTCCCCATGGGAAGAGAGCAAGCCACTTTTACTGTAAATTATATCCCTACTGCTATAATTGGTAATGTTTCAGAAAAGTAAGTATGTATTTAAAAATCATTGTAAATATGAATTAATTTTGAAGAATGTTTCACAGACAAATAAATGGTCATTGTATCTTATCCTGATTACACATGATGCTTAATCTAAAATATTTGGTGGGGTAACTGTTTTCAAAGTGTTTGGTGTATTTAGCCAGATTTTATTTAAAATTAAAAAAAAAAAAGTAGATTAGTAAACCCAGATTTCATAATATAAAAGTTAATTTAAATTACTATCTAGCTATAAACCATGGGGGGAATTCATGTAATAAGACTTTAGTAAAGGTCTAAACAATTAAATTCATATAAAATAAAATGGGGAAATTATTTTTCCTACATACATTTATTATAATAAAGTAAAATTGCTTCTGTATGTTAAAGATTAAACTGCCAACAATAAATCCAGTACTGTGCCACATAAATAATTGCTCAAAACTTTTTTTGTAAATTATTATGATATATTGATTTAAGGTTTTATTTTTCTAGACCACCTTTGCATGATAAAGGATATGTGCCTTTATTTCATAATGTATGAGGAAATCGGAAACTATTGTGTGATTAGATTAGAGGAAGGATTATAAAATCTCCAAATAAAATTGTAAGATACTCTATGTGTAGAGAAGTTCATAATATACTTTATACCCAAAATATGACTTTTAAGTTAACACAGAAAAAGCAACTACTCTGAACTTAAATAGCCTAGGGAGGAGAACTAATGAAATCACAGTAGGTAAAATCAAGCAACACGGAAAAGCAAACACAGGAGGTACAATCAGAAGTTTACTTAAATTTTTGTGGGTATTTGAACCATCTGACAAACATGGTGAGAGTTAGGGCTCTATCCACAAAAATATCCATATACCCATACCTCAAATGTTTTATAAAACTAGAAATGCTGGCGTTATTTCTAGAGAGTTGTGCAGTTTCATGGAAGTTGACCATATCCTCTAGGTTAGGAATTCCTGGTCCAGATCAAGGGTCCAGATCTAGGGTGATCTTACTATAAAGTCTTAATGGAGTGATCTCTGGATTGTTGCCATCCATAAAATGTCCCTCCAATCAGGGCATCGATGTGCCCAGGAGGTCTATGCATTGTGGATAGTGTCCCACAAAGTGTGGTCACAGACCTCATGCATTCCTTGGCAAGATGCACCTCTGATGATCAGAATGGAGCTCACTGAGATCTTCTCAGCTAATACCGTGTTTCCCCGAAAATAAGACCTCTTATATCATATTAAAATAAGATCGGGTCTTATATTAATTTTTGCTCCAAAAGATGCATTACAGTTGATGGTCCGGCTAGGTCTTATTTTTGGGGAAACACAGTAATAGAGTCCATGCTTGTAGTTTTGTCCTGAGGCTGGCCTCTAGCATATATCCTCAGAATTTAACACCAGCCAGACACTCATACCCTCCATGGAACTCCACCTGGGAAGACCATGCTGCCCCTGGCTGGCCTCTGTCGCCCCAAAGTACAGCAACACATCAGACAACGTTTCTGCAGCCCAGGAGTAGGCCGACGGGGATGACTGTGCCTCGGGGGGAGGCCACAACCAAAGAGAAAGCTGAGGAAAATAGTGTACGCCAACCTCGCTGGATATTTGGATTCTGCCAACCCCAACCCCTGATCACCCCTGCACCGGGAGGGGAATGAATGATTGTGTTTACTGTCAACCTGGAGGCTGAGTCACAAAATTGCCTCCAGTTGGTGGATGCTGAGGGCTCCATAGAATACTATTTGTATACAATAGCTAACTGCTCGTCTCGTGAACTTTGCCTCTATAAAAATGCTTCCAAAACCTATCATTTCACCTTTATAGCATGAAAAACTATTCATTCTAATTCACATTAGCCATGATGAGGCACTTCTTCACAAGACTCCCAGCTTGACCTGCTTAGATCCCAAGGTTAGGTTTCTCTTGCTGCTGTGGTTGCTGCTCAGTGTATTAGATTACAATTACAGCTTTTGCTTTTTACTTGATGCATCACAACAGACCCTACTCTCATTATTCCCATCGCCACCACCTGTAGCTCTTCCAGGCCCCAAACTGCCACCTCCACTTCTCTCCGCCTCTTATCTATAAGCCCTTCCCTGTTGTACTCGTATAACATAACACGGCTCCATATTACAACCACATGAGCCACATTCGACAGATCAAATATATCTTTTCAAAACTCCAAGATAGCAGCCCAAGCCTTCCAAGTAAAATTATGTGGGATCTGTCACCATGCAGGGGCCAGACCTACAGCTCCATGTCACTACTATGCAGCCCCTTGTGTAATTCCCTTCGCAGGCCTTTTGTTTTGAATTGACCAATCTGGTCTTATCCCTGGAACCTCAAAGCACTCCATCCAAAGACCCCAATTAAGGCATGGTCCCCAGGTCCTGCTGAGCTTGCTCTCTCTCTGCCTGTACACAGCCTTGACCTCCCTGGGTAGCCCCTCAAGGCTCGATCTGTACCTCTTCCAGGACCTGTGTGTAATATATTTATTTCATTTTCCCATGTGATCTTGTGTAAAACTCTGGCTCACCATCACACACCCTACAGGTCTACTTAACAAATGTTACTTTAACAAAATCACAACAGCCTGGATCCCTTTTATATGCTCCTAATCTAGTTCTTCCCATGGCTGACTTCTTAGCCTTTAGGTCTCCATTTAAATGTTATTTCTTCAGTTCTTTGTTCATCATATTTAAATTAGGACCTTCATTTCATTCTTCCTTTGGGGATAGTTTTGATCAAATTACCTTGTTTGAATCCATCACAGTACTTGTCATAATGTATGATCATGTTTATTTCTTTATCATCTGTCCCCCTGAACTATAATATCTATGTTGTATCTCCAATATGTGGCACAGTGATCTGCAAATAGTAGACTCAATAAATATCTGTTCAATTAAAAAGAATGAGTGACTAGACTCTCAATATCAGAACTATGAAGGGCTCCAAAATGTTTTCTATATTATAATTTTACCTTCAGGTATCGATTGGGATGTTTAAGAGGAAAAAATAATTTAGAACTAGAGCTCTAGAATTTTAGCACATTCCACCAGTGAGTTACACGACCAAGAAAGAAACTAATATCCATTTGAAATGTGGAATAATAGTCCTCATTTGTCATAGTCTTGTATTCATATTTTTGTATTTGTAAGTAAAAGATTTTGCACAAAAACAATAAATGATTCACCAGAAGTTATTATAAAATTATACATTTAAAGCAGCTAATATGCACTTTAAATTATTTCAGATATAAGATACACAGAAAAATTAAGTCAGGATCTTTTAAAAGCTGTATATACAAGTAGAAACAATGCAAAAACAACCCAGCAATAAAACAATGCACACGGCTCCTCTAAGGTGCCCTTCTGCTAGTTGTTCTACAAATCCTTCTCCTTTATTTTCAAATCCTTTCGTTTCCTCCTCCCTCTGATTTTTCTAAATGAAGAATTATTTCCGTTTCTCAAAAACAAATAGGTTTGTGACCCTGACAACCTAATAGGAAGAACAACAGCACCCACACATTGGGAGTTTAGCAACTGACAGAGCAGATGACAAACACAGATGGAAATTTGGCTACTTTCCTGGGATCTGTGAATTCTAAACATTTACAGACACCTTCTCCTCCCTCTATCACCTTTTCATTACCAATAGTCCTCACAAGTTGTTGCCCAGCAAAGAGAAAAGAGTGATTGTGCCAATTCACTTTGTTATTCCTTGTATAATTTAAGGGATTTAAACATGATTTTCAGAGACTATGCTTTAAGGAATTAACTACTAAAAAATAAATAAGATTGTTTCCGGCATCCAGTTTCCCAACTATTCAATGGAAATGGAAGCCTTTGTTGGCCCTTCAGATTGATCCATAGGTTGAAAATTTAATTCAAATCTCTTTCTTAGCTATCCTATTTGTGAGGTAATTAAACTGAAGGATTAAAGCAATATTCTTTTGGAAATTTGCTTTAAAAATCAGATAGCTAGGGATCACTTGATCCTTAAAGTTTAAAATTCGAGAGACTAAAAGCAGTAACACAGCAAAAAGAGAGGCTACATTTACAAAGTCTAGAATTTCCTTTACTCTGTAATATATTTTTCTTTTTCCCCTGGATGACAGAGTGGGTGGTAGGTAAATGGGAGTGTGTGTGTGTGTGTGTGTGTGTGTGTGTGTGTGTGTGTGTGTGTGTGTTTGAATGTTTGAGGTGGCAGAGGCAGGCAATGGAGATTCCCTGAAAGAAAAACAAATAAAACCCACAATATGTACTTGGTGGGTTTAGAGTCTCTTTCCTATCATCTACTTCCTCTAATTTCTGAGAGAAGATTGAAATTTTATGATCGAAAGAAAATACAGTGGAAGGAGAAATAGTGAAAGACTGTGTTTAAACTTCTTGTTTTTATCTATATTTTTAATATTTACTAGCCTTCAATTTTAAGTTGTTGAAATATAGAAACAAAGTTATTAAGTTTTGCCTAATTTTCAGCTCCTTGTCAATATATATTTCTGTGTTTAAAATTAAGTCCTTTGCATGGGGGTTATCTGAAGTCTAACACAGCAAGAGGCACATTTATTAGTCTGTTTTAGTATTTGAATTCATGAGTTCCCATGTTGTTCCCAGTTATTTTTTCCAATTATTATATCTAATCACGTTAACTTTGGAGAGTCTATCAAATTCCATCTGTTAATTGATTCCCACTCTGGGACTCCTATGAACCAGCTATGTATAAAATCCATTGGCAGAAAACAGGAGTTGTTAGCGTCCCGTATCTTTCACCATGATTATTCTTCCAGTGATTTATATGTTCTTTCTCACCTGGGTTTTAACGGTACAGAAAAAAGTGACCCACACTCCTGACTTCCTTGGGCTTCCCTTATGGGATGTTAATTAAGCATGTCCACGGCAGGTGTCTACAGCAACTGAACATCAAACATCACTTACTTATTTTATGTAGTTTAGGGCAGGGACATAAAGTATAGATTAAATCAAAGTTTCTTTGAGATGGTGACATCTTGGTTACTTTTAATGGTGTTTACCATAATGTTTATAAACATCCCTGCCTACAGATAGATCTTCTGCCCCAAATAGCAAAGTTCTGGCTCTTTTCCATTTATTTCCCCAGCAGTTTGTCCTATGCTCTGTATGATTTAGATCCTAACATATGCTTAACAAGCTAAAGGATTTTACCACGTGATCATTAGGATATCAGCTAAAACTTTTTTTTTTTTTGGTATTAGAAGACACAGTCCATCTTCTAATAAAACAAAAGGCAAATAACTTAAAAAAGGTGCAACTCTTAAAATCTTCAAATTTCACAATAAGACAAACAGCAAATACTTTTTTTAAAAGATACAAAAAAATGTACAATGAATTTGCTTGAGCATATAATAAACCCTTCCTGCGCAAAAACAACACGATGATGCATAAGAAGGAGAGACATAAAAGAATATGGCAGGTGAGAACATTAGTCAGGTGAGAGACTGTGAGTCAAGTACAAAATATAACCATACTTATCAGTGAGATGTAAGACTGATATAAATTGAAGCGTTTCTACAGAACACAAACTGGATTCCAACCACATGAAAGACTGAGGAGCTCCCCGGTCTCTACAGCGGTGTCTACAGCACATTTCCAAAGTCCTAATTCTTGAGAATTATCCCCCTCCTCCATATCTTTGCCTTCCTCTATATCTAAAACCCAGGGTGTAGGGTTCTGGTCCTAGAAAAGGAATCCATTCATTATGTGAGATTTTGCTTCATGAAAACCCTTGTAAGCTGTCATCTCTACAGGAATCAAGACAGAATGTCATTAGTTAGGCAGCTAGGTGTCAGCAGAAGACTAGATTTTGGCAACTTTCTCCCAGATCTCCCATTAGGCTACAACCACAGCCATAAAAACCAGCAACCATGACTGCAAATCACACTCTTTTCCCAAAGACATCACAATATATTAAATTCTACACCATATGTACAGGTTATACACGATGACATAAAACATAACTTCTTCCCAGGTGAGTGTTCGAAATAAAATTACTAATATTGATCATATGTCATACTTATTCAATAAACTTCATCTGTAGTGAAATTGAAGAGTACAAATTTATGTAGACAAAAGTAAATTTGGAGTGCATTAGAAAGTTCGTATAATTTAAATGAGGAACAGGTAATAACTGATGAGTTATTTTGACTTAATTAAGATAATCTATTCAAAACAGAAACCTGGGCCTCGTACTTATTTTTCAAATGTGTGACCAAGCCCTGTCTATTTTACTTCTGTAAGAAATGTATATGGTAAGAGGTAGGGATCTCCCGTATTCAGAGATAATTTATTCAATATTTCACCCATTCTCCACATATTTAGAATATTATTTTTGTCTTATAGCAAGTGTTTATTTCCCAGTGTTTATTTTCTGGCTTTTTTGTTTTTCTCTATCAGTTTATTTGTGCCAAACACTTTACCTATTTTACATTACTACAACTTACATTGTCTTTTCCATCTCCTCATTTTTTAATCTTCAAAATGGTCTTTGCTAAACTATAACTTTTCTTCTTTCATGTAAATTTTAAGATTAGCTTGTCAAGTGCTGAAAAAAATACCATGTTGCAATTTTAATAGATTGCATGGAATTTAACTTGGCACAAGAGTTGAATACATACTTTCCTAAATATACATATAATATACATATAAATATACATATAATTTTTCATATAAAAAAACTCAATAGCTTGGAAAGTCTTTTATGACTTTTAATAACATTTTAATTTTTTTACAATGGTATCATATAACTGTTAAATTTATTTCTCTATACCTATTATTTTTAATTTTATATCTAGTTGGTGGTTGTGGATATAAAATAATGCTATTAAATATTATATAGTAAATTGATCTGTGCCCACCACTTTTCCTGGATTTTGTATATGGATAATCACATTATCTACAGATGATGACAGTTTTATTTTTTTCTTTAAAAACCTAGTACTTTTTAGTTCATTTGTCAATTTCCTTTGGCCAAAATTTATCATACAAGTTGAACAGAAATGATACCTTTATTTTTCATAAATAACTGATGTTTGTTGTAGATTTTGATAGCTAACCTTTATTTCTTTAAATGACTTCTCTTTTATTCTTAACTTTTTAAAATATCTTTAATAGGTATTTACTTTTCTGTATTCATTTAGAAAACCACATACTGTATTTTCTTTCATCAGTTTATGCTATTAATTACACTAATAGATTTTCAAGTTTAAACTGCTTAACTTCCTATAAACCCATTTGGCAACTATTCATTTTAAAATGCATTGATAAATTCGGTATGGTGATTTTTAAGTTAATTTTTTTTTCATATATGTTAATAAATTTCATATGATTGGCCTATACATTTCATTTACTGTAATTTTCAAATTTTACTATCAAATCTTACTAGCCTTGGAAAATAGGTAAAAGGGATAAACTCCCCAAATTATATTCTGCGATGTTTTAATTTTTTTTTTTTCTGGAATAACTTTCAGCAGTTTATATATATTTAGAAATTTCATTTCTTCTAGGATTTCAAATATGCAGGCAAAAAGTGGTTTATAATATTCTCTTTGGATTTCAAAAAATAATCTCTACATCTACAGTTATCTCTCTCTGTATAGATGTGTGTATATGTGTATAAATATATCTGTATACATATACACAAGTGCATTTAAATGTGCTTGTGTTTTCTCTCTTTATCCTGATCTTTTTAAATATTTGTTTGCTATTTTTCACTTTCATTATCCTTTAATTTTATATTATTAATTTTTTTTTTTTTTTCAGGACTTTATTGGGGAACAGTGTGTACTTCAGGACTTTTTTCTAAGTCAAGTTGTTGTCCCTTCGATCTTAGTTGTGGAGGGTTCTGTTCAGCTTCAAGTTGTTGTCGTTTCAGTCTTAGTTGTGGAGGGCGCAGCTCAGCTCCAGGTCCAGTTGCCGTTTTCTAGTTGCAGGGGGCACAGCCCACCATCCCTTGCGGGAGTCGAACTGGCAACCTTGTGGTTGAGAGCCCACTGGCCCATGTGGGAATCGAACCGGCAGCCTTCGGAGTTAGGAGCACGGAGCTCTAACCACCTGAGCCACCAGGCCGGCCCTATATTATTAATTTTTTAAGTAGAACATATAGATTAATATTTAGTTTTTCTATTTCATAAACGTGGACTTAGTTTACATATTTTCCTGAATTATTGTTTTAGATAATACTTCAGGTGTATTTGTTTGTCTTTAATTCAAAACATTAGTATTTGCATTATATTTTAACCCATAGATTTTTATATAAATACATATTTTAGTTTCCATATATATTGAAAGATGGTTTAGTTATATTTCTGAAATTAAATTCCAATTTTATTTTTCTCAGAAAAAGTCAGGCATGTTGACAGGCTTATGCTCAAGGCTTATTGTTTATGTTTAAATTTGCCATTTTCTAGCTTTTTGATCCCCAATACATGTCAGAGCTAAAGCACATTTCCATGTGTATCTAGAATAAAATATCCCCACAAAAAGATTACATCAAAATCTCACTGGGAAGTACTATCTTTCACTCATCAAATAGTTGTTTGTGAATTCAGCATAACATTGTTAGATGACTGAGAGCTGCACTTATGACTATAGAGCACTTGAAATGTTTCATTCAAATTGATGTGTTTTTAAAGTGTAAAATACACAGCAGGCTTTGAAGACAGTGAAAAAAGAATATAAAATATCTCATTAATACTTTAAAACATGGTCTATAAGTCAAAATGAAAATATACTGTATACATTGCATTAAATAAATATATGATTAAGTTTACATGCTTTTTACTTTTTTTTTATAAGTAGCTACTAGAAAATTTAAATTATATATGTGATTTGCATTGTTTATTTGATAGTGCCAATTTGGAAAGAATCTGAAGTTCTGTTTTCTTCTTTGAAGTCATGATTTTAAGGATAAGGTTGTCAATATTCTTCAGAGGTAAGAGTTTCAATAAAAATGTCTAACGGGCTCTTGTGTGGCAGTGCTAGTTGGGTGCCAGAAAGACCTCTGTGAAATAAAGAAGCCTCTCAAGCTTGAGACAGAGGCTATCTACAAAGTGTTGGCTTATAGCAACGATATTTCCTATTCCAAATTATGATGTACTGTAGAAAAAAATAGTTCATTGATAATAGAAAAAAGGGTCTTTTGATTGCTGTTAACTAGTGTGAATAAAGCAATATTATAGTAAATATCACAGCGGGTGTACCGTGGAGAAAACATAAATTTGGTGTTAACTTACTTAGGGTTCAATGTGAGTAGGTTTCTTAAGTTTTTTACATGCTTGAATTTCTGTCTGAGCTTCTGGAGGGAAGCATGTATGACCTCGTTATGCTTTGTTTTATATATATATATATATATATATATATATATATATATATATATATTCACTTGCTTATATACTTTTGATAAAATAAAAAATCAAATTTAGTGGTAGCATATGTCAATTTAGGATCACAGTACAAATTCACCGACTAATCCAGTCAGGAGTCATTGTTGAGCTATGGGGAATATGATCTGTATGTGGACATAGGAAAGGAGGTGTTTACTTCTGATTGTTACTTCTAGTAAAATAAAAGGAAGGGTGGGCACAAGGAGTCCTAGAGAACAGAAACGGTAGGGACTGGGTGGCTTTTATCCCAAGTATATGCCTTTGCAGACAATGGGAAGGATGTGCTGGTGGTGGCCTGGCTTTCAGTCCATGACTGCACTTGCAACAATCTAGTGCCATTAGTAGTAGATTTGTAAGATGAGGAGGTTTTTCCACTGCACATCACATGGTAGTCTCATACTTGTAAGATCACTTCTAAAGTTATCTCCTTTTGAGTTTCTTGCTAGTCCAGATATTTTTAATACTATAGTTTGGCTGCTCCTGGAGTCTACTACCTTTTTCTTCAAGTAAAGAAAAAGTGAAACATCATCTATGGGCAGAAGCTTCACCAATTCCCTAACGGTCACATTTCATACATTTTCAAAAGTTATTTATCATATTAAAATCTGAAAATATTTTAATTGAGCGGAAACTTTGATCTCTTTAAGAATATTAAATATAATTTAAAGCACTTCATGAATTACAGATGCTAAAATGTAACCTGTTTCAGTCAGCAGATAGAATGGCAAGGGAAGTTTTTCCAAACATTATTCACTTAATAGAAAAGGAGATATGTATTTTGAAATGAAGGCAGCTGTCCTTTTCTCCAAAGACTTGCCTTCATTTTGATTGGAATGACACTATATGAACCCCAATTTTTAAATCAAATAAAAGAAGAAGACTACCTTCTCCACTGTCCTAATAAATTGCCATACAGATTGGGCTGCTATTCAGGAGATAGAAATTGGAAATAAATGCACAATTCTTATTTATCATTAGTGTGGAAGGACTGGAATTAATGTGCTGGTGCCTTGCTGTCTCAGAATGCTAAATGGTTCCTGAGGGGAAGTTTACAATTAGTCAAGGCCAAACTGTTTACATTTAATGTGAAAAAGGTTTTTTTCTTCTATCATAAGTGACTAGTGGGTTGGGAGCTTAGACTCTAATATCAGGATCTTTTCTCACAAATGTTTTATAGACCAGAATTCAGATGGGGGCCGTTATCTACTATTTCCACGGGAAATACAAGTTGTAATGCAGGTCTTGGGATCTAGCAGGAGGACTGATACATTTATAACATTTAAAACATTAAGTAATTTGTGCTTCAGTATTTCCATCTTTTTTATTCTTCCTTGCTTTCATAGTTGAAAAGTAACATGCCATTGCCATAGAGGTACTTTAATATCACAAGTTGACATATATATATATGCTCACACACACACATACATAAACATATCTATCTATATCTATCTATCTATGGCTCTATCTATACCGGGGGTGCCAAAAAAATGTATACAAGTGAACGCTTTGGTCAATGTTGCTCAAGCAGTAGTTCGTCATAATCAGAAGTGTCTGGACGCTGATGGTAACCACTTTAAGCACTGCTTGTAATTGCAGAATTCAAATGTGACTTTTGTTATTGGTATATATTGAGTAATACAATTTTAATACAGTTTTCCTTTTATTTTACATGCATACATTTTTTGGCACTGTGTGTGTGTGTGTGTGTGTGTATACATATGTTATGCCAACATATACATATATATGGACATACATGTGACATTTCTATTAATGAAGGTCAAAGGAAACAATTGGATTGTTCCTTTAGCTGAACTTACAATAGTGCTAACAGTGACAATGACAATGGGAGAACTTCTCATAGAACAACGCACAACCAATCATATTTCACTGATGACAACCAGAATCATAAAATTTCAATTTTAAATAATAAATCAAATTGTTGACATTTTACCTAAATCAATACTCTTCTCATTTGAAAGAAAAAAATGGATACTCCTTTAAAATATTAAATAATTTATTACTTAAATAGAAATAAGAGCCACAATGAAAAAGAAATGTCAAATTTGCTATATTTTACAATTACCCTTATTTATGATGTCTTTATATTTCTGACCAAGTTTTCTAATCTCATTAGTTTCTGATTTTCAAATTTTATTGTAGGAAATATATTGCTTCCATGTATTTATTTTGAACAATTGAATAGATTTGAACCGCTTTATTTTTTCTTTACCAAACTTTTAGACTAATTGAAGTACACCCTAGATATTCACAAGTTATATTTCATCCAAAAATGTTTCAGTCAGGCAGCATTATGACAGTCATACATTTACTGTTAAGCATTTAAATTGCCATATTTTACGTTTTAAAGGGACAAGTATATTTTGATATTTACATTTAATGGTATTTTGACTACAGTTTGACTTCTAAAATTTATTTCTTATAAATGAAAAGCACATTACAATTACAAGACTATTTCATTCATAAAATGTAGACCACTGACATACAATGTATGATCAAAAATTATGGTGAATGCTTATATTAATAAAAAAAAGAATATTACAGTAAAAGACACATTGCTATTAATCCCCCTCAAGATACTCTCCCTCACTTCAAATACACTTATCCCATGTTCTTGTCACCTTCTGAAGCAGTTCTGGAAGTCCTCTTTCACAAGTGTCTTTAGTTGTGCTGTTGTGGCTGCTTTGATGTCCTAAATCAATTCAAAACATTTTCCTTTCATGATCATTTGACTTTGGGGAAGAGCCAGAAGTCACACAGTGCCAGATACCATGAATAAGGTGGATGAAGACACACCGTAATGTTTTCATTTGACAGAAATTGCTGTATTAGAAGCAATGTGTGACACGGAGCTTTGCCATGATGGAGTATGAAGTGAAGACGTAAAAGAGAACTTCCAGAACTGCTTCAGAAAGTGGCAAGAACGATGGGATAAGTGTGTCTGATGTAAGGGGAAGTATTTTGAAGGGGGATTAATGGTAATGTGTCTTTTACTGTAATTTTTTAAAATTTAAATATACCCTGTATCTTGTGATCACACATTGTACATACGTGACAAGTATTTTACGTACCTATCTGCTATATTCACAGATATAAGATAGTGATGAATGCCTTGATTTTTCACTTAATATTTTTTATTCTACTTCATTACTTTAATTCCAAATGTACATGTCTCTTTTTCAAATTAAATAATACATGGGCATATAAAGACGGTGGTATTCTATCCTACATCTCCACCTCTAGCCGTTTTCAGTCTCACACTCTTAAGGTAACCAATGCTAATCACTCAGTGAGCAGCTTTTCAAAATGTTTCACAGTTTTTCTGTTTTTTGGGTTTTTTTGGGAAAAAAAGTGTTTGGTATAGTTCATGTTAATTAAAATAATGATTCATAAAGTTAAATAATGCTTGCTGTGGCCAATTATCACTGTAAAGCAGGTGCTAAACATTATTTTGCACACTTCTGCAAAACAACTGTCTTAATCTTTTCCAGTTTGCTTTTTTAAATTCAATGACTCCTAATCAGTTTAGAATCTTGGAAATTTTAAACTGAAAGGGGCCTTTTCAGTTTAACTTGCCCATCCTCTAACTTTTAAGCAGGAAAATAGTTATACTAGCCAATAGAGATTAAACGTAAACTTTGTTGTTGTTGTTCTTTGTTTTGTTTGGTTAAGACTCTAGTAAAAAACAAACAAACAAACAAGAACAATAAAAAAAACAAACCGATGAT
Organism: Rhinolophus sinicus; assembly: GCF_057876585.1. Taxonomy (NCBI): domain Eukaryota; kingdom Metazoa; phylum Chordata; class Mammalia; order Chiroptera; family Rhinolophidae; genus Rhinolophus; species Rhinolophus sinicus. The sequence goes on from NC_142516.1 coordinate 55,734,874, forward strand.
CAATCTTGTTATATTAGGGGTGATCCCACCAATTCAGTCAGAGAATTATTTTCTTAACACAGTCCCAAATTTTCATTATATAATACAATTTATACGTATTATTTTACTTTTTCAACATCCAGAGGAGATAGCAGTAATTATATTAATGTAAAACTTACATTTAGCTAGGGTTGTCACTCAACATATTTAACAGTGATTATTCAAAACAAATACCAGAAGGACACTGATCAACATAAAGGAATGGCCATAAACGACCTGCATATCTTTGTTCTTTTGGCATGTGTCTAAAGGAATACCAGCTTCTATGGAAGACTGAGTAAAACTCTGCATTAGCAGAGACATTTTCAAGTGGCAAAATTGTTACTTAAAAGAGAACAAGCAAAGATAGATTTTTACTGACTAAAAAAAAACTAGAATAGTGCTAGATTCTTACATGACTTGATTTAGGAATCAACCGCAGCTATCAAGATTCAATCTTTCTCTTTTTTTTTTTCCAGATTTTATTCTTTTTCCACAGAAAAATTGATATGGAAATAACTTGAACATCTAAACAATTAGATCATACCTATATGCTAGGAGCTAAAGATAATTTGTTCTTAAGAAAGAACTGTTCTTAAGAAAACTTGTTTTTGTTTATTCCTCTTCATTCATTCGTTTCCCAAAAATGTATGTTGTGCACATCATGCCCCACACTCTGTGATAGGCCCCAGGGGAACGGAAAAGGAAGGACTCAATCTTTCTCTCTCTCCCACTCTTGCCCATCTCTGTGTTGAATCCATGTGCACACAGTCTCACAAAATGTTGAACATCATGTCACTTCATTTTCACTGTATATATCCCTGACTTGATAGCTTCTAGACAAATAATGCCCAAATATTGGTTTTCATTAGAATCAGATGGGTGCTTATGGAAAAGGCCTATTGTAAGGTTCAAAGGAGATTTGGGGTCACTAGATCTTGCTCATGGATAGCAAGGACCAGGGCACATCTTCTGTGTTTCCCTCACCTCTAGCTTGTAGCCTCTATATAACAGATGCATATAAATGTTTTTTGAATTTTATCTAAATATAACTGTTTTGCTAATAGTAATTAATATGCTGATAAGAATTTTGCTTTTTATGTAAGAAGCATATAATAAATAATTATAACTATTGATGTTTGATCATCTTTTGTAACATTGTTTCTAAACGATACAATGAAAATACAAGAAAGGTATTATGTATCCACAGTCTTTCAGTGAGCAGCAATTGGGTAAACGTTTCAAGAATATGAACCATTGGAAGAGACAGTATTTGGACTCAGGACCCTCTGACTCCACAGATTTCATTTTACGCACTAAAGCAAATTATTCCTTGGTAAAGTGCTAGACAGATGTAAATAGTCCCCATCAGTACCTTTAGTTCTGATATGCACTCACCTCTAACCATGAAAGTAGGGATTTGTTCAGAAGGATACAGCCTATGTTGAGATTAATAGCAATTATCCGAGGATTCCACTGAGGCTCATAGGTGGGAGGACCACTGTATAACTTACCTCACAAGTTGAGACTTTTTGAGGGTAAAAGGAAGAGTTATTAGTAATCATGCTGTGACAATAGGAGTAAATCAAGACAATCTCAGTCAAAGGAGGAAGCATGGCCATCCCTCTCAGAGGGAAAGCAACTGGGAGTTAAACTTTTTAAAACTCTGAAAGTTCATTTTTATGCACTATTTCCTTTACTATTCATTTCAATGATGTCAGGCAGGCAGTTTTAATCTCCATTTCAAAGTTGAGGAGAATGAAGTACAAATATGTTAGGTATGGTGATGATTATTAGTAAGTGAAAGAAACTGATATTTGTGCAATGATCTATTAGACTCTAAAACATATTTTTATTTCTCAGTACCAAAAAAATAATGAAAGTGGTTTGGTCACCTACACATTGCAGAGACTACAGTGAAGTTAATAAGACTACTCAAGGGATATTATTAGAACTGTACATTTTCATTGCAAATGTGTTTCAAAACCACAACAAAACAAATCAGAGGAAGTGGAAATGTATTGCTCAGTCTTTGGTGATTCTCCGATTAGATTTCATAACCTCTTCTATAATAGTTCTCAAAAATTTGGGGTAGGGGATTATTTGTGTATATTCTAAAAGCTCCACAGAATTGATAACCATTGTTCTAAAAAATAATTACACAGTAATGGAAATACGACATTTACATGTGTACTATTTATCTACCATCTTTAAAAATTTAACCATCCTAAAAATTTTAGCTTGATGATTGTTTATTTCAATTGTCTGAAAGAATTTGAATTTCATTCTTAGATTAGATATAAGCTTTCTTTACTTTTTTGATGGTTTTAGAAATGAGTAAACTCCTTTAATAATAATTTGAACAGTCAAGACATTTGCATCTGGGTCCCTCTAATATTGATGAGATTTACTCTATAGAGTGACTGCCTGTGTATCAAAGAAGACACTGATATTTGTAATCAAGGGCTACATGACTTCAGGCCTTAAGGAAGGAAATAAAAGGACAGCATGTTCTTAGTTCTGGAAACGCTATTAAGATCTTGAATTTTGACATTCTGAGAGGTTAATAGCTGAATAACAACAATGGTAAAAACCAAAACAATGTCATTTATCATTTATCACATTTTAGGATAAGTGTAAGTACTTTGCATACATTATCTCTAATTCTTAAAACAAACTTCCATTTTGAAAATGAGAAAAGTGAGATTGAGAGTGGTTATGTAAGTTGCTCAAGGTCACACAGCACAGCTAACAAACAAATCTTTCCTTAAAGTCTGACAGACATTCCTTAAAGTCTATACCACCCTTAATCCCTTTACCCCAAATAATTATAATTTCTTCAATGTTAATGACAACACATGTTGTTCATAGAACATTGAATAATATCTTTTTAAAAATGCTATGCTCTAAATGTTAAATAGGGAATTTTAAAAAGCCAAATTAGTTCACATGTCTCCTTTTTTGTTAAAAAACATGATGCTTATGTGTAATTCTCAGGATTTTGCCCCTGCTGGAAGTAAACCAAAAGCACATGAGAGTTCTATCTGTTATTTGTTTGTGAAGATGATTTTTGATCTACTTTACATGCCAGGAGAATAATTATTTTTCAACTCTTTTTCTGTCATAATGACTACGTCTAAAAATTTACAGGAAAATTACATCATAAGACATAAAGACACAGGCTAGTTGATGTGGCTTATTGGAGTCAGGGAAAATATTTACACCGAGTGCCTAAGGTCTATAGTTTTCCTTATTCTTTTTGTTGGAATTTGTACTTTGGTCAATGCCTTTAGACCATTCTTCTTCTAGAGAAGACTATTTTTTATTATTCTAAAATAATCCTTATATGAGGAGATAAACAAACAACTCTGTCACACATCTGCATACACACACATCCTCTCACAGGTAGTGTTACAAAACACTTCTAGCATATTTCATTTCCATTTTCAAAAAAGCAAACCAAAACATTTAAATCCCCTGAGAAAATATGATAACCAATAAAAACATATACTAATATTTTAGTAGATTTTATGAAAACTAACTCAGAATCATTTCCAAATAATAATAGTCACCAGTTACATAAAAACAATATTTAATTCTCTGACATTGTCAAGAGGTAGGTAGTATTGCTCTGCCAATTTCACAAAAATGAGCAAGAAAATTTAATTAACTTTCTTTGTCTATATAGAATTCAAACTTGAATCAACATTATTAAACACTATTACATACAGTACTTCCAAAAAACAGAAATTATTTGATCCATGGCAAATGATGGCGATAGTCTTGTTTTGTAGATGAAAAGCCTTAAGTAACTGATTGAGTGGGAAAATTAAAAACACAACTCTTGAATTCCCCCATTTGCTTCCTTCAGGAAGATACAAATTATTTAGAAAGCACTGCAATTTTAAATGCCAAGTAAGTATAACACAAATTTTCTCATGAAAACTACCACAGGACTAGACAAATTGACAATATTAAAGAAATATTTGTTATATAACTTATATGATTAAAGTAAATTTGATAAGCTACTCAGATAAATTGTTATACCATGGACTGCTACAAACTTAACTGTTTCTCTTTTCATGAGCAAAAATAATGACAAGTTTAATGGTGAAAGAATCTGGGATCAATTGTCCTACCGCAGAATTTGGCTAGCAAACTATTGCCCACGGAATTTATTCCTGGGCACAGTGCGAGAATAAGGACATTCAGATGCTTCAGAGATTAAATCCATCCATCCAAGGGTGCATGGATAAAATGATGGTGAAAGAGATGGTGATTGGTGGTATTCACACCTTTATGAGATCATATGCTGACATTAAAATAAGTGTATTTTATCTTTTAAGTTTTTCTGCTTGAGACGTTGCTCATAAGGGGAAAAGGCAGAATTGTTCTCTTAAAAGAAGACATGCACTCAGTTAAAACTGAAAGTGTATTCAAAATATAGGCTCCTTTTCAAATTTAAAGTAATTTCCTTTCAGATCTCGGGACAGAAGAAAAGATCATGGATTCATGAATATGCAAGGCCATGAAACAGAGCTGAAACACTCAGAAAATGGCACATTTTAAAGGTGAAATAAAAAAAGAAAAGTTAGATTTCAAAGTTTGTATTGATGTTTGTAGTGCTTCTTTTTTCTTTTTTCAATTCCTCACTATTGCTCCAGCTATAGTGACATATTTTCAACTGACATTTTATGTAATATATGGGAATATATGACATTTTTTTAGTGTGTATAATGCTGTGGCCACAGAAGATCAACCTGTTTTTAAAATCTTAATAGTCTTTTTGAGGAGAAAAGACTAGTATCCTTAAAGAATTCAAAAAATAAATAAATAAAAAGCATATGACAAAATGCTAAAACACGTGCTACACAGATTGTATGTGACATAGTATCTGAGAGAAGAAAAGATTGCTAAGCGTTGCCATAGTCAGAGGGTTATCCATGATACCCACAGACTTCCTTAATATGTCACGATATGAGTGTGCTACTTGCCACCTGAGTCAACTTGGGCAAATTATTCTACTTCTCTAGGCCTTAGTTTCTTTATCTCCTGAAGACATACAATAATTCCTATACGACAGATTTTATTATAAAGAGTAAGTAAATAGGTATGAATTACGATGTGCACACTATGCATAATTCCATGACGATGAAAGCATTTATAGTTAAGTAGTGAAGGGTGAAATATGGAAAGGACAGAAGCAGAAAGGCAGTAGATAATAAGGATGATAATGAAATATTTAAATATTTACTACCCCTCCAAAATTGGACTTGCTAATATGGTAACTGGAGGGTATTCAAGTCCAACACAGGTGGATTTAACTCTGGACTCTCATAATTATCAGGGTGTTAACAAGTAATTTAATTAGACTTGCTGATCCTGAGTTTTCTCATCATGCAATACAGGGATAGGAATACCTACATCACAGGGATATTTTAAAGATCAGATGAAAAAAAAGAGCACAAATATCTGTTGTGTTCAGCAAGGCTGATTTATCCAGTAGGTGCAGGAGGCGCAGTGCCTAGGGCCCACAATACATTTCGGGGTCCACAAAGTGTTTTAATTTTACTCGAAACTTCAGAAAAAAACTGAACATCATCATCATCATCATCATCATCATCATCAGTAATAATAATCCAGCTTGGAATATATATATGCTGGATTTTTTGGGGGGGGCAGGGAGGGTGGGGGTTATTGTTTGTTTTTTTTATGGAGAAAAGACTCTTACAGGCAAAAATCCTAGGGACCTCAAAAGTCATAATGCGGCCTGGTGTTCAGTTCTATTCTTGTCCCATTTTCCACCTAGTCTACAGGAGAGGGCTGGGCCAAGAGAATCACAGAAACAGAGTTGAGCTCTAATCCAACTATGCCTGAAACCTGATAGCCCCTTGTAATTATGTGAAAACATACTTTTCGTTGTTTAATCCAGTTTTCATTGTGTTTTCTGCAGCCGAAAGTATCCTAATAGAGACAACTCAACTCACATTCATAGTGCGCTATAATTATCAAAGTACATCTCAGTATTGCACTTTCATCATCACAGAAATGTCTCCGTCAACATTTTCATCCAATTAAATATTTAAAGAATAAAAACAACAAACACATGATAGCTGTGTATGATCAAAGTGATGCTTAGAAAACCATGACCCTAAGAGCCCAAGTTCAAAGAGGTTTTGCCTTTCAACTTACTCAGCTTAAATAGTTATTTCAAATTTTATTCACCTTTTCCTCAAATATATGCGTATCCAGGGACATGATAAACAGGAAATCTCATTAAAAATCCACATCCATTACTATGTGGTAGCACCTCAAATCTCCCAAGAGGCTTTCACTCTCGCCAACCTGTTGGCACCATCTTGGTTCCTTCCTCATCTATTCTTTGTGCCACATTAGCCCCACACAACATGGGCACGTGTCTCCAGCAGCACACACAGAGACAGTTTTCCTTTAGAGAATTTGCACCATTACTCTTTTCCTTCCTTGTTCAAATACTTGAGCAGAGGGAAGGCTGTATACAGTGCTAAGAAACACACAAGTAAGTATGAGTTAGCCCATTACAGAAGTGCTGATAGGATCAAATCCAATCATTTAGTGCCCTTCTCTTTACCTGAGGACATTAGCTACAATTACTAAATGGCAATAGTTCCAATTGGGGCTTTAACAGCACATCTATAATTCTTAGCATGTTTGTTTATAAACAGAAATTACAAATATCTATGTAAAACTTATGAAGAGAAAATAAAGGCTGCTCTTTAGGATAGCATTTTATTTTGTTCTATAATTTGTTAGAGGGATTTAACTGGCTAGTGACCCCACAAGTATGCACAAGGAATTGTTCAATTTCCGCTTTGCAAGGAAGTTTAATTGTCAAAGGTCTTTGAAATTTAGACCCTACTCTCTTTAAACGGCTAAGTAAAGCCAATAAAATAACTGGCAAACTGCGTGTTTACATTTTGATTTTTCTACTCCTCCTAAAAATGAATTTAAAACCTGCATTTCTCTGATAAGGACAAAAGATCTGCATTCATTTGGTATGACTAAATGCTTTCTCATATATCAGTATCTAAGAGTAAGATCTATCCTCTAAAGGCATGTGGCACAATAAATGCTTCTTTGTCTCAGAATTCATGCATAGAACATGGCCGTGGCTAGAGTCAGCTGAGACAGAGCACACTAATTTTTATTGATAATACAACCACAAGTGCATTTTTAATTATCTCACTACATTGCTTTCCCCATCAACTGTCACTAGTAATTTCATACAGCAAGCATGTTGCCCTTATGACATTATGGAACACAATTTAGTGTCATTTAGGATGCCTGTAGATTGACAAGTGGCTTTACCTTTTGTTAGAATACAACTAAGGGAGTCGATAAACTTAGAAAATTAGATGCCAATCATCTTCGTAACCTAGAGGTCAGGAGCAGCATGAGAAAGGTAATCAAGATTATGGAAGTTTTCAGCATTAATTCAGTGCCAACGGCAAACATCACTATAGTCTGAAGACAAATTAGGCAAAGGAAGCAACTTGGTACAATTTGGGAGGGGGCTTACAACATCCTTCATATCTGGTACTTGCAACAATAACATCTGTGAATCGAGAAGACCCTGGAAGCCCTGGGCTCAAGGATTCACTGACTCATTTCCTGAGTTTATGGCATTACAGCAACAGAAGACAGTAATGTTTTGTTTTTAATCATATTACAACCCTGTCTGTGAAGGTTTGCTTTCTGTGAGGTACAAATAGAAACCACTTGGTTCACTGAGGTTAAAAATAAATAAATAAAAAAAGACATGGAAATCCTTTTATGTTATTACATTTACGTTATATCATAAATGTAACATATTTTTAAAATGTTATACTTTCTAAAAGCCCTAGTTATAGATCTTCTGTGTTTAAGAAAGAACACACAAATTATGGTCTTTACTATCTTCTATCTGATCAATTTTTCCATCCCTTTATAAGACTAATGACCAGCTACATTTTATATTACAGCAAAGAAAACTATTTCAGCTATGGGAATAAATAATGGGTGAAGAAAAGTCTGATTTAAACAATCCAAATATCAATTAATAGAAAAATGAATTTGCAAAATGTAGCATATTCTTAAAATAGAATACTTTGCAGGAAAAATAAAGAAAACAAACTTACTAGTACGTACATTAACTGATGAATCTCAAAATCTTTACATTGAACAAAAAAAGCCAGTCACAAAAGTATACAAGTAGTATGATTCCAGTTATGTGAAGTTTAAGAACATACAAAATTAAATCATGATGATTGGATCACCCTAGTGGTTATTAGGAAAGGAGGGTGGGGTATTCTCAGGGAAGGAAGACAAAGGAACTCCCTTGGCGTATGGAAATCAATTCGGCTTGCTCTGGGTGGTGATTACATGGGTGTGCACACTGGTAAAGAATTGTCAGGCTGTACATAAGATTCATGTATTTTGCTGAATTCAAATCATACTTGAATTAATAAAAAGCAGAATAGATAACTTTGTGTTAACATTGGTTAATATTCACCACTTGCATATATTACTTCCTTTAATCCTTACAACCATCCTATGAGAAAGACACTGCTATTATCCCAATTTTAGAGGTGAAACAAGGCAAAAGATACAAAACTTCCCATGGTTACATAGCTGGTACATTGCAGTAATGAGATCAGAATACAGCTGCAGAGCCCACAGCCTTGACCACCAACCTATACTATCTCTCTCAGGCCCCACACATTAGATTTTAATTTGCAGAGGAGCTTCATGTAATAGAAGACAACAACAGAGGTTGCACAGAGAAGAGTCATTAGAAGCATTAAAGCCACAGAAATTGAAAGCAAACACTATCAGTCTGCATTTCTGGGCTTTAAATAATTTTCAGTTTATGAATTATACAAAAGGATGTGTAATGCTTTTAACTGTAAATATCACATTGTTCCCCAAAGTGCATTCCAGATCAGCTGCCCATTGCAGTTTTTGAAGATCAATGGATGTTAAAAGGTGTCAAACAGCTGTTGTTTCAGGACTTCTCTCTTCCCTTTTAAAATAATCTATACTACATAATCAGAATACTTTTACATGTCCTGGAAAACAAATATTATGGGTAAAAAAAGCGGAAGCATAATCCATTGTCTTAGACTTAATCTTTCAGAATGATTTACAAAGTAAAATATGGCACTATAGCTGTAAATAAAAATTGATTTTATATTTTAGGTTACTAAATTTACTAAAATTCAAGAGAAGTATTTTGGAATAAAAAAATAGTATACACAAGTTGAGCCAGTTAAATAATTATGAACACATCACCTATAGATTTCTTTGAACCATTCTTATATTTGTTACATTGTTGACCCTGCGGTAGTATGTTCTTTAGGTTAAACTCATGACAAACCTTGCTTCAGTGGGTACCCCTTGGGATTCATGTACTCAAATTAGCTCAATCAGGCTCTCTCAGTTCATTCCTTCGTAGTTTTGAACACTTTGATTAGAGCATGGCTCACTCTCAATCTTTTCACTTGAAGTCTCCAATTTTTAGTCTACATTTATATAACATTTATTCCCTTCTCCAAACTCCAACTGCTTTGATTACTTGGCAGATACTCTGATCTTTTATTTAACAATAAAATTAAAATGATCAAATAAGGATTTGCTCAATTTACTGCCATGATTCCACAAAATGTCCTGCCTCCTCTCCCACCATTTTTTTTTTTCTTTCCTCCTCTGATGTGGTATCATTCTGGATATGATTATTTACTCAACTTTGCTCTGAACCTATCTGATCCCTGCCTGTCTCTCTCACTGAAAGGATTAGTCTCAGTTTGCTATTCTAGATGACCTATTTCCCTTTCTCTAACTAGCATTTATAAATGGCCTTCCCAACCGCATTTATACCCGCCTTAGTATCTCTCTTCTGAAAACTTTCCTTTGGATTCAAGTTGTTGTTTGACCTGTGCCCTGTTATTTTGCTTTCCTTTCATAGAAAACATTCTTGAATACTTATCAACATTCTTTATTATCATATCCTCAAACAACAATCTAGCCTCAGTCTGCTACAATAGCCTTTTCTACCCAAACACTTCATTGGAAATATGATTTGCAGCTTCAATGTTCTTCTTACTGCTTCCAATGGACAATTTTAATTTCTTTTCTTTCTGATTTTCAGCATTATTTGCTGCTTATGGACAACTCCCTCCTTGAAATTTTTGCCTTTGGTTTTAGATATAGTACATTCTCCTGCTTCTCTAGAGCAACCGTCTTAGTTTTTTGTTTTTTTTTTCCCCCTACCTCCTTCTCAAATGTCCAATTTCCAGTTGTTCATATCCCTCATATAACCTTCAGAATCATATCTCCACCTGCCAACAGGCGATTTTGGCATTGGAATTCACCTCCACCTGAATAACTTCCACTCCTCCCCAGATTTCATATTATACATGGCTTCTTCCAAAAGGCATTCTCGGAGTTTGGGTTACACATCCTCTATCAGCACTCTTCAAATGTAAAATTTCCTTAGTACGACACTTAACATATTGTATTATAATTGCATATTTGTTTGCCTGTGTCTGCCATTTTAATCTCCAGCTCCATAAAAGTATGGACCATGACTGTTTTTTTCTTCTGAATGTATTTTACACACTTATCAAGTACCTTGCAAATGACAGGTGCTCAAAATGTGAAAAGACATTTGTCTTTTCTTGTGCCAATACTATATTGTTTCAAGTATTACAGTTTAATAATAAAATGGGCAAATTGGTTCTGAATGAGGACTGATTTTTCTAATTCAAAAATATCTTAGTATTTCTTCTGTGTTCCTAGACTTGCTTTAAGATTAACTTTCTAAGTCAATTGACCACACTGAGATTTTGAGTGGTAGTTCACTATAACTATAAACTAATTTAGAGCAATTGACATCTTGGAGATAATACTATTTAGTTTTCTCATTTAAAATAATGTCTTTCCATTAATCTATGACATTTATGTCACAGTAAGTATAACTGTGGTCACACAGATTTCTTTTGTTATTGTGAAAGGAATTTTTCATTTAATTTACCAGTAAGACACTTTCATTGTTTGTGTGGATGTGATATGGCTTAATATTTCTCAATCTTTTGAAGCTAACCAGACACTTTGAGCTAAACTTCCTGGACTTAAATCTAAGCTCCTTTACTTATAAACTGTATGAATTTAAGCAAATTACTTAAGTTCCTTTTGTGTTAATTTGCTGTTTTTTTCTTTCTGTAAAATGGTACCTAATATAGAATTGTTATGATGATTAATCAATGCATATAAAAGGCTTAGAATAGTGCCCGATATATAGGCAAGTGTTTAATGATGTTAAGAATCGTGAACCAGCAACTTTGCTCAACTCTCTCTTACCTCTTCTAGGTTTCACAGTATATTCTCTTGGATTGGGTAATAAAATTAATCATATTATGTGGAACTAAAGATAAATGTATATCCTTATCACATGGGAGACCCCAAATTATTAAGTGTTATTGTACTGGGCAGAACTCGAAAAATCTACATTACATAAAAGTATTAGAAGGTATTCTTAAATCATACCTGTTTTTAATTGTGGATATATCTAGGGTTTCACTGTTGAATATGTTCATTTTCTGTCTTTGTTTGAGTACCTCCAGATGCTGACTCTGAGGAAATGATGAGGCTGAGTTGTTTATTTGGAAGATGAAAGAACCACAGGTAGGGATGTGGGGAAGTGAGACAGGGTAGTGAAATATTGAATAGAGGGTATATTATCAAGAGAGTTAATAGGAGGACATCTGGAGTTTAATCTTAGAGAAGAAAACCTAGCAGCCAGTGTGGAATACATACCTCAGAGCTCTCCCATTCGAGAACAAAAGAGCTCATGTAGTTGAGCACTAAGTTCTACCAGTCATTGCTAAAGGCTGCTCCTGGGGCAGATGTACACTGACGTGGATAGGGCACCCTGAGACTGGGCAAACATCAGCAGTGTCTGCTACAGTCATTCCTCTGAAGTGTATTTGGCTATTCTTTTATGTAGGTATAATAAACTGTATATATTTAAATTATGTTTAGGAAGTGTTCTTTTATTCCTAGGTTTTGTACTCTTTAAAAATCCTATCAGTTAAGTGTTATCAGATTTTCAAAATCTACTGAAATGATTGGATATTTTTCATATATGTAATACTGATGTTACGTATTAGATTAATAGTACACCAATATATTTTAATATATCAAACCATCTTTAAATTATTCAAATAAACTCTAATCCCATGGAGTACTTTGGTTTTAAGATATTTTAATACAATTTATGTCTTTTTATTTAGAATATTTTCATCTGAAGTCCAAGTGAAGACGGTCTTTATTTTTATTTTTTTTTGTTCTTAAAAAAGTCAAAGAAACTGTAATATAATGCAGAAAAGGATAGTGTACCTTGGGCAAATAGTAAATGAAAACACACACGCAAACATATATATGTATGTATACATGAATATGCATACATACACACAAGCATATACCTATATATGTGTGTATATATACACACACACACACACACACACACACACACACATATAATATCCTTATTTATAAAATAGAAATAATCTTAAAATTTAGGACAAAGTATAGGTTCTACTCTTTATATACTATAAAAGTATGTGAAGAAAAGAACCTTAAATGAATTTTTATCCAATTATTGAAACATAAATAAGAATGGTATCTTTAAATTCTCATTATCCCCCAAAGTAATCACCATTCATTATATAAACATAGATTCTTGAAAGAAGATTGGAAACAGTCCATCCCAGCATGCAAATTTTCGTTCACTGTCATTGGCATAGTCCAGATTCTTTACAATGTATATAGTTATGTTTTCAGCTACATTTGTGCATAGACATGGTCTATTTCTTTAGAAAAGAATTTTCTACTTCAGTTTTATTTTAAGGTCAAAACTCATTGATATCATGAAACTGTCTCTAATAATGTCTGCTATTTGACATCCAAAATTAGATGATTAAATGAGCATGTGTTCCATAAATTGGAATAGATAAGTCCTTATCAAGATAATACCTTGCAATTAAATAACATCTTAGCATTTCTAGATATGTTTACCCATGAGTTCTTTCATTTGTATATCATCTGACCACCATAACCCTATGAGATAGATTATCTTGTGTTGTAAAGTAGGTCATTCCACTATTATCACTACCCTTCTTTTTCAGAACACATAGAGACACAGGAAGACCATAAGCTTATAGCCAGACAATAATCTGGGTCTCCCTAGTGCCAAGCCCAAAGTACATTCTACTAAACTTTAAAATATTTGTCAACACAATACAATGAAGCGTTGCTCAACATCTTATAACTTTTTGGAAAATATGTATTTGTACAGCAGTTGTTTGAAAGCAATTCCACAGCATGGAGGTGACAAAATTAACTCTGCTGCTCTTCATCAAAAGTCCTAATTAGACCCTTCATTTTGATGCCATAGTTTTGGTTACATACTAAGAGCCACTGCCTTTAGCTTGGCTTTCCTACTCAGCAGGATCTGGGAAGCAAGGGAAGAACTCTGGTTCTTCTCTTCCACCCTTGGGCTCATCTACCTTCCCAAGTTCAGAGACAATGAAATCTGCAAGTCTAGATGAATTACCAACCTACCATTAGGTCTTTAATTAAACACAATGAGCCAAGTATGTTCAGCGTCAAAAATAAGTGAGATACCAGTGGGAGTATCTGGTAGCTTGTCAGCACGATTCAATTTACCAAATTACTTTCTTAGTCTATAGTGTGGTGTGGTGACATTAAAAAGTTAATTTTAAAAATAGAATTGGTATTAAATGCTCTTTCAGTTACTGTTGTTATATTTCGATGGCACACTTTAATAGAGTACCTGATCATTACCCCCTTCAACATGCACAGTATTGACATACATTCACCCAAACAAATGAATTCAATTTTTAATCCTAATTATTCTCTAATTTAAATAAGAATACTCTCAAACAAGTAATCCTGTTTTGACTGATTTTGGTGGGAATATTTCCCATGTGTCAACTCAGTAGGCGAGTGGTAGAAGTTGTTTTAAAAAAGTGGTAGAAGTTATTTAAAAATATTATATGTTTTAACATATAATTACCATTTTTGTGACTCATCATCTAGATCCACAACCCCAACACACACACACACACACACACACATACACACACACACTCACACACACACACACACACACAGAGCAATATACATTATCTGGAATAAGGGAAGCTTAAGGGCTCCGATGGTCTCACGCCCTCTTCATCCTGGCAGTGGACTAATTAATATTTCTCTGTGGCACAGTTTCATTATCTGACAAATGGATAAAATAATCCCCCCTTGCGGTTATAATAGGTGGCATGAATGATTTAGCATAGTAAAAAGTAACAGTACATAGTCAGCTCTTAATATATGTTACCTGTTATATCAGAGTAACAATACAATTTACCCAAAGAGTGGCAGCATGATGAAGTGAGGACACTGGAATGGGCATGACCTTAGCTCTGTCAGCTAATAACTTTGACTTTCAGCCAGAACCTTCACATACCAGTGTCTCAGTTTTCTCATCTATAATCTAAGCAAGTTAATTCTGATTATTTCATACATCCCTTTCAGTGCTAACATTCTTGATTTCTATGTAATGAATAGTGTCTTCTGTTTGCCTGAGATAATGATTCTCAGTTTTGCACATTTGAAGAGATCCTTAAGTGTTTTTCACTGGAGTCCATTGAGGAACCAGGAAACAGTTTACAGACTGAGAGAAGTTTAGTCTCCTAGTTCCTTCCTTAGAGTAGTGCCTACATTTGTTCAGTTTCTCAGTGGACTATTTCTAGGGTTTAAAATTTAAAAACAGCAAAAGTAGGGTGTTGGAGTGGTTTTCCATGGGAAGAGACATGTATTGTTGCTTAAGATCCGTCCTGTATTATGCAATCTTGCAAGCCAAGTACGAATGTTGGCAGACATGAGGTATGCACAAGTACAGGCTTTACAGATAGATCTGTGACTTCTAAAGAACCAGAGAGATAAAACATAAATCCATGTCGTAATGTAAATCCAGGTTATAAACTTGGACACCACCTGGGGTTTAATTTAGATTTGAGAACTTGTCATATCTCAGCTCAGGAACTTTCTCCAGAGTCTTCCACTCTCACTTCATTGATGTTTCAGTAAACAGTGTTTAAGAAATGGATATGGAATTCTTCTCGTGTGGCCTTTAATGGCAGGTGGATTTACTGATAGGAAAAAAACAAAACCTTTAAACAACAAATGCAGTATAAAGGGAAATTATTTTGAAGTTGCAGAATTTCATATGAATAGTAAATTGGACAAATTTAAATATCCCATTAGAGTTGTCAGGAATATCATGATGTTGGTTTAAGCAAGAAGGTATTACACAAACAGAATAATGAATATGGGCACACTAAAAAGTGGTTAATATTTATATGACAGGAAAGTGTCTTTGTGGTAAACATAGAATGATTAATTTTAAAGTGTTCCCTATAAAAAAAAATCCCACACTTATTCACAATTAAAACAATAACTTCAAGTTCAAAGATACACTTCTTTAACTAGTTTAGGATTATATTCCTTATGTCTCTCTTTCTCTATCAATTATTTCCCTGTGAGCTCAAAAGAAAAGGTATTGTAACCATCATTCAAGATTTTGGGAGACAGAGCTGAATTCTTTCTCAAGATAACTTAGTAAGTCAATAATGAGCTCAGACTAGAAGAATAATCTATCATTTCTTTTCTATGATAAACCATGACTCTCAGATATGAGAGCACTTCTTATATTCCTCACCATGCTGACAAAACATTGTGATGTAATCGAGACGTGATATTACCCCCTTCTCAGTGGGTTCTACACAACTGAGCTCAAAGTTGTGTACACTGTAAACTGCAGTGAGAGATCATCAAGTCTGACTTCTAGTTCTGTATACTTTTCACGATACCACCCTATCTTTTCCTATATTTTTTCTGCTATGAGACACAAGTTTAAAACTATATTGGTTAAATTTTATTCCATCAAATCAAAATCTATTGTTGTTATTAGGATCTTGACTGGATGATACCATGTTTTGAATTGTGTAGGTTGGTATAAAAAAAAAAACCTCATTCATCTTCAAACATCTAAAATATGACATTTTTGGAGTGAAATTGCCTTCCTTTAATTGGTACTCTTTTAAGTATCACTTTCCAGTGAATAAAACTGGTGCGTGGGCCAACACTGTACACATCAGACACTCAGAAAAACAGCTTAGTCTTTTCCAAAGCATATTACCTTCTTTGTTCAAGAGTCCTAAAGTACATTTAAACAAAACATTAATAATGTTAGAGTTAATTCACTCTAGTGTGCAGAACTCTTCCAATAAAAATCAATGCACAGTTTGCTTCTATCATTTGATACTATCTCATAAATAAAAGATGAGAGGGTAATGAATTACAGTTTGTAAACATTAGAGCCAGATAATAACTGTTGCTTGCTAAAATACTACAATGGAAACTGATCCATACATACCAAGCAGAATGATACTGCAGCAATAAACACTTAGGAGAGAACTACACATTAATAAAAATTCTCAATCTGCCCATTGAATATTAGTTCTTATTTGCATAGCTTTTGTTTAAAAGATATTTGCAAAATTATTCTTTGGGGGGGCTTTAAAAACCTGTCAGAAACTCACATGTCTTCCATTCCTCAGGTGTTTTCCTCTCCCTGATAATGTTCAAAAAGTTACCTTTCATTCAGGAGTTAGTATATGAAAAAAAATAAAATATTCAATACAACTATCTAAATTTAAAGTATAACCTCCTCTTCCAACCACGACAGAGAAAGTTATAACTGGGCTTGCCACTCTGGTGTAAATAATAATAAAACTACACAAAACATATGAACCAAATATTTCAGGTACTGGACTATAAGTAGTTCAAGACCATAATTTTTGAGGAAGAACAAATGGGTATTCTATATTTCCCCAGATTTGTTCCTGGAGTGTTTTCCTGACAGCAGTGGGGGTCGGTGAAGCCCCAAAACACAGCAGTGTCACTGACAGGAGATGACAGATAGTGAAGTTTGGTGCTGCTAAGGTGGCTAGTTTTGATTGGCCAGAGTATTGGTTCAAAGTGAGCTCATATGGTTTGTGGGAGGGTTCTTGATGGGCCCTTGGGCTGCATATAAATAAACAGATCTTCACAACAAGAAATACTAACGGGAGTTCACCAAGCAATATTCCAGGTGGATCTACAAGAAGACCTATATTTATATGAGTAAATGTAAAATATTTACTATTTGTTTCTCCTATTTCAGTTTCTTTAAAAGACAAATAATTATTTAAAGAAAACAGAATAAAGTTGTTCTTTGAGGGTTATAACAGATGTAGAATTAAAACATTTGACCACAGCACACAGGTTTATGGTAAAGGGATTAATACTATTATATTATACATATTATATTTTTTGTGAAGTTATTCAATATTAATTCTAAGTATGCATTGATAAGGTAAGGAAATATAACCTATAGGGAAACCATTAAGAAACTACAAAGAACGAAAGAACTGGTTACAAAGCTAGTTAGGAAATAAAATGCATTATTAAAAGATACTCAATTAACCAACTCCATGTAGGGGAGGAAAAAAGAGTAACAGATAATTTGGGGGGGGGAGCAAAGTAAAAAGTTTAAATCTAATTATATGAATAAATAAATAAAATGTGAATGGGTCAACATTTGTATTAAAAGATAAAGATTGTCAAATTGGACAAACAATTATCATTCAAAGACATTCCATTCCAGCAAGATAACACTTTAAATGTAAAAAACACAGATAAATTGAAAGTAAAAGAATGCAGAAAGTTATGCCATGTAAACAACAAGTAGAATTTAAAAAAAAAAAATAAAAATAGCCTTCAAAAAACGGGGTATTACCAAATATAAAAACATAAAAGGGAAATATTATTAATGACACATAGTTCAATTCATCAGGAAGACAAAACAATCCTATATGTGTATGCCTGTAACAACAGCGTTTCAACATATATAAACAAAAATGGCTAGGTTAAAGGGAGAAATAGATAATTCCTTAAAAGTAGAGATTTTAACTTTTATTCAACATTTATAAAACAAGTAATTCCTCAAATAATCAGTAAATACGTAAATTATTTTGATAATTGATATATATAAAATACTATGCTCTACAATTGAAATATTCACCAAAGTAGACTACATACTGGACAATAACATAAACCTCAACAATTTACAAAAGATTGAATCTTACAGAGCATATTTTCTGATGACATATCACTAAGTTAAAATTAATCAAAACAAGAAATCAGACAAGGCTCAAATATTTGGGAATGAAACAACACAATTCTAATTAAACCTTGAGTCAAAAAAGAAAACCCAAAGGAAACTTTTTAAAAGCACAGAAAATTTGGTAGGATACCTCTGAAGATGCAATTTAAAGAGAGCAACAGGAAGTCTTAGGTATTGCTGTTGGGAGTATAAAATTATATAATTATTTTTGAGTTGAGTAACTGTTTGGCACTTTCTTATGAAGTATATGACTCAGCAATTCCACAACTAAATTTTAACCAAGATAAATAAAAACATATGTTCTCAAACAGAATTATACAAGAATGTTTACAGCAGTTTATTCATAATAACGCCCAACTATAAACAACCCAAATGTCCATCTGCAGGAGGATGGATAAACAACTTGCAGTATATTCATGAAATGTTTATAAAAAAGGAGCCAAACTGATGATGAAGCAGTATGCATTCTAAAAACAATATGTTGAAGGAAAACAACTACATGCAAAAGAATACACAATATATGATTCCATTTATATAACATTCTAGGACAGGGAAAACTATTCTATTCTGTGGTGATAAGAATTAAAACAGAATTGTCTGTGATGGTGGAGATTGATTAGAAAGAGGCTCAGGAGAACTTCCTGGGTTCCTTGAGAAATTTCCTGTCTTGATCGGGGGTGTGGGCATGCAGGTGACTGTGTTTATTAAAATTCATTACATTACTTCCTAAGAACTTTGTATTTCACTGAATGTAAAGTTTTTGCCTCAATTTAAATAAATGAACATACATAAATAATCAAAGTCAAAGAGGGACTTGGGTGGTAGCTATTTTAAATATAGCATTTTTCCAAATTTGTCATTTCCCTTAGATGTTATTTTCTGAAGGTTATTCTCTCTTTTTTTTTTTTTTTTTTTTTTTAAGGTTTGGACGTTTCTTATGTCGAAACAGTCTAACTCTCTAGACAAGAGTGCTTATAGACTAAGGATAAAATATAAAGTATAGTGGTTTGAGAGCAATCAAAAACAGGCAGATGCTAGGGAGGAAACAATCTTTTAAAGAAAAGAAGCAGATGAGGTGAGTGGCTCATTTAAGCAGGTCTCCCCCACCTCTCCAAGAGGCCCCATATGAGGTGTCAATATAAGAACATCCAAACCTGTAGAGAAATCTTTATAAAAATTTGTTTGAGCCAAACAGAGGATACACCTGGAAGCAAGATCTCTACAGAGTAAGAAAAATGCTTCCAAGAAATGACAGTTTGCTGCTGCTTTTATGCATTTGGTACTAAGGAGGGAACGTAAGGAAGATTACATAAAGGTGGGAGAAAACAAGATGGGAATTGGATTATAGGTTAATAAGATGATGTGCTCTCTTGAAGGTGGTCTGAAAAGAGGCGTTTCAAAGATGTGTTAACCTAGATGCACAGAAACAATGGACAGGGCTGCTTGAGGTCTTTTACTAAAGTTATCTGTCTGGGGTGTGACTACCTACCATTACCTGCCCATTTAGAAATAAATTATCAGATCACCAGGTGAGGTTACTTTCTGTAGAAACCCTTTTTTGTCCACAGGGGAGCTCAAATGCAAAGTGGCAGTTTTACTGGTCAGAGTTTGGGGCTATGAGAAAAGCTAAAACTCAAGAGGGAAAATTCTGGAAAGGAAGGAACCATAGAGATTTCCCCTACAGATTCTCAAATCCTTGGTGACTGCTAAACTGTGCATGGGCAGTTTAAACTGTGAGGCTTTAAGGAACCCAGGAAGAAACAGCAGCTGGGAGGCAGAGGTTTCCCTTGTTGCCTGGTGCCGAGGAAACAGTTTGGAATTCAAGTTCCACCAAGTTAGAGGGGCTTGGTAATTTCCTATGGTTGTCCTCTGAAACTCCAGAAGGGCCTCACCTGGTGATTAAAGCCAAGGCTAATGGCCACACCCTAAGACTAAAGGCAAAACCCAAACAACCCCACCCTAGTGAAGCCTAAAACCGAGCAGGGGTGTCCAAACTTTTTTCAATGTTTTTTACCAAGGGCCATATGCGGTAAAATACACAAACAGCCGGGCGACTCCCTCGAGGTGAAGTACATATTGCCTCACCTGGTTTATTTAAGTAAACTAAATATATTTTTGGAATTTGCTGCGGGCCAGTTAAAAATGGATTGCAGGCCGCAGCTGGCCCGCGGGCCGCAGTTTGGGCACCCCAGCTCTAGAGGATCAAGGTGATCCAGTAATTTAACTGCCTGCCAGAACAAAACTCAACATGCTTTTTTAGGAAGATAAAGCCAGACTCCCTGTAACATGACATCCACAAGGTCCCATATACAATAGCACACAATTAAAAAACAAACAAACAAACAAACGAAAAATACAGGGCAGCCAGATGGCTCAGTTGGTTAGAGCATGAGCTCTCAACAGCAAGGTTGCAGGTTCAATTCCCACATGGGATGGTGGGCTACACCCCCTGCAACTAAAGATGGAAAACGGTGACTGGACTTGGAGCTGAGCTGCGCCCTCCACAACTAGATTGAAGGACAATGACTTGGAGCTGATGGGCCCTGGAGAAACACACTGTTCCCCAATATTCCCCAATAAAATTTATATTAAAAAAAACAACAACACAAAAACACACACAAAGAAAACCCTCCAAACTCCTTATAATATTATCTACAATGTCCAGTACATAATAAAAATCACTTGAGATCATGCATGGGGGGTGTGGGGGGGGAAGTGACCCAAAACCAAGAGAAAAAATAGTTACTACTGCGTTTCCCCGAAAATAGGACTTAGCCAGACAATCAGGTCTAATGCGTCTATTGGAGCAAAAATTAATATAAGACCCAGTCTTATTATACTATAGGACTGGGTCTTTGATATATGATATATGATATGATATGATATGATATGATATGATATGATATGATATGATATGATATGATATGATATGATATGATATGATATGACATGATACCGGGTCTTATATTAATTTTTGCTCCAATAGACGCATTAGAGCTGACAGTCCAGCTAGGTCTTATTTTCTGGAAAACAGGGTAGACGCAGACTCACAGACAACCCAGATGTTGAACAAAATATCAACTAATAATAAATGCTATGGAGAGAATTACAATAAAGTGATATACTAGAGAGTAACTGTGGGGTGACTTTAGAATAGGAGGTCACGGAGAGCCTCTCTAAAGATGTGACTTCTTTTGAAATATGAAAAGCCAAGCAGAGGAAACAGTGCCAAGATTCTGAGGCAGGAAAGCGTCAGGCCTGTTCACTGAAGGGTGAGGAGGTCAATGTGACCTAAGCAAGGGGCAATAGTGTGATCTGATATCAGACTGGTAGGCAGCACCAGACCATGTAGGATTTTGAGGCTCATAGTAAAGACTGAGTTTTATCTGAAGAGTGCTAAATTGCCTTTGAAGGACTTTAAACAGGACAAAGATTTATCCGATTTAGGTTGTTTTTCCTTTTACTATGAGTGAGGTTTTCGTTTCAAATATTTAAAAGCCAATTGCATTTCATTTTTTAGCTGTTATACGTATCTTTCACTCATTTTCTACGGCAGTGTTGCTATTTTTCTTACAACTTACATTTTTTGTAGAGGTTCTTTTTATATTAGGGACTTAACTATTTGTCTCTGATAAGTTACATATATTTTTATCATTTGAATTTTGACTTCAATTATGGCATTTTTCTTGCCATGAAAGAAATTATGTCATTGAATTGCCAACTTAAGAACGTCTAAACTACAGAGAATTTTTATAAGAATTTATTTGAGCCAGACTGAGGACAGCACCAATAAGGAAGATCTCAGATTCTCCACCTAAAAGTTACTCTTATTTTAGTTAATATCTCTCAATAATATTAGCTTTGGGTTTTTTTGTACACTGTTTCAGTTTTGTACCTACACAAAGAGATCCTTTTTGTTTCCTTCCTTATTAGAGGTGTTGAAGCACGCTACACATTTTAGATGAGATATGTGGGTTATGCTGTAGTAAAAATCTAACCTATACTTTGCATTGGTTTAATAAACAAGATTTTTTTTTACAGACTGTACATCCCACACAAGTCAAACAGGGGTGGTAGTTGGGGATTGTGGTCACATAGACATTCAAGGGGCCAGGCTGATAAAAGGTGTACAGAAGGTGTCCTATAAGCACATGGCTTCCAGAGTCACACAAGGGAAGAGAGAGTATATAGATCTCATAACTTGGTCCAGAGATAACACATGCTATTTCTATTCATAGCTCATACATTACAATTAGCTACATAGCCCTAACATAAGGACATTGAGAGATATAATAGAGGACATGAACATTTGTTGAGTACTACTATCTCTAACACAATTATGACAGCGAATTCAACTTCTATGACGATTATTGAGTAAGAATCAATGAGGCTATCATGGCATCAAATCTAGGTATTGTGTGACAGAATTATGACAGAGCCGAAAACTAGAGCAGAGTGTGGTCTAAGGCTTTTCCTAAAATTTACAAAGACACTCCTAAAAGGATAAACTTTCGCTTTTTTTTTTTTTAATTTGTAATATATATTTTTATCTATTCAAAACAGGTTTGAGAATACCCTTACCAAGATATAGTACTTTAATCTGAACATAAGAAACTTACACATAAAGATTGCATAAGGCTTCCTATTGTACTCTGTAGATGATTCATAAGCCTTATGATGGCCTACAAGGACCTGACTTGTTATGACCCTTGTCTCCTACATCCAGATCCATCCTAAGGCATCTGTCAACACTCATTGTGCTTCAGCAGCACTTTTCATATCATGAAAAATTCCTCTCTGAGGCTCCAAGGAACGATTCTTTCCAATCCTTAGCCCTACATTTTCATACTTGTCCCTCACTTTTCACCTGTTAAAGAAGAACATTATTACCCTATACCTTCACTAATATGCTATCTTAAAAGCACCACCCATTTTTGTCCGTTTTTGTTCTCATGCATTGGCACATGTAAGGCATATGTAGGCTCATGAATGAATAGGTCTATGCAAAAGAAATGACTCTGAAATAATGAGGTACAATCAAATAGTCAACTGCAGAATTTATCTCAATAGCAATACCAATATACAATTGTATAGTAATTTAGAAACTAAAACTAAACCTCACTACATCGATTACTATACTAGATTTTTATAATATGTTTTTAAAGTAGGTAGATCAGCATCATTTTTTCCATTTTATTTTACCTTATTTTTTGCCTTTTATTGCTATTTTCTTGATATGTAATAGGCTTTTTTTAAAGGTCTATATCAATATTTTTCATTAAATTTATTGGAGTGACATTTGTTAATAACATTACATAAGTTTCATGTGTACCTCTTTATAATATGACATCTGTATACTCTATTGTATGCATACCACCCAAAGTCTGTTCTCCTTTTGTCATCCTGTCTTTGACTCCCTTTACCTCTTTGGCCTTTCCCCACCACCCTTCCCCTCTGGTAACCATCCTTCTGTTGTCTATATCTAAGAGTTTATTTGTTTGCTTTGCTTGTTTGTTGCTTTTTGTTTTATGTCCCACATATGAGTGAAATCATACCATTCTTGTCCTTTTCCCCCTGACTTATTTTACTTAGCATAATGCTCTCAAGATCCACCCATGCTCTTGCAAAAAGCAGTATTTAATTTCATTTTCTTTTTTATAGCTAAATAGCATTCCATTGTATATATGTACTGCCTTTTCTTTAGCCAATCATTCATTGAAGGGCACTTAGATTGTTGGCTATTGCGAATGATGCTTCAATGAACATAGGAGTACATATGTCTTTATGAATAAGTATTTACAATTTTTTTGGTAGATACCGAGAAGAGGGATGTCTGGATCATATGGTAGCTATGTTCTTAATTTTTTGAGGAACTCCCATACTGTTTTCCACAGTGGCTGTACAAATTTACAGTCCCAACAGCAGTGTATGAGGTTTCCTTTTTCTCCACAGCCTCTCTAACACTTATTTGTTGTCTTTTTTTATAATAGCCAATCTGACAGGTGTGAGGTGATATCTCACTGTGAATTTGATTTGCATTTCCTTTATAAATGCAAACGTTGCATATCTTCTCATATATCTACTGGCCATTGTATGTCTTTCTTGGAAAAGTGTCTATTCAAGTTCCCTGCCCATTTTTCAATCAGATTTTTATTGATTTATTTGCTATTTATTTATTTTTATTGTTGAGTTGTATGTTCTTTACACATTTTGGATTACATGAAAGCCCTTAGAACTGTGAATTAACCTAGATCATAGGAGTAGACATTGATAAAGTTGACAAAGACTATTAGTTGTAAACCAAAACAGTTTCGATTTTCACCCTGGGCCCATACTTGACTTCACTTCCCAGCTTCTGTTTCATTGTCTGTAGTCCTGGATCAGATTTCTGGAAAATGCAATGTGAGAGGAAGTGAAATTCTTCACTTCCAGGCATAGCCCCTTATATCTCTCATGTGCTATCTTCCATCCTTTTTTTTCTCCCTGTAGCTAGCTTGGTAAATACAAGCTCAGGGACCTTGAAAACCACCAGAGAGCTTTGATAGAGCAATAGTATAGAAGATTCGATCCCTACATCACCACTTGATAGATCCTTTCCAATTAATTCAGGCATTTCATACTTTACATGACAAGAAATACATGTCTATTACATTTAAGCCATTCTATATTTTAGGGTTCATTGGTTACAGTAGCCAGAGTTACCTTAACACATTGAGTTAATACTGTAGCCCATCTTCCAAATTTCCTTCCAAAAGGTGGTTGTTGCATGTGAATGCATACCCATATCCGCACACAGGCATTGGCACGCACACCCAATAGAGGTCCGTGTATTACAGATGTGGCAGGGAGACAATACATCTACAGACTCCTCATGCAGCAACTGTACGTGATCAAGGACTCCATCTATTGTCCTTTGAAATTTATTGCTTGATTTGCTATGAATACACACCACTGATGGGCTACTCCTGGCCACTGACTGAATGAAGCAGAGATTCTAAAAATGAACCATTGCTAGAAGACTCATGACTCCTTTATTGACAGACTTCAGATGGAAGACTCCTTAGATTTGACGGCAGTCTAGGACATTTGCACACAACCTTCTAAGCTTCTCTTCTTCCCTCACAGTCACATTTGCACCACAGTTTGATGGCTCGTCTTGATTTTTCTGACTTCCCTCCTATTTCCTTTCACATAGGTATCTTCGCCTAATGACATTTTTATATGTTTAATCCCATGTTGGCCTCTTGACAGAGGATCTGGAGTAGCAAGATTGCTTCATCCAAAGCTAGAACAGCTGACTTTAAAGACTACAAAATTAGTCAGTAGTAGATTTGTTTCCTAATTCTACTCTTTATCAACTCATTTTCTATCATCATATAACTTTTCAGTCATCTTAGTCTACTTTTATAAATATATTATACATATATTTTTTCCTTATGCCAAAATATATATCTATATATCTATATCTATATCTATATCTATATCTATATCTATATCTATATCTATATCTATATCTATATCTACATCTATCTATCTATCTATCTATCTATCTATCTATCTATCTATCTATCTATTGTCCCCCCTAGCAAAAGTGGCTCAGATTCATTGCACAATATATAGTCTAAGCAGTTAGAATTCAGTGATCAGAAAGATGTTCAGCCTGACTTTAAAGTATGCTGAATTCTAAAAAAACATTTCATATTAGATTCACTGTTAGATAAATTTGCAGCTATTATTTGCTATAATCAAATATTTCAATAAACTTCTTTTAAGATATGGTTCAAGAAGCAAGGGATATGTCCCTTGTCAAAACAATGACTACATTCTGGACTCTACAATCTGTGGCAAGGTTTTATCTAGTCATGCTCCCACAAGAAATCAAAACAAAAATAGAGTCATTATCCCAGGGAAATGCGTTTTTGTTTGTTTCTCTGTTATGATTTTTTTCTTTGCTCACCAAGTTAATTTTTTTTTCTGAAAATATAGTTGAAACTGTAATTAGTCTTCTGAATTTCTTTAGGTTTCAAAGAAACAACTCATTTTCAGGATAAACCTAACTACTTTGTTATTCTTTCTAATATAGGGCATTAAAATATAATGGACTACCCTAAAGAGAATAGTTATCTAGAAACTTCAAAGTCTTAAGTCTGCAATATTCCTTTATCTCTAAGAAGGTAGGGATAAAATATGAGCTAGGGCAATCTTATAATTTAAAGATATGGGTTTAATTTTCCAGAGTCAAGACATAAGATCTTAAATGTTTAAAAAAAAAAAAGATAAGTGTTGAAACTCATATGGGAAGGCTTTCTATAAATGAAGGCAGACTGGGCTAAAATTAGTCTTCCTATGCTTTCAAAATTGGCTTGACAGATTTCAGATAGTGTATAATATTTAATATACATAGATTTAAAAGGAAAAAAACAACAACTGACAACCCGTATAACAGTTTCCATGTTTATAATAGTTTTATGCAACGTGTTTAAAATTTTTCCCATTCATATTAAAAACAAAAGGGAAGATTGTACTTTTAATGTGTGTCAGAAATCAAGAGTTTTTTTTTTTTTTTTTTTTTTTTTTTTAATCATAGAGGGAGAACTTCAGAGAAGAAGAGCTTATTACATAGTTTAAAAAGACTTTCATAAGTATAAGGATATCTTATTCCATGGGGATTAGTTCCAGTGAGATGGGTCCCATTGATCTTTAGATTCTTGCCTTTATATCCTTCCAGCTCTATGGTTTTAAGATTATACCCTTTATATAGGCCTCATGATGTGGAAGAAATGGGACGGTTTTTATTTAGATAATGTCTCTAAGATAACAGAAATGGGCTGGAGATGAATGTATGAGATTGTCTCTGGATATCCTTTATCAGCATATTCCTTTTTTTTCTTTAATTATCTTTGGAACACACAATTTGAGGTGGCAGAGACTAACCTAGATAGAAGTTGAGAATATTCATATATTTTAACAGTAAGAAACATTAAGACATTATCTGGAGCAATGAAAGTTTCATGGCTCTGGCTGTGACCCCTTCTACCATTGCTGTTTGAAAACGTTTCTTAGTTGGATCCTGAGAAAGAATTGGCCAGAAAAGTCACAGGAACTAGGTGAGTTGAAACCAACTTGGTTAACAAAAAGTAAGAGTTGCAAAATAAATAATGATTATGATTAAAACCATAGTTACCTGAGTAACCCAGTGATACTACTTCTAGAAGTTAATTTAAAGGATTTTTAGTGCTTATATAATAATTCTTAAATATTTAAATAACATATATGCCCAACCAACAATACAGATGGTTGAACAAAGTATGGCCTATTAAGATGACTGGATTTTAGGAAATCAATGAAAATAAAATTTTCAAACAGTTAGAACATTAGAAAGTGATCATATTAAGTAATAGAAAGGATAAGCATTACAATCCAAATGTTATAAAATAAAAATAAAACAAAGATGCACTAGCAGTGTGTGTATATATATTATATATATATATATATATATATATATATATATATATGTTTTTCTATCTATAGCAGAACACACACTCATACAAATGCAAAAAAAAAACACGCATTAAATTTGTGATATATTATGAACTGCAACAGGGGTGATAAGATTAAAGGGTTTTTATTATCTTCTCTGTATGGGGAGTGATAAAAAATATGGTGAATGTTTAAATTAAACTAAAATATTACAGTAAAAAACACATTGCCCCCTCAAAATACTCCCCTGAAAACATCCCTCCCCCACTTCAAACGCATTTATTCTTCATTCTTGCCACTTTCGTGAGTGTATTTAGTTGCACTGTCGTGGTTTCCTCAATGTTCTGAATCGATTCAAAATGTTTTCCTTTCATGGTCATTTTGACTTTGGGGAAGAGCCAGAAGTTGCATGGTGGCAGATACGGTAAATGAGGTAGATGAAGACATACTAGAAGCGATGTGTGACATGGAGCATTGCCATGATGGAGGATGAAGAAAAGATATGGAAGAGGACTTCCAGAACTGCTTTAGAAAGTGGCAAGAACAATAGGATAAGTGTGTTCAAAGCAAAGGTAGTATTTTGAGGGGGATTAATGGCAATGTGTCTTTTACTGCAATAATTTTTAAAATTTAAACATTTACCATATTTTGTGATCACACCTCATATTTTCTTGGATTTTCTCAATTGTGTATTAAAAATATAAAGCTCTATAATAAGAACAGAATATAACGGTATCTTAAAAGAAAAAAAATAATACTCAGCTAAAAATGATTTGGGAAAGAAATCACACACTTATAAACGGATTAGATTTCCTCCTCTCCACCCCCCAATGGAAAAGGAGATATAGCAAGTACTAAGATGATGATTAAGGAAGAAAAAAAAAAGAATCCTTTATATTTCACAGGAATCCATTGCAAGAAATCTTGTAATTCTATACAGTTGTGCATTTAATAAAAAAACATTTTTCCATCATTAGTAAAGGCAATTGTCTCATTTCTGCTATAACAGTAATGTCATAAAGTAAATATAACCTTAGTGAATACCCATTCTGAATGATCCAGATGTGGATCAAAAGCTGTTTATAAAAATGTATTTTAGATATAGACTCATTGTTCAGGTTGCTATAGTAACTATAATCCCAATAGTATCTTCCTAAACCAAAGTCTATTTGATTTTTGTCATTCTTGTGTAGAAGAGCTCCATACTCTGGTAAAATATAAAACATATTTGGGGATGGAGAAATAAGTTCTTAAAATATATATCCTTTATTGTATCTATAGCCTACTATTTCTGCACTATTATGCATGTAAAACCTCAATATTTACTTGAAT
Organism: Rhinolophus sinicus; assembly: GCF_057876585.1. Classification (NCBI taxonomy): domain Eukaryota; kingdom Metazoa; phylum Chordata; class Mammalia; order Chiroptera; family Rhinolophidae; genus Rhinolophus; species Rhinolophus sinicus. The sequence goes on from NC_142516.1 coordinate 55,764,023, forward strand.
AAATACTAATGTACTGAAATCTATTCAATATTTTAGTAACTTATAAGTAAACTCAGCATGTTCACATTTCTGTATGTGTGACTGGCCTCTAGCTCTTTTTCTCTCTCTCCATCTCTCTCTCTCTCTCTCTCTCTCTCTCTCTCTCTGACATGTCACCATATACACAAACGTATTTACAAATGGGTCATGTTTGTGCAGATGATTTTTAAGCTTGTGGTTTTGAATTCCCTATATATTTTCCTTTGTAAGCAGCACTCCATTGACTCCTAGCATCAACGACCAATAAGCAGGTGAGAAAGAACAAGTCAGGAGGTAACATAATTTTTCTCCATGTACCATTTCTTCTTCCCACTCCCACCAAATGATCTCTAATGCACAGAAATCAATTTTTTTCATAATAAAAATGAAGCTAAATTCTGTACATTTTAGAGGAAAAAAAACCAAACTCAAGTCAGAATGGATTTTTCTCCATATATATCCCTCATAATCTACTTGCCAAACTTGTCACTATTTAAACTTCATCATGTCATTCTTCAATTTTTCATCACTTGCCATTGCTTTCCAGATAAAACCAACATTTTATAAAATATCTTGATTATTCTTTTTCTCCCATCACGTTTTCAATCTTCTCTGAACTCTAAAAAGTATGTATGTGTGTAGGTGTAGTTGTAGGGGTGTGTGTGTGTGTGTGTGTGTGTGTGTGTGTGTGTGTGTTTTCAAGTCATTTTGCTAATGGATTATTCTACTGGAACAACTTGGGTCCATCACGAAGTTTACCTTTCCTCACGTTCCTCCATGTACCTCGCTGTCTCATACTCTTCAGGACTGAAAATGTAACTATGTCTGTGAAACCTATCATGAATTACCCATCATAATGACAAGATATCACTAGTGGTCCTCCTATGTGCTCTCAAAGAATCTGAGTATCATCCTTTGTTACATTTACCACAGTCTATTAAAATAAAGTCTTTTATATATTTCTCTGTTCTACTAAACTATTTCCCAGTTTATTTGCCTGTTTAATCTTAAATCCAGTCTCTCTTACTTTTTCTTTTCTGTATCATAGTAATTACATTTGCCAGGTTCCTTTACCAACTAGCTTCCTGAGACTCACTAATAAGAGACTAAAACAAAAGAAGAGATTAAAACCAGATAATTTCTCCCTGTCTTTTTTTCCTCCAGTGGCCAGGTGTCTCTGGCAATTGTTGCATCTCCTCTATGTCTCTGTCTTCCCTGAGATCACCTCTTCCTCAAGGGTCCTACCACCTTTTGTGAACATCTTCACACTATCCTCTAGGAATGGAGCAGTTTCCCATTTTCACTAACCCAGGTTGCCTCATCAATCCTGTCTCAATACTTTTATTTTATATCATGTTCTTATATTACGGTCCTACTATTGGAAATTCCTAGGATAGCATTATTTTCCTTACCAGATCCTGAAACATATAACTGTAAATTTCTTAAAAGCAGATAATAAATATCTTATTCTTTTAGACTTCTCAGCAATGAGCACAAGTATTGGTATACATTCAGCGATTGCTAATTGTGTGCTCAATTAAATCAAATTGCTTTATAAAGCCTATACTTCTGAATAAGAATATACATATTTAGATTAAAAGGGATACTTAGTTGCTTTGATGTTTGAAATGACAATAGTATCTGTTAAGGTACTTCATATTCATTTAGAAATACTTTGTCTCAAAAAGAATGCCCTGCTTTAATAACTATTTGGTCCTTTATTTTTTAATGTTTTATCTCTATCGTTAAAGTATAAAATTCCTTTTTTTTATTTTTCTGGAAAAAAACAGTTGCCATGCATTGCTCCCCACTAACTGCCCATCCATTTGAGTAACTCATCTGGGACATTGTCTCTTTGAATTATCACTTCATTAAGCAATAACATTTAAAAGGTATGTATGTGTATATATATTTGATAACATTTGATAAATATATTTGATAACAAACTAAATTTTTTACTCAGTTTACTTAATTGACAAAAATGCCTCAGAGCAATAAAAGAAAGTTTAGTGACTGCTTGATTTTAATTTTCTCCATTTTATTTTCTAATTAAAGATGGAGGATGAGAGCAGCAGGACCTCAGAGAGATACTATAGATAGCAATATACCTGCCAAAATTAATAAAATGGAGTAAAATATCCAACCCAAACAAGGCTCTTGTATTATAGAATTTATAAACAAAAACAATGGCAAATATTTTCCCCCAAACTGTGTGTGCTTTGGAGACAGCATTTTGTTTGGCCTTTTCTAAGGTTTTATCAATTAAAAAAAATATTACATTATACATCTTGAAATATATTTATGGCTGTGTAATAGATGGAGCCATTTTCCAAATATCCTCTTTCTCTATGGTATAGAGTGGATATGATGATCTTTCACAGGCCTTGACAAACTGGTAACATGAAATGCAAAGCTTTTGGTATGAAAAAAAAAAATCTGGTAGTAGAACTGTAATATAATACAGCTGTTGCCTGGAAGCACAGAGCTAATGCTAGGTCAATGCCAGATTTTCAGTAACCAAGTGGCAAGATAATTTGTTATCCATAGAATGAATATCTAAACTGATGGAAAGTTTTAGTACATAGTGTATACCTCACAAAAAATCAAATTTGGTATAACTCTTGGATGATCAAGTAAAAGGGAAGCTTTTTCTAAAAATTTACAATCACCAAAAGTTAAAAAAAATTAAAACACAGCAATAACAACAACAAAGCCCTTGCTTTGCTCTGCTTTAATTCAATATGATGAATCCTGAGAAACAATAATTTATATTTTAGTATATTAAAATATTTCTAAAATGTTATTAAATATTTAACCACATATTTATAAGCAAATTCTCTATACTCTATAACTTAGACATTACATTGAACACCAAGATCCATTCCATCATTTTAGACATTTCTATAATGTAGGTCAAGTACTCAAAGACATTTGACATAAAGCCAAAGTTAGACCATTTTAAATAACTGTAACTTCTATCTAATGGTCAGCAATCAAATTTGAGTTGGAGGACATAAAATTGTCATTTCTATCCTTTCTCTACCATACATATGATGCATAATCTAGAATGTAGATCATAAATGTGATATCCATGAAACTGCCATCCACGAGAACAGATTGTGACAAATCTTGGAAGCAACTCTCAGTCTAGTTTCTATGGAGATGTGTGTTTCCTCTCATTTCATCTTACTATATGTTTAACAAGAGAAACTGCTAAGAACTTATTGAATGCATGATCTCTCTTATTCAAATAGACCCAACAATGTCTAGGAAAGACATAATTAAATGATTAGTAACTAAAACCATAGAGGCTATCATTTCAATTAGTATGTAAGCTTTCTTCTGACAGAGTAAATATAAAAATCAAAGATGACTAAGTAGGTGATTATTTCTATTTTTCTGGGCACATGGATGAAGAGGTAAAAGGTTATTTTTGAAAGGCTTCTTAGCAAGAAATAATAATGTTTGTAAAGAGATAAACTATTCTCCTGAAAAGGTAGAAGGGTTTTCCACACACAAAGTAATAGTGTTTTAATCAAGACACTTACTGCCATTATTTCTTTTAGCTTACAGAGAACATCTACGGTGTTTCAGTGATAAAAATGCAATTTTGCTTTCTGATCAAAAACTTAACAGCTATCTTTTCTCATCTCAATAACTTGTTTTTGGTAAATGTATACAATGACAATAAAAATCACGGCATCTTGTATTCATAAGAGATTCTTCCTTAAAAAAAAAAAATACTTGGAAATGTATTAACTTCCATTATTGCTCTACCACTAGAGATTAGACATAATTATATTTGAGGCCACAGACACAATTTAACTGATTTGTTTAATTAGACCCAAAAGTCAACTTTAAGATTAAAACTTATGTTTCTGTGCCATTCTCTTTAACAGTGCAAGGCCAGATCACTTGTTTTCTATAGTGAAAAAAAATAAAACTGAATAAAACTCAGTAATAATCACTGCATCATTATTAATGAGGAATATAAGAGGTTCCATGTATTCCTTCAATGGTAATAACAATTCAGGTAATTACTATTATTATTTTTTTTTCCCTTTGGGACATAGATGTGTTACTACCCAACATATCTACTACTGATCTTTAATTAGTGATCTCAAAAATCCCAGCAGATAGGTGGATCGGCTAACTCACTAAAATAATAAAACAGTATTTGTCTGATTTATCTCCTATTAAACACTATCAGTAAATGGCTAAGATATATCACTCTACATAAAATTCAACCAGGGCTTCAAACAATTACAAAAAAAATAAAAAGTGATGACATTTACAGGTAACAATATGTAAGTGCTAAAGTATCTTACATAGTATGACAAATTAAATTTTCACAGTCTGTGTTAATACCTTAACTGTTCATTTTCTTCCCTATGTTGCTAAGTTGATTATTTTACTATGCAATATTATTTACTTGACTATATTAAAACGACTTGAAAGGAAACATAGATATTATTACTCAAAGCTTTTTTTTTTTAGAAACAGATCATTGTATTTTAAAACTTGTGTTTTCTATATGTAAATCAGTCGCACAAATTGAAATTCATTTTTCTTAAAAATGTAAAAATGTAAATGTTCACATTTATTGCATTAATCTCCAAGCACCCAGTAATAATCTGATGACGATATATATATATATATATATATATATATATATATATATATATATATATACACACACACACACACAAAACAACAACAAAAAGTGAAAGAAAACCAAATAACTCATCGTCTTATTTCTGGAAGATTAAGGTTTTTCCTGAATAATGTTACCACATCTCCTTCTCCCAGTCTTTCATGAAACACACACAGACATGCAGAACTGAAGTAAATAAATGTTTATCTAAAAGATAAAAAGAGAAAGTCCATAAGAGAGTATTATCCACAATTAACTTAAAGAATAATGAGACCTTACTAATAGTCAGAAAATGGGCAAAATACTACACTTGCTATTGCTCTTTTTAGCAATTAAATTTTACCTATTAGTTTCCATTTAGTGTTTCCTTCTCAAAGTATGAATGAATGTTGAAGTCAGAAGACAGCAGAAACAAAGTCTTGTGGATAAAAGCTAATACGATGGGAGTCAGACCCTGAAAGGACCCTTAGCCATCTATGTTGCATAAACAAATTACTTCACTTGGGAGCTCTGTTTCTCTCCGGCAAATCCAAGTCTGTAATAAGCAACTCAAAGCTAAAGTCTCTTGTTTGTGTGCTTTGAACAATATAAGAAGGCTGTTGCCCTCCAAATTCCTCCTGGCCTGCTTTAGGTAGGTGATAAATATAGAGATTCCATTTTTGGAATAGAGAGGATTTCTTCTCTTCTGGAATAAGCATTACCTCCAGATGAGGGTGCCACATAAGCCTCATTAATACATCAACCTGGCTGCATTTAACAGTCTTGAATAGGTTGAGGATCGAAGAGACCCATAACTGAAGGAGTTTGATGGAATACAAAATACCTGGATGCCCAGGAATTCTGCCTAGTTAGAAAGACCCGGAAAACTGTCTCTTTGGAGCCAGTGTCTAAAATACTAAACAGGAAGATAAAAATGTAATACAAGTACTTCCAATTATATACAGTGAATAAACTGTTCTTCAAGTAGACAGAGTGTGCCAAAATTCAACACAGGAGAAACATTTCTGCCATCTGAGGAATTCTTGAGTGGTAATGTCCAAGTCAACATTGCTAAGTCCTGTTAACTTCCTTATATTCTATTTTTAGAATAAATTGCAGCATGATATTCTTAAAGAGAAATGAGATATAATTAGATACTTCAGTTTTCATTTTTCAAGTGACATACAAAATTTTAAAATTAATGCCCTCCTTAATACATTATGGGTAAGTTTTCTCCAAGGACTTTCTTAATCTGGTTCTGTTCCTCATGACCCATGGAGGTCTTACACTCCAAGGTTCCAATGGCCTTTGTGTCACCATAAGAACTAGGTCCACCTAGAGAGTAATCCCACAGTCCCCAGTTCTCCCATATTGGTGACTTCCCAGGAAATTGCTTGGCCTCATATTTAACTGAATATTTATCTGTAAACTGTCTAATCAAGGTTAGTTTGAGAGAATCTTTATTTGCCTAAGCCTTCATCAATACAAATGGCCACAACCATTTCATCATTTGTTACCTGCTGCTCCAACATTGCATTCATGTATTGTGTAACTCTTATGAAAGCCAGAGTCTGATCTGCTTTCTCTTTCCTTCATGCAGAGAGCTACTGAAATCCTCCCACTTCCCCAGTTTCACATAATGAGTTTGGTGGGTTGTTTTTATTGTTTGTGGTAGAGGGGCTGGCGTAGATACCTTTTCTAAACACTTACGATACCTGCAAATTTCACAAGTGGCTCCTGCTCACATTCCACTATATTAACACTGCTTACCTCCTCTGATTATGTATACTCGTAATGTCATATCTAACTTTCCATTTGTTTAGTGTCTATATGGTTGAATGTGTCTCAGATTTTTTTAAAAAACCTGGCTAATAAAATCAATAAAATCCTGACAAGCTAATCAAAGAGAAGAAAAATAATAAATATGCAAATTTAACTTAATAAATTAAGAAGGTACTGTGCCCCAGGCAGAGCATGAGGATAACTAATTTCTATTTCCAGCTTGTCATCTCTTTATAGACAGACTTTGAAAAGGCATTGTGAGGAAGAAAATAAAAAATCTATATGCACAAAGATCTTCTATATACCAATACGTATAAGAGTGAATGGTGGAGATGAAAAGTGTCCTCTTGGAGAGGGCACAAAATCAATTATACCTATTCTACAATTATAATTAGACGATAAAAAAATAATATGAGGAACTGTATGGGGTAATGGTAAATATTAAAAACCATAATACAAAATAAAATATCTATACTTGGTTAATAATCATACACACAGGCACAGACATTTATGAAGGACTGATAGAACACATGGAAAAAAAGTTTGATGTTCTAGAGTGATGAGATAAATATTACTATTATTATTATTATTATTATTTTAATCTGCACTTTTTCTTCTTTTATTAAATCTATTGGGGTGAGAATGGTTAGTAAATTTATATAGGTTTCGAATGCACAATTCTGTACATCATCTATATATCACATTATGTACTCACCACCGAGTCACTTCTCCTTCCATCACCATATATTTGACCCTCTTTACCCTCTGCTACCATCTCCTCTCCCTCACTTACCCTTTGGTAACCAGTAAACTATTGTATGTGACTAGGAATTCTCATCCCTTTTGAACATTTTGTTTGTTTGTTATAATCTTATGTGTATGGTAATAATTAAAGAAAAAAAAGAATTAGTAAAAATAAAATCATATTATGAAGAAGTCAAATTTGCCCTCAGCTAGTTGTCATAAGAATACCTACCATATTAGACTTTTGGAAGAGCAAATTCCAAATAATTAGGTGAATGCTGAAAAAATGGGGAATTAATTTATTTGCACCCAAATGCAAGCACTCAACTCTTGTACAACATTTAAGCCTCGTGTTTGGCCTTCATGGTTCCTGAGATAATTTGATGATACCCCACCTCTAATTTTTAAAATTTAAAATTGATGTTCCTTTGCAGTCTCTTTGCACTACTAGATATTATCATTTAGTTTATTCCAATGGGGGGCGGGGGACAATACTCAAATGTAAACAGAATAAAGGTTAATTCTAAAATCCACCCAAATATATTCATATTCAATCTATTTTTTTACTCCCACCTATAAGCCAAAAAGAGCATATACTAATTTGAGCAGTAACGCTATTTAGCTTTTGTCCTCTTGTAAGAAAATGACTCATAACTCTCAGCAGACAGACAGCTATGAAATTCACATCCTGTGTAAACTTGATGAAGAATGGTTGGAGTTAAACAGCATACTAATGAGAACACCTTACAAACAAAATTTTAAAATTATCTAATGGAAACTAACTACATGGGGGATATCATTTATAAGATTATAAACTTGCTTTAAGAAATACATTATTTTGGGCCCCTGAAAATTAAATTACTTCATTTAATCTAGAGTAACAAATGAGAATAGGTATGGAATCAAATAAAATGAAAAAAGAAGCATCTATATAATCATTAAATCAACCAAAATAATGATCAAAAAATAAATAAGAAAACAAATTGTGTATATATAGATATATATCTATATATCTATATATATCTATTTATATATAGATATATATATCATCTATATATCTATATATCTATATATATATAGAGAGAGAGACAGACAGACAGACAAAGACAAACACACAAAATAAATATTTTAACTTGAAATAAGTTGAAATAAAATTAAACAATACTGAATGAATCAAGATGTGCTCGCTTCGGCAGCACATATACTGAATGAATCAAGAGTCAAACTAAAAGTAGATAAGTAGGTCAAAAACATTAGTTTAATAATTAGAGATATTAATGTTACATATTTCAAGAATACTAATTTATGCTAAATTATGGTTGTTAAATTATGAAACACCTATATAGCCATTCATTCTTTCTCGTAATTGTGCTAGGTGAGAGGGAAAAATAAAAAGAGAGAGCGACCCTAAGGAAAGTCTCTATCCAGCCCCTACCCAACTCAATGCATAGTTGGGGAAAACAGAGACAAGCAAATATGTTTAGCACATAATTATGTCTGTATGGATTAGGAGAGTTCTCTGGAAATGGTGGTGGCTAATTTTAAAATTTAGTAGAAGAATAAATTTTACTATGTTCAGACGGGTGGGAGAATGTGGTGTAGACATTCTAAGCAGAATGAACAGCCCAGGTAAAGCCACTGAGATCACGAAAAGTTAGAGTTGACTAAAGGTGACCCCTATAATATGATAGCTCAGTTTTCACACCTCCAACTTTTTTTAACACGCATGATAATGAATAAATTCCATAAAATTGTTCCTGTACCCATAGTAACACTGAAAACACCTGAAGTATTAGAAACACTGACTTATGGCTTGAAATTTCATTTTGAAATGTTAGAATCCCATTTACAAAGCATAGCAAATATCTTACTGAAATTAAGGAACAATGGATCATTGAAAAACATCATCATATAAAAATTTTTCCCCTGGGATTTACTATAGAAATATTTCCAAAAGCATTGATGCATATTAATTGGTAATGACAATTTCAAGACATGTGACTCTAATTTGAAAGTAATTCAAAGTGCCTGGGGCCAATAGATAATGCTTATGCTTGTTATAGAAAGATTTACCCAGAGGAGAAGCCTTCAATCTTGATTCCTTCCAACAGATGTAAGAATCTTAATCTGCATTGTGTATGTTGAAAAAGTTTAAAAGTTAAGTAATTCAATGAAATTTAAATATTTTACAAAGTATTAGTTTTATACTTAGTATATAACTCTCTATATATGTGCTTTTTATTTTTTGATAAAGGTTGATCCTTTTGTAGTTATGAATTAGATATTCTGAAATTAATGACTATGTTCATAGAATGTTAAATTAAATTCTAATTTTCCTTGCAAGGGTTTAATTTGGGATTTTTACCTTATAGAAGCAAATTAGATGGTAAGTTGGCACCAACTGTCTATTTGTAATGCTAAACCATAAATACAAGTTTGAGACAAAGCAAATTATAAATCTCTTTTTACACAATGGTAAGAAGCTTGAACTTTTTTTCCTTAAAATGATGAGGGAAGTATTTCTTTATAACATACATAACACTTTTCTAGATTGAGGAAGATATTTTTCACGTTGGGGAACACATAGTAGCATTGTCAAAAAAATTTAGGTGGATATAATTTATAGACCTACCTGGATAGCAGACCGATGCTTCATAATTTCAGTTATATAATGCAATATATAATGAGTTCACAAAGTGAGTTATTATAAGGCATAGTAGCATTGGCTAATACAGCGATTGGTATTCTAGACATATAAATAAAAGTGTAAACTATTGTATTCATTTCCCTGAAACATGGTGAAATAGCAAAAACTGAGGGACCAAAGGGGCATTACATATTTTTATCCAGATAGACATGGTCCCCACAATTAGAAAATTAAATATAGCTGATTTGTATGATAGAGTTTTAATATAATGTGTTCAAGTTTAATAGCATAAATACATCAGAACAGTGGAGTTCTAATGTATAACAGTGGAGTTCTAAGGATTAAGTAAAGATAAGAAAAAAACTAATTTGAGTATAGTCAGAAATATTCACCGGAGTCAGGTAGTAACTTCTTAGTAAGTTTCCCTGCATTTATATTAAAAGTATGTCCCACCCTTGCTTAATTTGCTATGTCTTTTCTATTTGAAATACATATGTATTCTATCATAAACAGTGTATTATTCTTTCTGTATAGACCATTAATTATTTCACAACCAATTACAAAAAAAAATGATTGTCATGCAGGGTGTCATGCAGGGTCTCTGGTCCCGCTCCCCACATAAGAATGCAGGACATGGTGAGGCCGAAAAGGAACATCCATGGAGCCATGGATGGGGGAGTCATACCACTATATTCTCACGGGCAGCTAGCTGGGTTGGAGACACAGGAAATGGGAGTCACACTAGCAACCTGCTGTCCACTTCTCTCTGCCAACCAACATCACTTGCTAACTGCAATTCACCATGCTAATTGCAATCCACTCTTGCTAGCTCAGCCCCCATCTTCTTGCTAGCCCCAATTTGCTGCTAGCATAGCCACTGCAGTTATATTAGTGGCCAATGGCTCACTGGTTACAGCTGACAGCCAACTAGCCACAGCTGATGGCCATCTAATTGCAGTTGATGGCTATTTACTACCCAAGTGAGCACCTTTCCATGTGAAGGCAAGAGCCTGGAAACTGCACACCTGGCTCTGTCCAACAATGAGACCATATAAACTATAATTATGTGCAATTAATCCAGATATCATCTCCATTTATTTGCAAAGTGTGATACTACAAAATAACCATGACTTAAAAAAAAGAAATGAAATTTAAAAAAATTAAACTGATAATAATGAAATATAACCTACATATGTAAAATATAACTAAAATAACAACTGGAAATAAATTATCTCAGCATCCATCTCAAAAAGCAAAAAACAAAACCAACCAAAAGAAAAAAAAAACCACCATAATAAACTCAAAGAAAGTAGAAGTAAAGCACTGAAATCAAGAGCACAAAATAGAAAAAAATAAAATAAAATAGAAATAAATTGAAATGAAATAGAAAAACAGAGATAGAAATAATTGACAAAGCTATAGTTTGATTCATTGAAAAGCTTAACAAAATTGATTAAAAAAATTCAAAGCTGACAAAAAAGAAGAAAAAATAATAAAGGCAGAAATAATATCCAGAGTAAAAAGGAATCATAGCTATTGAGATTATAGACATTAAGAAAAGGACAAAAGTATATTATGAACAAGTGAATTCAAAGAAATTTGATAATGAAGGTAAAATAAATTCCTAGAAAAATTACAACATATGGTAACAAAACTAAAAATATCTAGGGATAGGTATAACAAAATGAGTACAAAATAACTGCAAATAAAATTATAAAACATTGAGGGAGATTAAAAAACACATGATGGAATGACAAGGTGATTCATGGACTGAAAGACTCAATGTTGCTGACGTACTTGTTCACCTCACATTTACCCATATATTCAAAAAATGTAATCAAAATGCTAAGAAACAATTTTGTGAAACTGGCCAAGTGGATTCTATAATTTACATGGAAATGGAAAGGGCTGGATGAGTAATTACTAATAATTTTACGTTATTATAAAGGCATTGTAATTAAAATACTGTGGTATTTGTAAAAAAAAAAAAAAAAAAAAAAAAAAAGACAAATAATGAGAAAACACAGAACCTAAAATGAGCCAATGAGCCTATGCTGATATGGACACTTTATTTAGAAGAAATTGGCACTACAGTACAGTGGGATGTAACATAGCCCAGGACCAAATATATATTCATATTAAAAAATAAATAAGTAAACTTGCCTATGTCATCACACATAAAATTAACAATCACAGGTTGTTGTAACTCTAAATATGAAAGGCATAACAATAAGCTTCTATGCTATCATATTAAAATAATATCTTCATTACGTTGATGTTTTAGCAAAAATTTCTTAACCACGACACAAAATAACTAAAGATAAAGAGGAACAATGATACACTAGATTACAATAAAATTCAGATATTCTGTGCTTCAAAAGATACAATAAGAGTGAAAGAGAAAATTTATTTGCACTTATAACCATAAAAAATTTTGTATCTAGAGCATAAATCCATAAGAAGAAACAGACATTTCAAATTAAAAAATAAAATAAAATAAAATAAAATGGAAAAATACTTGCAAAATATTCCACAAAAGGAGATAACCAAATAATCAGTAAATACCTTAAAAAGTGTTTTAATCATGCTAGTAATCAGGAAACTGCAAATTAAAAGCATATTAAAATACAACTACCTGCCCACTAAAATGGCTAAAAATTTAAAACAAAGCAAAACGATATGCAGGTTATTCAATGTATGGAGTAATAAAAACACTCTCACACAACTGGTTCAGCCATTTTGGAAAACTATTCGACATTATTTACTGAAACAAACATCTGTGCACCCTATGCCTCAGTAATCTTCTCCAAACAGAAAGAAAGGCGTGTTCTTACTGGGAGACAAAGAAAAGAACATCCAAGTCAGAACTGAAGCAAACCAAAATTAGATTTATTAGCTACATATGCTAGTAGGAGAGTCCAAAATACTTGGACTTGAAATAAGTACTTCTATTTTTCAGCCACATGACCTAAGGTTACTTATTCAAGCTTTCTTATTATAGTTCACTTTCTACAAGAGGAAAAACGTTCCACCCATTTCACAGTCTTCATGTGAATATTAAATGAGATCAGGGATATAAAGTACATGTCGTCATATTCTAGTACATGTGCAAGTTCTCAAATACATTATTTGAATTTATTATTGGCAAAAGCTATAGGTTTTGTGTCCCTTTAATTTCCTATAGGCAATGATTTCTCCTCATGCAATATATCAGTCATTCAAGAACAATTACTTAAGTACTTATTTTTTTGTACCTAGCCATACATGAAAGAAAATTTAAGTAAAGGTGTTTGTTCTCACCTCAGTCTACTTTACAGGACACTTACGATTTCTATTGAAATTTAATGCTTCACATTTATTTTTAATATAATGCTCTCTACCCCAGTGGATAGAACTTTTTAAATTTAAATGTAAAAATAAATTTCTAGGAATGATATATATTGTATAACAAGACATATCGTAACCTGGGAATGAATTTTAGACATATGCAAATACTATCAAAGGATTCTATATACATTTAAATCTATTCAAACACAGGACATGAACAGTTAACATGTGGAAAATACATTTCCATTAAGTTGAGGATGACAGATTTAAAGTTAATGTAAATATTTCCATGCATCATGAATCTTTTGTATTTTCCTGACTGGAAGAAATAACAGTGTCTCTTTCAACTCAGCTGTTTAATATTTCAGGCTGTTTGCTTTCTCCACAATAACTTTCAAAAGCACAGACTGATTTTGAAGAAATCTGGTCAACTAACAGTTATCAAGATACAAATTATTTCCCATTTTTTGGTGTATTCTACTATCTTGAAAATAATTGGCAGCTGGAAAGACCTTTTTATAAGCAAATAATTTCTCTCATTTTAACTGAACATCAATAAAATTTTTAATGTTAGCCTGGATTGCAGAAATACAGGATTTCATTAAAGCAGTGTATAGGTCATAGAACCTGGGTTTTAGTACTATTTAAACAAATCTCAGCAGGCAGTAAGCAGTGTCTCTGACCTGAAGGAGGGAATCCATCTCACATGCCCTCACCAATGTTTCTCTAAGTGTCGTCTCAGAACGACTGCACCATATTCATCGTGGGAGGCTTGTAAAATTGCAGGTTTCTAGCTCACATCTGAATTAGATGGTGAGTGGGAATCCACACTTTCTAAAAGTCCCCAGCTGATTTTTATGCACACTACACATTAAGAATCCAGCCCCTGACCTTTTATTTGGGAGTGTTAAATTAATAAACCATGGAGAGTCACTTATGTGACTCTAATGTAGTGGAGGCCTTCTTAAAGCAAACCAAAATCTAAGCCTCAAGTTTACAAAATCAGTATGCTAAGGATGACCAATCACACACAGCCAACGAGGTTTTGAGCTATGTACTTTATAAAAGGCTTTCCCCTGGTTCCCGTCGGGTGGAGCGTGCCTAATCCACTTCCAGTTTGATGCTACCTGACTGGAATCAATTTTTGCTCAAATAAACTCTTAAAACTTTTAGTATGCCTCAGTTTATCTTTTAAGAAGAGATTGAGAACTTCTTCATTACTATTTAAGAATCCAAGGACCGAAACTTATACTCTGGCTGCCTGAGCGATGTTTCTGATTAAGGTGCCATTTTCTGAACAAAGAGGCCTGCTGTAGCAGAAATGGGTGACCAGGTGTGAGTGGCACTTTTTCTCTTTGCATTCAATTCATAGTCTAAATTCCAGCATATTTCAGTCCCTTCTTGTTACTACATATTGCACCTCTGCTCTTTAGGTACTATCTTATAAACATATGCAGTCCACTCATCATCCATTTAGCCAGTGGCTTGTCAACACTCAATGATAAGGACCCTGAAAAGGAAAAAGCCAAAGAACCGGTCACACTGTGGCTTCAAATTTCCCAGTGATGCTGTTTGCATCTTGAAGCTGGCAGAAACCTTAGTGAGAAAACCATGCCTGAAAAGTGACATAAAAGAGTGTGGTCAGAGCAATAAACGATTCTACTCAAAGAGGAAGTTTAACAGAGTGTGATCATTTATATGGATGCAGGGACATTGCTATTCTGTGGTAGTAACTGCATTGAAACTAGAACCAACTTATTTGCTGTTGTTTTGAGTAGTTATAATCACTACATGTAAAATATCCCAAACCTTTTTATTCCAAAATAATGTTGCATACTAAGAAATCAGTAACCTCTGAGTTAGATCTTTGTTATTTTCTTTCAAATATTTGTAGTTCACTGTTTGAGTAGTATACACATTAACTAGAGGTAATTCATAATAAGTGGGAGGTATGTGTTGGAAGGGAACTCTTAAGAAACGTTTCTATAAGGAAATATCTGGACATGATAAAAACATGACCCATTTAACTAGATAGAAGGAAAACAGGTAAGTTCAGCTACAGTAAGTGCTCGGAAGAACACTGCTGATTGTGTTGCCGGGCAACCCCCGGAAAAGCTTCTAATTTCACTATCAATAATAATAATAGATTCTGCAGAGTTAGTATTTTAGGTAACAATAGGATCTCAGTTGTATCCTTGTGCCTGAGTAACAGGAAAGAAAAAAGCCAAGGGAAAACCATCTTGCCTGGTGGTGTAACTTCTTGCCTTCCTCTCTCATTAAAAAGAAAAAAGTGTTCACTGGATGGTAAATGCCTTGAAATAAAGAGGAAATCAGTTGAGAGTTTTGAATTCTGAAACTTGAGGTTTTTCAGATTTTTGTAGCAACTAGAGTGGACAGCCTAAAAATTTTTGTGAAGTGTGGAATTTGGCCAGCTGAGCCACCTTTCTCTGGCTAATAAAGCAAGTTCCCTGACACTTGTACCTGAAAGCTATCTGCAAAAGAATGTTTGATAGGGAAGAAGGAGGAGTTTAGGCATACAACTTTCTATCTACGGATTACAGGTAATGTGGTAGAAAACAAAACTACAGTAAGAACACCTCGTTTTATTGTGCTTCGCGTTACTGTGCTTCACAGATACTGCATTTTTTTTTCTTTTTTACAAATTGAATGTTTGTGCTAACCCTTCATTGAGCATTGAGCAAGTCTATTGGCACCATCTTCCAAGAACATTTGCTCATTTCGTGTCTCTGTCACATTTTGGTAATTTTTACAATATTTCAAACTTTTCATCATTTTTACATCTGTTTTGGTGATTTGCTAATCAGTGATCTTTGTTGTTACTATTGCAATTTTGGGCACCATAAAGAGTGCCCGTCTAACACAGTGAACTTGATCGATAAAGGTTTGTGTTCTGATGGCTCCACCGACCGGCCGTTCCCCCACTGTTGTCCCCCTCTCTTCTTGCCTCCCTATTCCCTGAGACACAACAATGTTGAAATTAGGCCAATTAATAATTTTGCAATGTCCTCTAATTGCTCAAGTGACAGGAAGAGCCACACGTCACTCACTTAAATCAGAAGCTAGAAATGATTAAGCTTAGTGAGGAAGGCATGGCAAAAGTGAAGATAGACTGAAAGCTAGACCTCTTGCACCAAACAGTTAGACAGGTTGTGAACAAAAAAGGGAAAAAAAAAATCTTAAAGAAAATTAAAAGTGCCACTCCAGGGCATACACAAATTATTAGAAAGTGAAATATCCTTATCACTGATATGGAGAAAGTTCTAATGGTCTTTATAGAAGATCAAACCAGCCATGACATTCCTTTAAACTAAAGCCTAATCCAGAGCAAGGCCACAATTCTCTTCAATTCTATGAATGCTGAGAGAGGTGAGAAAGCTGCAGAAGAAACGTTTGATGCTAGTACAGGATGGTTCATGAGCTTTAAGAAAAGAAACCACCTCCATAACATAAAAGTAGAAGTGAAGTAGCAAGTGCTGAACCTGGAAACTACAGCAAGTGATCCAGAAGGTCAAGCTAAGGTCATTACTGAGGTGGCTGCAGTGAACAACAGATTTTCAATGTAGATGGAACAGCCTTCTATTTGAAGAAGATGCCATCTAGAACTTTCATAGATAGGAAGATTCAATGTCTAGGTTTAAAGCTTCAAAGCACAGGCTCACTCTCTCATTGGGGTTAAAGTCCTGATGACTTTAAATTGAAGCCAATGCTCCTTTACCATTCCCCAAATCCTAAGGCCTTTAACAATTATGCTGAATCTACTCTGCCTGTACTCTATAAACGGAAAAACAAAGCCTGGAAGACAGCACATCTGTGTGCAACATGGTTTACTGAACATTTTATGCCAACTGTTGAGACCTAATGCTCAGGAAAAAAGATTCCTTTCAAAATATTACCGTTCATTGATAACGTGCCTGGTCACCCAAGAGCTCTGATGGGGACGCACACCAGATTAATGTTGTTTTCATACCTGCTAACACATCATCCATTCTGCAGCCCGTGGATCAAGGAGTAAATTTGACATTCATGTCTTATTATTTAGGGTATACATTTTGTAAGGCTATATAGCTGCTATAGATAGTGATTCCTCTGATGGATCGGGATTCGCCATTCTAGATGCCCTTAAGAACACTGCATGATTTATGGGAAGAGGTCAAACATTAATGGAAGTTTGGAAGAAGTTGATTCCAGCCCTCATGGATGACTTTGATGGGTTCAAGACTTCAGCGGAGGAAGTAACTGCAGATGTGGTGGAAACAGCGAAGGGATTAGAAGTGGAGCCTGAAGATGTGACTGAATTGCTGCCATCTCATAATGCAAATTAATGGAAGAGGAGTTGTTTCTTATGAATTAGCAAAGGAAGTGGTTTCTTGGAATGAAACCTATTCCTGGTGAAGATGTTGTGAAGACTGTTGCAATGACAACAAACTTAGTCAATAAGGCAGCAGCAGGGTTTTAGAGGATTGCCTTAAATTTCTAAAGAGGTGCTATTGTGCGTAAAATGCTGACAAACAGCACTGCATGCTACTGAGATATAAATTATGAAAGAAAGAGTAAATCAAAGGAGTGAATATCATTGCTGTCTTATTTAAAGAAATTGTTGCAGCCACCCCAGCCTTCAGCAACCACCACCGTGATCAGTCAGCAGCCATTAACATCGAGGCAAGAACTTCCACCAACAAAAAAAGATTATGATTCATTGAAGGCTCAGATGATGGTTAGTATTTTTTAGCAATAAAATATTTTTAATTAAGGTAAGCACATTTTTTAGATATAGTGACATTGCACATTCAATAGATTACAACATAGTGTAAGCATAACTTTTATATGCACTGGGAAACAAAAAAATACCTGTAACTCTCTTTAGTGCTATATTCACTCTATTGTGATAGTCTGGAGCTAAACCCACAATATATCTGAGGTATGCCTGTACTATTTTAGTTGTGACTTAAATTAATCACTATTTCTTCATGTTATTAAAAACAGATCTTTCACACATCTTTTTGCACAACCAAAAAATAGGCAAAATCCCAGAAAAAACAACAACAACAATAGATTTTGGGTTGAATTTTATTATTTTAAAGAAATCATTGTTCTCTTTTTTTTTTTTGAGAAGACTATATTATCATAAAATAACCCCCCCACCCCCCCCAGTATGGATAATTGTTATTTTAGAAAAAGATAATATTTAATTACTGGTGATTTTTCTTTACTATCTCTTGGCTGACAGCCCCTTACACGTTATTGAAAAAAAAGGAGTTATCACAGGTATATGAGGAATCATGATTGCTAAATATTTATGACACCTGGAAATCGGAAGAAAGATATTTAATTCAATAACACACATGGTTTCATGAACTGAATGCAATTTACTAAGGACATTTTAGTAGCAAATATATGTGTGTGTGTGTGTGTGTGTATATACATGTATATGTATGTATATATACATATATATGTATGCATATATACATGTATATGTATGTATGTATATATTTTGATTTATATTATATATATTAGAATATAATATGCTTAATCTTTCATTGACATAACACATTTATTTAATTACTGTTCTGTCTCTTTTGCTCATATAAAAATTCACAAGTTTTTTCCCTGTCCTCACAGCCACCTGGCTTCTGCTTTCACCAAAACTGCCTAAAGTACTTTACTTTCAAAGCAAACTTCGAAGGACTATTTTTAGTTAGACTTATTTACTTGAGGCACGTGACACCGGTGACTGCTGTTTCCTAGAAATGTTCTTCTTCAACTTCTGAGACATCTCTCCTAGTTTTTGTCACATTTGTTCTCTGTTCTCTGTTTTCCTTATCTGCTCATCCATCAAATCTTGGTATTTCTCAAACGAGATTGGCCTTTGCCCTTTCTTTGGCAACTGTGGCACCTGAATTCTCAGTCATGTACTTTAGATGGGCTACTTCAGGAGTGAGCAGGTGACTCAATACGGGCCACTTAGAACCTTGAATGTCCTATAATCACAATGATCAGTCATGCATGGATGGACAAATGTTCCAGGGCAGTCAACGTGAAACAGGATCAGGATATTTGTCTGAACCCTGGGTTTCTTTGAACCTAAGTCAGGAGAGATGCACTGTATGTCACCAAGAGGAAAGAGCCAGCTTGAAGAGAGCAGCAAAGGGAAAAGTCTCATGGCTGGGAGATGGAGAGAGTTAGTTTTTGAGGTTAATATAAGAGCCCTTGGAACCAGCTGTGCCTGAAAGATGTGCCAGGGCTTTTACGTGCCAGTAGTATTCTTCCCTCTTTCCTCTCTCTTTCTCCTCCCCGCCACCTCTCTCTCTCCTTTTCTTTTTTCTCAGTCTCAAAAATCAAAGTAGTCCAACAAATATGCCTGCATTCAATCCTTAGCCATTTGTTTCTCAAGTTCTATTTTATTTATTTAAATATTCTCTGTAATTCTCAGAGATTAAACTAGGATCTAATTTGGATAATTCAATTTTTCTCCTAATCCACATCTTTCCTTTAGTATATTTTCTGCCTATCAAAAGTCTCTAGCTAGATATCCCACAGGTTTCTTAAATGTAACACAGCCCAAACTGATATGAGTTTCTCTCCTTCTTCACAATAAGCTCATCTTTTAGTCTCTGTTTTCTTTGATGATTTTATCTACCCTGCTTTCCGGCCAGAAATACTATTTTAAGCATTGGAATTCCTAACCAGTGCTTTCTTTCTAGTGCTGATTTAGATAGAAGAGATCAAATTAACTTTTAAAATTTTCCTGATAACCATAAAAATAAGTTAGAAAATCATTTTCAAGAAACTTCAATACAAATTACAGAGCTAATTATATTATTAATTATATTAATATTTATGCTGTTTTACAATTTGGTGATCAGTGTTTTAAGGGATTTTTCATGGGCTACCTCATTTAAATTACACAAAAATCCTATAGTTTTATAAATATTTATTTAAAAAATTGAATTACAAATTTGGTTTCAGATGTGTGAGGACAACTACTATTCTTATCGTCATTCGTCTTCATTCCTCTTTATTGTAATAGCTTCAATAATTTGTGGCAATTTTAATGGTTTTAGATTTTATACTGTCTCTATTTTAAGTAGCCAACCCAAAGAAGGGGGGACTATAGTCTTGTTGATCAGTTACTATTTTTTTGGGTTGACACTTAGTAGATAAGAATTCTTATAGAAATTGAGTATCACAGATAGACCTTATATCATTGTTCTTTGGAAGATCTGGGTGTCTAGCCCTCTTGGGCCTATATTTTAATTAACTAGTACACTTGGATTTTCTGTCCTTATTCTCTCTGCAGCCTATAGTCCTGCCTTTAGCCACAAAGCATATAAGTATCCCATTTTTGATTCTTATATTTTAATGAAAGAATGATTAGTGCTTACCATATATTATCAACAGTATAATTTGATCTATGTGTCATTTTCAAATGTAAAATTTATTAAATTACAAATAATTAACAAGAATACAACAGCCATAAGGTAGAGTGATGTTTCACAAATTAAATGGAAAGTGTATCCTTAATAAAATTCATGTTTTTCCCTATTATTTTAAGAGACCGATATGCTATTCACAGTAAGATATGAAAGCAACATATGGAGAAATTGACAGAGCTCCATTTGTTAAACAAATTTTGTTCAGATAAAGGAGATTAAGTCAGGTTGATCTGTTTAGAAATATAAAGAGAAATGCTTATCATTTGAATAGCAAATCATAAAAAAAGGAGATAGTGAAAGTTAATTATACACAGACTTGTAAAGAGCTCAAAGACCTGTTATATATCTAATATTTCTAGACCATATATTTTGGGAAAAAAAGAAGTTGTTGTAAAACCATACAAAAAGACAAGAGCATTAAATACAACTTTATTGTTTAACAAATAATTCTAAAGTATACGACCATGTAAATACCATCCAGGTCAAGAAAAATAACATTGCCTTACTCTAGAAATCCTCAGTGTGTCCCTTTTCAACCACCATCACCTCTCTTCACCATGTGAGAACGCTACCTTAACTTATATACCGTGTTTCCCTGAAAATCAGACCTAGCCAGACCATCAGCTCTGATGCATCTTTTGTAGCAAAAATTAATATAAGACTCGGTCTATATTATATTAAATTACATTACATTATAATTATATTATATTATATTATATTATATTATATTATATTATATTATATTATATTATATTATAGACACAGTCTTATAGTAAAATAAGACTGGGTTTTATATTAATTTTTGCTCCAAAAAACGCACTAGAGCTGATGGTCCAGCTAGGTCTTACTTTCGGGGAAACACGGTAGGTATGCAGCCCCCAAAATGAAGTTTAGATTTGCCTGTTTTGAACCTTTAAGGTTCAAATAAATCATACTATGTGTATTTGTATGTCCTACCTAATTAGCACAATTTATATAGTATTTGTAAGATGCAGTTATGTTTTTTAATGTGATTGTATTGAAATTATTGCCATGGTTCTATAATATTATATTGTAATGACAATACTACAATCAATTTATGCATTCTACTGGGGATGAACATTTGAACTGTTTCCCCCCTAATTGCAAACTGTTGTTAACCACACTTTTACATATATTTTATCCACAGTCGGAAGCACGTAGACATGAGTTTGTCCAGATCAGAGTGTTAAGGTAGGATTAAGTCATAGTTTATGCCTATCCTGATCTTGCATAGATGAAGAACAAAGTGTTTTCTAACAGTGGTTGTACCATGGCATTATATAATTTAAACATAAATGCTTTATTTTTGCTTTATAAATAGAATTACTGGAAGTGTAGGAAAACTATTTAAAAATATAAACTATAGTACCTCTGCAGATATTTTACTATGTCAATATAACTGAGGAATGATGGATAGCTCTCAGGAATGTGTAATCATAGGTGGCCTATAATTGGACATGATTTTAATGCTACACTAAATTACTAATGAATGGTGTCATTCTTATTATCGTTGAGAAGTACTTTTCCCTGAAATCTCCTTCTAAAAAAGCTGTAATGAATTATTTAGAGCATTTAAAAATCTTTCTCTATGGCATTTCCAAATAGATTTAAGTGGATAATTATTCAACATTCTCAGAATAATTAACATGTCCAATTCTATGTCATTCCTTATCATTTGAAGTTTGGCAATTTAAGTATAATTTATAATACTCCAGAAATCTGTAGCTTTTATTATAACTCAGATGTTCACTTTTATTTTTATCATAAAATTCCTTCATCTTTCAGAGAACTATCAATCAAAGATTGAATCAAAGATGTATTTTATGTATAGGACTAAAGGTTCTCTGTTTTATGTCTGCAAAACAAAAGATGCAATGAATTAGTCTATTAAAATTTCTTTTGGCTTGATAGCTGACGTTATTTAGTATCATATTTCAATCATTTTGTGTATATATGTTTGTGTGTGTGCACATGTGTACATTGAAATAATTAAACCGCAGTTCAAAGTTTTGATTTAACCTTTAAGAAAGTATGGATTAGTCTTTTGAACAGCATCTAATCTGCTTAAATAAATAGATTCCTTCAGTTGTTTACAGTATGTTATGGTATTTTCCCCTATGAGCCCATTTTGAGTGAAACCTATACCTGATCACTGTGTATAAAACAAGTTGCATTTCTTGATTCAGAACTTAATGACAGTGAAAAATAAGTTTAATATACTCTCTCCAGTCTAGACACCATTTGAATTGTAGACACTTGTTGTGGTACCATGTCATTATCTTGTCAATAGGCAAATGTTTGATACCAACTGTCACTTCATTGTAAAATAATATCTCTTTTAAAGATTTAAATAAAAAACTTGCTGAAGTTTTAGAAAATCAGGACAAACTTTTTCTTTAACCTATCAACTGATTACCAGAATGACTGACTCCAAATTTCTTAAAATTGTCTCTTTTTGTCTAACAAACAATTATGTACTTAAAAAAAAAAAGAATCTTTCTTCTTTTATGTATAACTCCTCCAAAATGATAATTTTCCCCTATGATAATTTTCATATATATGTATATATATACACATATATGTATATATGTACATATATACATATATGTATATATTTGTTGTTTTATTTTGTTTTTTATATATATTATTTCCAAAGAAGAGTTTATTTTTCAACTTTCAATTATTATAGTTACAAAAATAACTGGGAAAATTTGTATAAAACATAAGCTCCTCTCTAAGTAT
The DNA here is from genome assembly GCF_057876585.1 of Rhinolophus sinicus. Taxonomy (NCBI): domain Eukaryota; kingdom Metazoa; phylum Chordata; class Mammalia; order Chiroptera; family Rhinolophidae; genus Rhinolophus; species Rhinolophus sinicus. Next base: position 55,787,391 of record NC_142516.1, read on the forward strand.
CATATTTGTCTTTTTTTGGACTTCTTGCTATATGTTCCATCGACCCATTAAACTCAGCATGTTAAATCAGACTAGAACTTCAACTTCTGGCTAGGATAAAATCATAAAGGACAGCTACTTTAAACAACTGGGCATCAGACATAATATACGAAACAACATTTTTCAAAGTTTGGACAATAGACAGAATAGGAGCATGATCCCTGAGAAAAGGAAAACAAAACCAATGAGCCCTTCAACTGTACAAATTAACTGCCTAGAGGCAGTTTCTAGGACTGTAAAGGTTGGGTTACCCTCCTAAACAGAATCCAGCCATCTTGCTAAATTGAGGTGATAGAGATTAAATTTGGAGGATGTCAAGGAAACTCAATTTTGCAGAACAGAAACAAGAGAAAAGAGTGAGCTGCAGACAGAAAGCTTTGTAGAATTTCAGGGTACCCTTCCAAGTCTTTCCCTCAGTATTGCTCTGTGTATTCATGTGAGGAAACTACCAGAGGCCATGGAAAGAGCAACAAGAAAGGAGAGAATAGAATAATTCCTAGAGCTTTCACAGGGCTGGGAATAATTTATGTTTCCACCCTTGAGAGTACGAAGACTTCAAAATACATAGAGCATCAGGTAGAATCTTCAGAAAGATATTGCCTTAGTTTTATAGCCAAATTAACCTTAGTCTAAAGGTTTCTCGGGACCTTTCCTACCAAAGCTTATAAACAAGACTTAAAAATATTAAAAGAACATGAATTAATGTAATTTGATTCTTAGATATGGGAGGGCACAGGGTGAGAACAAAGTATTTAAATAATTGTCAGAATTATTTCAAGTTGCTAAAAAGCATAGATCCACAGATTCAGGAAAATGAACAAACAAATAAGCAAACAAATAAAAACTAAGCAATATAAAAATAAAGAGATCATTGCAAGGAATATCATAATGAAGCTACTGAAATCAGTGATAAAGAGAAAATTAAATTAAAGTAGAATGAGGAAAAAGGAAACATCAAATATGTAAACAACAATAACAAAAATGTCTGAAAAGAAACAGTTTAACCTAGAAGACAACGGAAAATCATCTTTATAGTTGTAAATCGTTTTTAAAAAAATTTGTTACCATTGAAATTTTAACAATCTTTGCAACCTTGGCTTTGGTAATTTCTTAGATTGGGCATAAAAAGCTCAAAACACTTAAAAAGTAGTAAATTGTGCTCATCAAGATTAAAAACAGTTAGTCTTTAAAAGACCCAGGTAACAAAATAAAAGGCAAACCTAACACTGGGTGACAATGTTTATAATACACATATGTAATAAAGGACATGTAACTGGAATATGTAAACACTCTTATAACTCATTAATATGAACACACATAACTCAATTAAAATGGAGTTTTGATTTTATTAGACATTTCACCATAGAAGATACATGAATGGAAACTAAACATGTGAAAACATGTTCAATGTTTTTAGTCTTTAGGATATGCAAACAAAAATTACAATAAGATAGCAGTACGTGTCAGGTTGAATGGCTAAAATTAAGAAAACCAGAAATACCAAATTTTGTTGACGGTGAGGAGCAACTGGAATTCATTTCTAATAGAAGTGAAAAATGCCATTGCCACTTGGGAAAACAGTTTGACAGTTTCTCATAAAGTTAAACATACACTGTCCTAATACAACAATTCCTCTAGTAGGCATTTACCCAACCAAAATGAAAATATATGGTGACACAAAAAATTGTATTTGAATATTTATGCAGCTTTGTAACTGATAGCCAAAACCTGGACATAAAAAATAAAGTGTGAACAAGAAATTGTGACATTTCCATACAATTGAATTCTACTCAGAAATAAAAGTAAGTGCATTGCTGATTTGCCACAACACAGATAAACTCTAACAGCACTGGGGATATATTTTAGCCCACAGAAATGGCATAACCAAAGAAATGGACAGGTGAGAGAATATGTGGCATATTCTGTTAGATCATTGGATTAGGTGATTGTTTCTCTTGGATGTAAGTGATTTGGTTTGAACATGAGTCAGAAGATATAGGCAGGTTCAGAATTTGATTTTCTTATAATGTTTGTAAAGCTCTATCCAAGAATAGTAAAATTTTTACAGAATTATTATGATGATCATTGGGTCATTACTTTTGAAGCCCTTAGAACAGTACCTGGAACAGAGTCACTGCTATATAAATGTTTGCTATAATCATTATTAGGTTGAACAAACTGGCCTTTTCGAAAGACTTCTTAGCTCACATGTGCGGGATGTGTTACAGTGGGTACAATTACACACTGGAAAACACTTAGCAAACTGTTTTCAAAGGCAATTTTGAAATCCTGAATCATTTTGCACCTCGCCCAGATACCAGAATGCTCACCATTCCGTCCCACTATGAAAACTATCAGAAGTCTGTCTGTTCTTCTATACCCATGTCGAGGCTCACAGGGTTCAATGAAAGCTCATCTGGACCCATCATAATTTCAGCATTATTTCTCCTTAGTAAACTGGAACCCTTTACTTGATACCTCTCTTTTGGTGATTATAACTTCATCTTTTGCAATGTTAATTTACATACTGATCATCTCTCTCCATTGACATGAGACTGTAAAGTAATGGGTGTGTCCATATGTGAACTATAATGCAGTGGCAGGTAAATCTCCCTTTTTAAATAATTTTCTTTGAGAAAAATAATGTTTACAAAGACAGTCTTTAGATTTATTTAATAAAAACCCACTTTTTTCTCAAGGAGAAAAATATTATTACTATTAAAAGAATGGATAGGTGAACTGTGGAGGCCAATGAATCATTTTTGGCTAACAGAATGGACAATAGTATTCCATTTGCATTGATATAGAGCAGACGTTAAAAGAAACTGAAGTTCCCTTGAAGTTCATTTTAAATAAGTACGTCATCTAAAAAGTAACCAGTAGATGTTACTAGGAAAAGTAAGATGGTTCAAGATTTAAGGATTTTTTAAAAATCTATTTTTATTAAATACCAATCTGGTGCAAAGATTTTTGTTTTGATAAATTAGAAATAACATAAAATTTACCATCGTAACCATTTCAAAGTGTAAAATTTAGTAGTATTGAGTATATTCAATTTTGTGAAACCATCAGCCTAACTAGCTTTAAAACATATCCATCACCCAAAAAGAAACCACCTATCTATTAATTCACCATTCCCTCCTTCCTTCCGTCCCTGAAACCACAAATCTGCTTTCTGTCTTATGTGTGCATTTGCCTGTACTGAAAATTTTCTATAAATGAAATCATATAATAGATAGCCTTATGTGTCTGGCTTCTTTTACTCACTATTAAGTTTTCAAGGATCATCCATGTTTTATATGAGTTAGTACTTCATTCTTTTTATGGCTGATAATGTTCCTTGTAGAGATTATGTCACATTTTGTTCATTAGTTGATAGACTTTTGAGTTGTTTCTACCTTTTCCGTATTGTAAGCTATGCTTCTATGCACATTCATGCACAAGTTTTTGTTTGAACACCATTTTCATTTTTTTTTTTGGTTAGATATCTAGGAGTAAAATTCCTGGGTTATATGGTAATTCTGTTTAATTTACTGATCACAAATCTTTTTAAATAAGATGTATTTTTTTATGATATGCTTAGTGAAGCTGAGAGAGATTGTATGTATTTGTACATAGACACATGCACATAATACCTCACATTCAAATATATTACTGATATATCAATGGATGTATGTCTATCTATATCTATATCATCTGTATCTCTATCTATCTATCTATCTATCTATCTATCTATCTATCTATCTATCTATCTATCTATGGTAATAGCAAGACATTTTCCCAATAATATATGTTAATTACCATTCATGCATATCAATCACTATATGTCAGATTCTGTATTAAGCACTAAGGATATGGATATAAATGAGGGAAAGTCTTGTATGTGGTTCTTGCCTTAAAGGATTTAAAATCTAAAGGAGTACAGAAAAAAAAAAAAATACAGGAGAACTAGGGAATAGCATAAGATGAGCGTGATTCATAGCAGGGATGGACAAAGAACTCTTACGTGTTTGGACTTAAAAGTCTGTGTGATGTATAAAGTATGAAGAGACTTACATAAGGGAAGAAACTATAAACTTAGACCATTCTATTGCCCAGATTCCAACAAATTAAGTTGGATTGCAAATGAAAGTTGGATTGCATCAGAGCCTAGGAGTAAACCGTAACAATTTGTCCTTACTGAACCTAGATCCAAACTAGCATCCTGTCAATTCCCTCTGAAACTGTGAAGTGGCCTTGCAAGGTGCTAGTTTTCACATGGACTCAGGCTTTGGTTAGGACCCCACACAGACGGAAGCACAGATATAATAGTGACTGAAAGATTCTTCTGCGAATGACAAGCTACATTTCCTTGAGAATTCAGAAAAGCTACATAAAAAGCTTTTCCAACTCATTGCAACTTTGGGTCTGTGCTCTTCCCTGTGAACCTGGAGAGAATATTAGAGTAGATTATGTGGTTCAGATCACTCTTCACAGGCTGGCAGAGTTGAAACTCATAGCAGATGGATTTTAAATCCATCTCAATCTTGCATCCAAGAAGTACGTATTAGAGCTCTGGAAGCACTCACTGAAAATGGTACTTACAACTCTAATCAACTGCAGAATAACTTGGTGTAGTTTATATGATTGGCTGCTTAGGAATGAGCAAAATCTCTATTGAAATGACCATGGTGTGATTATTTAATATTTTGGTTTTACTTCATTTTCCTCTTCATTTGTTTAATAGCTATGTAATGAACAGCTGGGTGAAAATGGCGATGAAAAACTTCAACCTGGTGGTCAGCATCCCTGGCTTGGTCTATGGATACAAACTCTGACATGTGTGTATGATAAATAAGTAGTGTGTATAGCACTTTGCATATATGAAGATGGCAGTGCTATTACTCCTTCAGACTTTTCTTTCTCTTGATAGAATGAAGGCTCCTTAAGGAGGGCCTATGTTTTATTCTTTTTTTTTTTTAATCCCAAACGGTCCACAGAAGTCCAACCTACTAGCAATAGATAAATGACTAGATGTGAAAGAGTGAATTAAGACACAATTTCTAGGTTTCTTAATGATTCCAAGATGACTTTCAGGCAATCACTATCTAAACTCTTCTTTCCATTTTCAGATAACACATTGCGTATAATGGGCTCATTCATATCATATTCATATGAGTCTTTTGTCAAAATGATCAAAGGGATGATTTGATTAACTCTTATTGTGCCACAGTTTTTCCTGTTTTGATTTCCATGCTCTGGGTATTTTATTTTGTTTTGTTCTGTTGCCTGTTTTAAAATTTTCCTTGTAATTATTGTTGTCTATTTCTAAAATATGTTATTCATGGTTGCTTTTCCTTTGAACAAAATGAGTAACATGTGGAATGACCTTCAGATTCTACAAAAAAGCTATGCTTCAAACAACTTAATTGCATTCAATTTGCCATATCTAATTCAATTTTCCTTTGTTTCTTTGCCTTTATAAACCCACCTTCATATTAATGATGATGTTATCTTTCAGCCACTAACCATATAAATTTATGAATACCATAACTGAACTCTAAGCAAATGAGGATGACATTTATTTTGTCTTAATATTATGCAAGTGTGTATGCTTTCATTTGGGGTGGTCGAGTAGAATAGAATAAAGCAAATTATTCAGAACGATTTGTCTTAATGTATCTTACAAAAATCAAAGTGAACTTGTCTATATTCATCTTTTTTAAATAATTTTATTTAAGATGGAACTTGATTCATGATAAATAGTTATTTTATAAAATGTCTCAAGCTCATAACTTTTGTCTAAAAGGTGATACAATTGCTGAATAAATCCACACTGTACTAGAAAGAAAACACAGACACATGTACACAAATACACATTAAATAAATAGCCATAAAAATCACAGTTTAAGCCTGCAGATGACTTAAAAACAGGAGCAAAAGGCAGTTCCTTTGTAAATTGCTGATCTCCTCATACATGTTGTTGCTATGTTAGTTGTTTTGGCTAGTAAGAAAGATCATTCTGTCAGCTACAGCTTGTTAGTGTTTCTTTACAAAATATGACTAGAGATATTATAGGATATTCTTATAATGTGTTTGACATTGTACAGTGTTATTTATATAATACTGAAAGAATGAGGATATAGTAAAATAGTCAAATGTTTTTATATAACAAAATTGGGCATTTTCAATTACCTCCATGGTGGGATCAAAACCATTTCTCATTTGGCTTTCTTTAGAGGGGTAAAATCAACTCATTTTTTCACCATCAACTGCCTAAAAACACAACTGTGTGAAGGAGGATAAGAGTGAGCAAATGATAATATTCATTGACAAAGGGGATACCAATTTAGTAAGATAGTTCTGACTTACATAAGAAATAACTTTGCATTATATATCTATGATTTGCATAATATATAAATATTCATACATGTATAATATATGTATTATTATACTTACATATTACACAAATATATACTAAGTGATATATGTTAGTTAGGGAAAAGTATTCTATTTTAAATATTGGTCCTAAATAACATTGTAAGACATTTCACATTTTTTACTGAGTTTTGTCCTGGAGTAATACATTTGAAAGTTAGCTGCTTGAAGGAAAAATCGAAATATGCGTTCCCACTCTAATGCCAGCTAATGCATACATACAAAGGTTTGACAATTAAGTCAGCAAACTCATCCTAGAAAAAGTGCTACATACCTCATTGTTGAATATCACTACAATCACCTTCAAAATACTCCCTTTGGGAAGCTATGCACTGATGACAGCACTTAGTCCACCCTTCAAAGCAATTTTGGAACTCTTTTTCTGAAATGGTTATCAGAGCTGTCATCGTATTACCTTTGCTGTCCTGAATGTCATCAAACTGTCTTCCTTTCAATATTTCCTTTATCTTTAGGAAAAGAAAAAAGTCACTGGGGTCCAGATCAGGTGAGTAGGGAGGTATTCCAATATAGTTATTTGTTTACTGGCTAAAAACTCCCTCACAGACAGTGCTATGTGAGCTGGCGCATTGTACTGATGAAAGAGTCATGAATTGTTGGCGAAAAGTTCACTTTGTCTAACTTTTTCACGCAGCCTTTTTAGCACTTCCAAATAATCAACTTGGTTAACTGTCCAGTTCATACAAATTCATAATGGATAATCCCTCTGATATCAAAAAAGGTTAGCAACATCATTAAAACATGTTGACAAACTTAATTGTCAGGCCTCGTATGCTGAAGATGGTGTGGTTACTTCAATCTTTGACCACTCCATTAGCTGCACACACATGGCAAAGTTAAATAAGATATAAGAAATGAAAACCCATAGTTGCATGATGAGGAAGGGACAATAATGGTTCTACTTCTCCATATTAGTGACAGGGAAGGAACAATAATGTTGTCTTTAAAGTCTGGCTACCTTTCCGGTTCCCTTCTTTATTCTCAGCCCCAAAAGGCAGCAATTTATTTCCTCAGCAAGCTATTTGCTGAGTGCTTACTGTTGTTCCAGGTACTGAGATAAAACTGTAAAAATGATGAACAAATTAGTCAGTTAAATGCAAAAATGTAAGTGACAGTATCTATAAATATAGAAAAATAGCTATTTTCTTAACTTTAAATGGTCAGTTTGTACATATGCAGTCTTCTGGGTGGAAATGTACACTGCTCTGTGAACCTCAGCCCTGCCCAGGAATGATTTACTGTGGGGATTTGCTCACAGAGATGGGACTAAAACATGTAGCTGATTCATTTTTGAAAACTTTTATTAAAGATGTAAGAGATTCTCTAGCTTTATTTGCTTTCAGGCAGAAGTCAAATATTTTCAATGCGGTGGATTAGAGAAAACCAAGTTTTAAACTATCCAAAGGTGTTAAACTTGACCAAATGCTGTGAAAAAATAATATGACATTTGAAAGTCATTTGAAAGGCTGTGAACCTATTATCATCTTCAATTTGTATGTCAGTTTGTGGTTTGAAATTTGTGTGAAAAAACAAATGCCCAGGGATTAAAGCTCAGAACAGCATGCTGTATTTCTAGAAGACTACCCAACAGAGGGGCAGTCTTTGAGGATCCTATACAAATACATTTAAAAATAAATTTATTTTTAAAAGCAGCAAATGTGTGTGTGTGCGTGTGTGTGTGTATATAACACACACACACGCACACACACACATATATATATATATATACATATATGTGTGTATATATATATGTATATATATATATATATGTATATATATATACATATATATATATGTATATATATATACATATATATATAGTGCATATGTTTCTTTTACAATATATACGCTTTTAAGCACTCATATGCTTATTATATCCCTCAGAGTTTAATATGGAGAAACATGCCAAGTAGAAAAGTGAGCCTACATTAAAGAATCCTAGAGGAAAACACTTTCAGAAAGGGTTTCCTTTCTATTTTGTCACCACCAAAAGACATGGAACACTTCAGTGTATAGAGAGGTAAATTGTGTGTGTATTTAGGGGAATGTGGTACAGATGAGGAAGAATAGTACCCAAATTCTCAAAGTCCTCAAAAACCTTTCCACTTTTCCTACAACACTATTTGAATATGCCTGTTTAACTCCTCCTAAGAGAAATCTTGTTCCTAGCCAAGAAAGGTAATGTCATATCAATATAAATACTCAGCCATAGGTAGAATTTGCTGCTCTAATAATTAGGAACAAAGATTTTAGTTAGACATGCACTATTTCTGTTACTTCCTAAGAGATATCCAGATAATTGCTTTTTGTGCTTCAGTAGTATTCTATGTATAATATTTCACTTGCTGCATTATTTTATAATTACCTATATCTGTATATGTCTCCCTGCTAGAGACAGGGACTCTTATTTGTCTTTCCATTCCCAGCACCTATCTCAGCGCTTTGCAGAAACTTGGCACACAATGTTTATTCAATATGTGACTCTTTATTGGCAGGTCAGCCTCCTCTACACAGCATTCTTTCTTCAAAGGCTTCCTAAATAGCATTGGCTAGTTAAAGGGCAAGCATTAATCATGAATAATTTGCCTGAGAAATAAAGTCTTTGGATGGCATACATCTCATAGAATTAATAGTATTCACGCCTCTGTTAAAAACCTATCAACACTTTTAAAATTTCAAATTACAATCTGAAATGTGAAAATGATCAGTCAAAGATTATCAAATCCACTGGACTGGACAGAGCAATATGTCAGCACCCCTGTCTACATCCCCATCCTGGAGGTTTTTGAAGGTAAGCGGCGCTTTCATCATTCTGGCATTCTATTTTAGTCTAAGTCTACATCAGAAGCCTGCCAGGGCTCAGTGCTGATAACAAAGCACTATCGCTTTTCAAAGTGACAGAGTACAGTGACATATCAACAGTAGGACTTAAATGAAAAGCCCCTTCTAATTTACCTGGGAATCTGCTGAAGCTGTATTCAGCCCAGCACTCGTTTTCAATTAAAACTTTCTTGTAGCAAGAGAAAAGTGTCGTATATCCTTTCCTTTTTTGAGGCAGTTATGGAATTAAATGGAAGAAGAGTATGTTGTTAAGTAGAGAATGGCCCAGTAACAGCTAAGTACTTATCAACCCTTTTCATCTACTAAATGTGATTTTTATGGTTCAACAGAAGTTTTACCAACAACTCCTGTTGCTGAAAGAATCCTTTCTCTTGATACAACTGTTCTTTGTGGAAATTTTTCTGATATATTCAGTGAATGTGGGCAGCAAAGGGGACATGATATATCGATTACTGTGTCCCTGCTATGTGCCAGATACTGTTGGTATGAAGATAGATGGTTCTTACCTGTGCTGTTTCATGTAATTACTACTAAGGTATATAAGATGCAGATATAACTATTTCACTTTTTGTTTAAACAGGAAAAAGATCTCATGATCAAAGAAATTAAGTAACTTCTATATGACCACATACCTAGTAAGTAACAAAGTTGGATATGAGTGTATATCCATGTCCCATTAATCATGTATATTAGCTATAATATTACTAAAATTTGAAAGTGGAGAATTATGGGTAACATTAACACACTGACATAATCAAACTATTTTTTCTTTACTTAATGGAACTTCCAACTTGTACTTTCCTTAAATGGAGTTCTTGAAATATACTTAGCTAACAGTCTTTAATCTCTTAACCAATCCAGAACAGCTTAGCAAACTGAAAAATTTGAATAAAAATCTAAAGCATATCTTAGAATCCATTTTTGAAAATTGCATTTGTGTCTGTTCTTACTTCAAAGCATAGTTCAACATAACTCCCACTATTGACTGTAGAAATGTGGTTAGGGTATGTTCAGATATAGCTAATGTCCTCTTTATGATGCCCTGTGACAGTCATTTCTTTTAAATTTCAGTGCTATAAAACAAAACAAAACAAACCAAACCAAAAAACTTTGCTTTTCATAAAGAACTGGTATTTGAAAATGATATAGCACATAGATGCTATAAAATACTTTCCTCATTGCTGGTTTAGTCACTAATAATCTCAAGGCCAAGTTTATTAACCATTTTTCACAAAGTTCTGTTTTTTTTGTTTTGTTTTGTTTTTGTTTGTTTGTTTTTTCCCGTTCTTAACATTACCCTTAGGATGATTTTTATAGTTTAAAAAAAAAAATTATCTGTGACTCATTCATTTATCCTTATTTATTTTATGCTATTGTGTATACTTGTACAATTATCTCTACTAATTATGAGAATGAGATGAGTTATCAATAAAAGAAAAAACTAAACAGAATTTAGACTAGAGACAGAGTAAGGGTTTCGGCCAGAATTCTAGATGCATTTTTTTACATCATTAGATCATAATCAGAGCATATTTCAAAGTATTTCCTCATATTTGTTGGTGGTGTTTCAAATCACTAAACTGTAACATTGAGTTTTCAGATTGCTATCAGTGAAAGAATAGACTACCCTCCTTCAGGGGATAAAAATCCTCATTACCGTTGATATAGAATAATTTTAGTGAAACACATGAGCACAGCACCAGTTAAAATTTTGGAAGGAGCATTTCCCTTTAGGGATAAAAACAAGTTTCTATCAATTTGTCTCTGTGACAACCATTAGGTACAAAGTGTGTGTGTGTGTGTGTGTGTGTGTGTGTGAGAGAGAGAGAGAGAGAGAGAGAGAGAGAGAGAGAGAGAGAGAGAGAGAGAGAGAGAGAGATACAACTTATGCAGCCCCTTTGATGCTCAGAACACACTTTTCTTCAAGAAAATACTTGTGGATTGGCTCCACATTTAATCCCTATCTTCCTCAAAATGGCAAGAGTAAGCCTGCCATCATTTGATTGATCAAAACGTGGACCAAATAAGGGCAGCCATATGGCACCAAACTCAATGATGCTATGCTGCAAACTGCAGAATCTGGAATCAGCAGATGCCAAGATGCAGAATGCATAGTGATGTATGACTTAATGTAGGCAGACAAGAATAAAAATATTGATGCACTTTTAAATTGATATTGATATAGGTATATCAATGAACAGTTACAAAATCATTTTCATGTTCCAAACAAATTTCTTAAAGAAAGATTATGAAGACGTTTTGGTTAAAAATAAAAATAAAAAGTCAACTAGAACTGAATATGCGTTTACACGCATACTGTCTGTTTGTTTCTTTATTTTTGTTTGTCTTTTGAAACACGGTAATCAGACTAGCATCACAGATATATGAGTAAATAATTCTATCACTCAGCAAATATTGAATGCTTCCCAGAGCCAGATGTTGTTCTACGCTCTGATGATAGTGCAGCAAGTAAGTCAGCTATATTTCTATTATGGACTTAAGTCAAGAGTGGGAAGACATAATACAAAATAAATTAATGCACAATATAATTTCAGGTAAATACCATGAAGAACACAATACAGGGTGATGTGACAAAACAGTGGTAGGGAAGGGAAGAAATTACTTGAGGTAGAGTATTTGAAGTGACATATTTCTTGAGACCTGGATGGAGAGTAGTCAGTTATAAGAAGATATAGGAACAGAATATCCCCTGCATAATCACCAGCAGGTACAAATACCCTTAAGTGGGAATAAGCTTAGAGTGTTTGAATGTAGAAGTAAAGCTTATGTGACTTAGACATAGTGAGTAGAGAGGAGGAGGTGGTAGAGAAAAAGAGGAAAGACATCTTGAGAAGATGGAAGGCTTCTTCTGCGAACTACATTTGTCTCTCTTTTTAAAAAAATTTTATAAATGTATTGGGTTGACACTATTTAGCAAAATCATATAGGTTTCAAGTGTATATTTCTATAATACATCATCTGTACATTGCATTGTATGTTCACCATCCAGAAAAAAGGGAGTCAAATATATGGTGATGTAAGGAGTGCTTTGGTCTTTTGTAGTCCCTTGTACAAGCAAAATTTATCTGGGCCTTATGTTTCTAAGTAATGAGCTGACCTTTGGAGTCCCTTCAGATCTAAAATGTTACCTTAAAATATGTTGTTGTTTTTTGTATTCCAGTTATTATTTGGTAATTTATTCATATTAACCATCTCTGGCATTTAGAGATACACTGTCAGCAACTGAAAGTGTTAAAACATCTATCTGTGTTTGTAGCGGACTGAATTTTTAAAGCACTAGATAAAAATGTATTTGTAAAATCAGTTCTCCCCAAGTGTTCACTGCCATTAACTGGGAGTGTTATCCATTTTTGGAAACTGCATTAAACTCTTTAAGGATGTTAGGATGCTACTTAGTAAATTGCTGCTTTGCTTCGGTGAATATGAAAATCATTTCTAGTTAGCTGAAGTCTAAGTATATACAAAATATAGAAGCCAATCCACATATAGGAATCTATTTTTTAAATCAATTGTTTCCAGCCTTTTTCCAAAAGTCATGCCATTCTCATATACATCTCCATTAGTAAGATTCCTAAGGTAAAATGGGCATTTCTTCCACACAGACGTGTGCATAGTTTGCTCTCTTGTTTCGGATGAGAGTACCCCTGGGGGAATGTGCCCCCTTTTTATTCGCCTTCCCCAAGAATCTATCTTCTAAAGTTATTAATTATACTCAATAAAATTAATTAAATTAAAGCAATTCCTTATTTTATTATTGGCACACACAGTTTTTATAACATTGGCCAATTACTATTTTATCACTAGGCTAGTACCCCCCAGCCAGGGTTTCACAACATGTTTGTGTAACATAAGCAGATGAGAGATGTGTAGTCACACATGCATATATTTAACACATTTTTATTGTGTGCACACTGAGTATTGGGCACTGTGCTGGAGATATAACTATGAGGTGGAGAGAGATAATTTCTACCTCCTGCTCGTGGCCTAGGATGTGTGAGCATGTGGAGCTGTGGAGGGAGTTACAGGCAGGTTAATGGTCAAGGGCAATATGCAGTGATAATGTGTATGATGGAGAAAGCAGACTGAAGTAGTACCAAGGAATGGTACCTAATACATACCTAAATAACCAGAGGCCATCTGAAAATAGGGGCGTCTAGATAGAAATTGAGAAAAAGCATCAACAAGCAGATAAGGTGGGACTTGAGAGAAGAAATTTCCAGTTAGGGTGTGGGAAAAACAGAAAAAAAAAGGGCTTGGTGGTAAGAAAAATTATATTTGTTTATTTGCATTATATTATACTATACTATACTATTATATTATATTATGATATCTGCAGCATTTGTAGATATGGTGAAAGGAAGTTGATGTAAAATTACTTTTATTGGCTTTTGTTTCCTCTGTGCCATCAGTTGATAACATTATTCACTGAGCTTAAGAGGGTGAGTTATGGTATCCTGAAGCATCAAGCACAGTGAAAAAGTATGATACACAAGCAGTGGGCATTGGTTTCATTTAGAGTTTAGATGCAAAAAGTTGCAGGATTATTTTGTCCTCATTTTAACTATGAAAATCATAACTTTTTTTTTTAACTCCTCAGATAGCTGAGATTGCAAAGTAACCTAAAAAGATGAAAATAAAATAAAGAAATCTTTCTAGGAGAAAAGATATCTACAGTTGTTTTTACTCCTTGCTGAGTGGCAAGGGGATCTACTGCCATAGATCTTCAGGAATAAGGGAGAAAATAGCTATCGTGGTCCACAATAAACCAGCCTTCCTAGGCTATACTACGTGACTTTACTTTGGTAAAGGAAAAGTTAGAAGTGTTATGCAATCAGAGCCTTGAAAAGTGCCTGCACATTGGGGCTTATCCTTTAGGAACACTTCCTGTTGAAGCCGAGTTGCCATGATATAATATAAAAAAGTCCAGGTCATGCTAGATTGAGAGATCATGTGGAAAGGCCCAGACAGATAGAAAGGCCCAGGAAGACGAAACACCATTTGACCATAAAAGCCACATGGAGAACTGATGCAATTGATTAAGGTTGTATTTGTGACCAAGCCGCAGAAATAGGATAGAAGCTGTCTTGGAAGTTCCAAGCTACCCTAGCTACCAGCTGAATTCAGCCACATGAGTGATCTCAACCATCACGTGGAATAGAACTGCCTTGTCAACCAGACTCATAATGAGCACTGATGTTTAAGCCATTGTTTTGCAGTAGTTTGTGACACAGCAATAGGTAACTTATACACTCGTTGAGCTTTTAACAGACTTAATTGTCATATGTTGCAGGCATGACAAGTTAGAATGGCAAGAGGTTTAACTGCAGAACAAGTCTGAATCCCGACACTTTTTCCCAAGGGCATTCACCAAGTTCATAAATGTGGTAGGCTGATGGCTACAGGTAGAAGAGCTGAAAGGGTTCTTCCTGAGGAACAAGGAATATTTCCCAAATGTAAGTCAGTGTCTGCTAAGGAACGGCAGCAGGACAGGAATGCAGCAATAATACCTGTGATATATTTGAGTTCGGAGTGTAACTCAGTGGCTAGCTAAGGTGGGGTGGGCAAGAAGAGGTATCATGAAAGGAATATCTACGATCAGTGACCTAAGTTTCTAAGCATATATCTATATATCTAGTATCTATATATCTATATCTATCTATATATCTATATATCTAAATATATAGATATATAGGTATATATAGACAGATAGTTATAGATATAGATACACACACAGGGTAAGAGCAAAGTAAGGAAATAATATAGATAATAGCAGAAGTCAACAAAATTAGAAAAGAGACAAAAGAGAAAATTAATAAAGCCAGAATTGGTTCTTTGAAAAGATCAATAAAATGAATGAAGTCTGAATTATAGTAATCATAAAAATGACCGTAGTAAAAGAAAAAGAAAGATTAAAAGAGATAAATATAATTTATACCAAGAATTGGATAACTCAAGTGAAACGGACAGATTTCTTAAAAAATAACTGTTGACTTCTGCCTCACTTCATGCCAAAATTAATTTGAGAGAGATCATAACACCTAAATGTAAAAGCTAGAAATACATAGGAGAATATCTTCAAATATTGGATTAGTCAAATATTTCTAATACAGGACACAAAATGTTCTTACCAGTTCTTACCAGTTTTTAAGGTACTAACCTTAAAAAAGTAATGTTAAATTGAAATATTAAAGTGAAGTTCATCAACATTAAAAAGGCTTGTTCCTCAAAATGCATCATTAACAATATGAATAAGCCAAACTAAAGAGTTGGAGAAAATATTAGTACTACTTATGTCTAACAAAGGACTTATGCACAAAATATACAAAGAGCTCTGACAGATCAATGATACAAACAATTCAGTTAAATATGGGCAAAAGACTTTAATATACTCTTCATAGAATAAGGTATATGAATGGTCATCAGTGATATGTAAAGGTACTCACCATCATTTAGTCATCAGAGTGTATCAAATTAAATTACAATGAGACACAATTTTAATTTACTAGAATGCCTCAAATCAACAATATAGATAATGGCTAATGTTCACAAGAAATTAATGAAACTGGAACTCTTCTAAAATGCTAAGGGTTACATTGCTAAGAGTATAAAGGTATGCAATTATTTTGAAAAACTGCTAGGCATTTTCTTATAAAGCTAAACCTAAACCTACACTAAAATGCTGCAGTTCCACTAGGTATTTATCCAAAACACATAAAAACATAAGTCCATAAGAAGATTTGTATGAGAATATTCATAACAACTAAAAACAACCCAACTAACTACAAGAAAATTAATAAACAAATTGTGATATATTCATATTGTCAAAAATCACCCAGCAATAAAAAGAAATGGGATTCCTGATAAACACAATATAAATGAAATTCAAAAGCATTCAACTGAACAAAAGAAACCATACACAAGAGAATGTATATTTTAAGTTTCTATTTAAATTAATTTTAGAAAGAGATAAAACAAACTATGAATTAGAAATCAGAAAATTTTACCACTAGTGGGTGCTGGAGTTGTAGAATTGACAGGAAATTTGTACAAAACAACTTTCTAGAGGAATGCAAAAGTCCCATATCTTGCTTTAGTTGGTATCTCCATGACCATATTACCAAATTAAATGGACTTAATATCATTATGTTATATCAATAACATAATTTAATTTAATTTTATACAATTATATCATAAAAAGGTAAACTAAGTCCTCTAAAATTTAGTTGACAAATAATTCAGCTGTTTTTTGTTTTGTTTTTGTTTTCAAATGAGATTTAAGGACTTTGGTGATATGCAAAGGAGTTATAAATAACTTGCTGCCTTTTTGCAAGTCTCAGAGCTCATCTTATTCACAGATAAGACCAAGATAAAGGCCATTAATCTTGAGCATTACAGGAAACAAAGGGGGAAAAAAAGAGTTGGAGAATAAATACAATTTGTCCTGGCCTTCTTTGAAATCCAGTCCCTACTACAGTGTTTTATATTTGCTTTTTCTAAAGAGTTAATTACTTTAAAACATGAGAGTAGTTACTATGGTGAAATCAGAAGAATATGTGTTTAGTTTTTATCCTGTTTACCCTCATCTACCACCTCCCTCCCCCCTTACCCTCTGGTAACCACTACACTATTGTCTATAATTATGAGTGTTTCCTTTGTCTTGTTCCTTTGTTACTTTCAGTTTTATATCCCACATATCAGTGAAACCATATGGATCTAGACTTTTTCTTTCTGACTTATTTCACTTAGCATAATAATCTCAAGATCCATCCATGTTGTCACAAATGGCACTATTTCATCTTTTCTTATGGCAGAATAGTATTCTAATAAACTTTAATTAAAAAAATAAAAATAAATTAACAAAAAAAACATAGAAGCTATCAAGTAAAAAAAAAGAATATGTGTTTATTTTTCAAATAATTTGTGTTTATTAAATGTATATTATTAGGGGCTACCATTTCCAAAGCTTTTAAAATTTGCTTTCAGTCCAAATTTTATCAGGCAACTGTCAGATTAGAACCTCTATCTTCAATTTTGTAATCTATTCCAAATTTCATGAACTGGACTTAAATCTTTTCTCTTATAGGAAATGGATCTAAGCTACTGCCCGTATCCCTGTGATATACTTCAAAATAACGCTGGTTTGAGTTAAGCTTATGAATAAATGGTGAGCATTTAGAAACTTATTTAATACCAAGCTAATACTAAACTATATCTAATAAAACTATACTTTATTTTATTTAGACGTGTAGGTTTTTAATACTTTCCCTAACATTTTAATCATAAGACTGAAATATATAAGAAAGTGTTATTAGCCATTTATAGTATTAACTTGTGTGACAATTTTAATTTATAGGATTAAATGTTTATTTTTCAGTTCTCTTATGTGAATATATATTTTATTCAATAAAGGTTTCCAAAAGATTTACTCTATTTAAATATGTTCAATTAGATCTCATTGTCATTTGTTAACTGCATATGTCATAAATTTCTTAAGTTTAATAAGGCTTATCTCTTCAATTAAGAAATATTTCTTTCAAAATACTGTATCTTCATAGGTTATATACTTAAACCAATGATGCGTAAAGGATTATGAGAACTGCTCTCGAAATGTTCTTCACATCAATTT
The DNA here is from genome assembly GCF_057876585.1 of Rhinolophus sinicus. Classification (NCBI taxonomy): domain Eukaryota; kingdom Metazoa; phylum Chordata; class Mammalia; order Chiroptera; family Rhinolophidae; genus Rhinolophus; species Rhinolophus sinicus. The sequence goes on from NC_142516.1 coordinate 55,805,353, forward strand.
TGAAGCACAGAGGATCTGATTTTAAAATAATAATTTAGTTAACCAAAAATATGATTCTGATATCTGGGTACACTCTACATTCATGCAAATTAGATCCATATGGCCTTTTTCTATGCAAACAAATAAAATTTACCTTGGATAATACACACACACACACACACACACACACACACACACAGACACACAAATTAAGCATTTTAAAAGCAAGTTAAATAGTATTAAACTTAATGTGCTTTATTATAACAATTTTATTTTACAATTTTAGATATTTTATTTTATCATTTTATTTTACTTTAGTTATAATAGCAAATTAAAAAGTTAGGACTGTGAAGTAAATTCAAGTCCATAGTTCATATTTCTAACTAGGGTAGGTTTCTGACTAACTCGAATGAGTTTGGACATTTAAGCTAACATAAACCTCATTTATTTAAAGCACAATTAAATCCTAACTCATTTGTTGTGGATTCTTATGATTTTTTTCTTACTTTATTTCCGGGTCTTCATTCATGTTTCACATTTTTCTAATTAATGTTCTTTTGTAATTTTCCCTAGACAATTTTGAAATAATCTCTGTTTTATTCATGTAATTTTAATGTTGTTCCATTTTTCCTTTTTATAATCCCACATTAATTGGCAATGTTGTTATTATTTAGCTTTAGGGTATTTCCCACTACTGATTATATTACATAGATTACCTCTTTTATATTTAAAATCAGCACAAAATCATCAATGTCCAAATTTAAAAGTGCTCCTTTTTTTTTTACCACTGCGTTCTGAGTTTATGGCAATAACTGAGATGTGTCAAGTACTGTGCCAAGTGCTTCCCATGAATTATCTTATTTAACCTGTAATGAAAGATTAAATTTGAGATTTATAAAATATGTGTATCAAAATAAATATCATGGAGATATTTGAAAACACTGATCTTAAATGAAGGAGCACTGAAAGCACCAAATAAAGATGGGAACCTTATAAGATTAGTGCGGTAGTAGATGTTAAGAGTTCACAATTTGCGTTCAGTACAGTTTTTGTTTGAACACCAGTGCCAGGGCTGAATTAGCCCTGAGATCAAGTTATTCAACCTCTTGAAAGCTCAGAACCATCATCTTTAAAATAAGAATAATAATAGAGTCTACTTTAGACTGTTTTGAGGAACAAATACAGGTAAAATGCTTAGTTCAGTGACTGGCACTCACATAGCAAGAGCTCACTAGGTAATAGTTGTTATAATATTGGAATGGGATGCCCTGATGTATCTATATAAGGAGCATATTTACCTTGTATTTCAGCATATTTGCCCCTTCTAATGATCCATAAGAACTCATCTTAGGCTTAATTATTTGTTTTAACTTAATAAATGGAATTAAATAGTTACATTATTTTTAATTTGTAGTGAGGAATCCCAGAAAAAGATAACAAAATAACCATCCTTTTTCATCCAACTGTTTTTAATTTACTTTTTCCTTTGTTTTTGAAATTTTCTTCATGACATGACATCAAGAGCTAAATCTGGTAAAAGTATTTATTTTCTGGTTCAGATAAAGTATTTAAACATTCATGGATCAGTTAAACATTCCCATTTATTGCTTAAAAACCTACAGTTGATTAATAGGTTTTGTTTCTAGTAAATTCACATGGAATTCCATTTACCTACCTGGCATTTAAAAAATAAATATTCATTGAAATGAAAGAAAATGGGGTATAAAAATAAATTATGCACAGAGAGAATAAGAAGCAAAGAATAGCTATGGGGAAGGGGTGAGCTGAATGGAGTCTTCAGGTCACACAATACTCAGAGAAAGTGGAATTGTAGTCATCCAGAAGCAGCCACCTTTATTAACATTCCAGCCTTTTAACAGAGATTCCAGAAAGGTAAGGCCTTAAGAGTATAAATACTTTACTGTAGAGTAGGGGCTATTCTACATCCACACTAATAAATTCTACACTCCAGGCTCACAAAAATCATGCTAAGCCTCCAAGAAATTAACTGACAGACAAAATTAAGTAGTCTTTCAGACAAAGTTTAAGTCAGAAGATAACATAATCTATTTTCTCTAAATCATTGTATCTGAAATAACAAGCACACAAGCAAAAACCACTAGATATATGTAGAAGCAAAAAATTACGTGCTGAATCCAGAAGTGAAAAACCAGTCAATAGAAATAAACATGTTGGAATTGTCAGACAAAGACTTTAAAACAGACATTGTAAATGTGATCATTAACTTAAAGAAAAATATGCATTTAACAGAGGAATAGATAGGGATTCTCAAGAAAGTAATGACTCCATAAAAAAGAATCTAATAAAAAGTTGAGAACAGTAAAAAAAAGTTAATATGAAAAATTAACTAGATGTGCTTAATAGTAGATTATACACTACAGAGATAAAAATTCAGTAACCATCTAAACAAGGATGTAGAAAATGTCCAAAGTGAAAGACACAGAAACAATGTCTGACATACATTTCAAATACAAGTAGGATCATATCATGTGGTGTAACATATGAGTTCAGACAATTAAGTTTGTAAACTCATCCAAGAAAAAGTGCTACATACCTCATTACTGACTATCACTATGGTCACCTTCGAAGTATTCCCCTTGGTAAACTATGCACCGACACCAGCACCTAGTCCACCCTTCAAAGCAATTTTGGAACACTTTTCTGGAATGGCCATCAGAGCTGTCCATTGTATTACCCTTGATTTCCTGAATGCTATCAAAATGTCTTCCTTTCAATGTTGCCTTTATTTTAGGGTAAATAAGTTTTGGGGGCCAAATCAGGTGAGTAGGGAGGGTGTTCCAATACAGATATTAACAAATAACTGGCTAAAAACTCCCTCACAGACAGTGCCATGTGAGCTGGTGCACTGTTGTGATGCAAGAGCCATGAAGTGTCGGCAAAAAGTTCAGGTAATTTTCATCTAACTTTTTCATGCAGCCTTTTCAGCACTAGTAAACTTGGTTAACTGTTTGTCCTGTTGGTACAAATTCATAATGAATAATCCCTCTGATATCAAAAACGGTTAGCAACAAGGTTTACAGCACTAGTAAACTTGGTTAACTGTTTGTCCTGTTGGTACAAATTCATAATGAATAATCCCTCTGATATCAAAAAAGGTTAGCAACAAGGTTGCAACAAGTTCACAAACATAATTGTCAGACCTTTGTATATAATGACAAAGTTAAGTGTAGTTACGATTCAAGAGAGTGACCAGAGAAAAACTATCTGTAAAAGTCATTAAGAATCATTTGTCTGGGTAGAGACTCTTTATCAAAAGTTAAGGGGATGCCCTGGGACCCCACTCCACCCAGCTCAAGCAGGGCACTCTCAGCAACTGGGCAGCCAGTCTTGCCCCACATAAATGCAGGAGGCATTTCCAATAGCGGGTGACCCACAGCAGTTTATGTGGCCACCTGGACACTTTTGGTGGTGGACAGTCAGCCCCAATTCACGCTGCAGCCTTTCTTTGAGAACCCTTGGGGATCTATGGCATTGAACGGAGGCTGGCCTCAGTGTTCTCTGGGCATTTTGCAGAGTGGCCAAAGGCTTGGCACTGATACAAGAACTGAATCTGCATTAACTTTGGTGAGCACCATTCTCCCCACCCCAGTGGTTCCTTGGGAACCTACCCTACCCATCGTTTGCAGCACAACCAGAGGCACTATCAGCACTCGGGCAATCAGCCTGGCTCCATGCACCTAAAAAGGCTTTGTCAACAGCTGAAAGTTACAGTCAGCCAGCAGGTAACAACAGGCCTAGGGGTACCAGGTGACCTGGGCCTTTTGCTAAGCAGGACCAAGCATGACACTGGTGTCAGCCAGCCTTGGTTCATTGCATGGCCACACCTCACATTCCTCTAGGACCAGCACAGGTAGCAACCTACCTCATATAGCTTTGTAGCTCCTACCAGGTAGCCCTGGGCTGGTCACAGACATCAGCTAAACTTGGCCTGCATGGGAGCCCCTCCCAAGATGAACCAGGAACAATACACCCAGAGCCAGGCTTCAGAAAAAAACAGAGCACCACTCAAATAGCCCCCCAAGTGGCACACCTAAATGGTGGTCTCAACAGGCACAAGAGCCCACTGAGGTGAATCGCATTATGAGGGGTCAACCCACACAAAACAGCTCATCCTCACAGACAGTTAGCCTGAGAGTCAATCCCACTCACCAATGTGCCAAAAGCAATCAAGTCTCAACTACAATAAAAGGACACACACAACACACACAAGGGACACTCCTGGAGCACATAGCACAGATGGTTAGAGAGACTGTGCCACTGGGCCACACAGAACACCTACTATATAAGGCCATCTGGAAAAGAATGAGAGCCATAGGAGATTAACCTAATATACAGAAATGAACACAAAAAGTAAGAAAAAAATGAGAAAACAGATAAACATGTCCCAAATAAAAGAACAGGAGAAAACTCCAGAAAAATAACTACATGAAATGAAGGCAACCAACATACTAGAGACAGAGTTCAAAACACATGTTATAAGAATGAATAAGGATATTAGTGTGAATTTAACAAAGAGATAGCAAGCATAACAAACATAGAAACCATAAAAAGGAATCAGCCAGAAATAAAGAATATAATAGCTGAAATGAAGAACATATTAGAAGGAATCAACAGCAGATTAGATGAAGCAGAGGACTGAATCAGCAATTTAGAAGACAGGGTATCAGAAAACACCCAATCATAACAACAAAAAGAAAAAAAAATAATAACAATTTAATAAAATAATAAAAGTGATAGTTTAAGTCACCTCTGGGACACCATCGAGTGTAACAACATTCCTATGATATGAGTACCAAAAGAAGAAGAGAGGGGGGAAGGTATTGAGAACCTATTTGAAGAAATAATGACAGAAAACTTCCCTAACCTGGTGAAGAAAATAGATGTACAAGGCCAAGATATCCAAACAAAATGAACCTAAAGAGAGTTAATCTCAACAAGACACATCATAATTAAAATGGCAAAGATTAAAGACAAAGAGAGAATTCTAAAAGAAGCAAGAGGAATACAACTAGTTACTTAAAAGGGCATTTACTTAAGACTGTCAGCTGTTTTCTCAACAGAAACCTTGCAGGCCAGAAGGAACTGGTATGAAATATTCAAAGTGGTAGAAAAACAAGGGACTACAATCAAGATTACTTTACTAAGCAATGCTTTTATTTAGAATTGAAAGACAGATAAAGAACTTCCCAGACAAGGAAAAGCTAAAGGAATTAATTACTACCAAGCCAGTATTATAAGAAATGTTAAAGGGACTTCTTTAAGAAGAAGATGGAGGAAAACAAACGATCAAAAATATGAATAAAATGACAATAACTATGTATTGTAAGTAATCAATTTAAATGTAAATGGATCACTAATCATCAGAGAAATGCAAATAAAAACCACAATGAGATATCACCTCATCCCAGTTAGAATGGCTATCATCAACACGACATATAATAACAAGTGTTGGAGAGGCTGTGGAAAAAAAGGAAAAGGAACCCTAATACACTGTTGGGAATGCAGATTGGTGCAGCCACTATGGAAGGCAGTGTGCAGGTTCCTCAACAAATTAAGAATCGAATTACCATATGAGCCAACAATCCCTCTACTGGGTATCTATCCAAAAAATCTGAAAACATTTATCCGTAAAGATATGTGTGCTCCTATGTTCATTGCAGCTTTATTTATGGTGACCAACACATGGAAACAACCAAAGTGTCTTTCAATAAATGATTGGATAAAGAATATCTGGTATATACACACAATAGAATACCATTCTGCCATAAGAAAAGATGAAATAGTGTCATTTGCGACAACATGGATGGATCTTGGGACTATTATGATAAGCAAAATAAGTCAGACTGAAAAAGTCGAGAACCATATGATCTCACTGATATGTGGGATATAAATCTGAAAGCAAAAAAGGAACTAGACAAACAAATAAAGAAACAAAAACTCATAGACACAGACAATAGTTCAGTGGTTACCAGAGGGTAAGGGGGGAGGGAGGTGATAGATGAGGGGAAATGGGGTCAAATATGGTGATGGAAGGAAAACTGACTCTGGGTGGTTAACACACAATGTGATATATAGATGATTAATTAGAGAATTGTACACCTGAAACCTATTGTACACCTGTTAACTTTGCTAACCATTATCACCGTAATAAATTTTAACTACAAAAAAAAATGTTGTCATCTACAAAAAGTGACAATTTAACGTCTTTATTTCCAATGTGGGTGCCTTTTATTTCTTTCTCTTGCCTGATTGCTCTGGCTAGGACTTCTAATACTATGTTGAATAACAGTGATGACGGGGAAGAGGGACATCTTTGATTTGTTTCTGATCTTAGAGGGAAAGCTTTCAGTTTTTCACCATTAAGCATGATATGCGCTGAGGGTTTGTCATCTATGGCCTTTATTATGTTAAGGTATTTTTAATCTATATCCATTTTATTAAGTGTTTTACTCATAAATGGGTGCTGTACCTTGTCAAATGCTTTTTCTGCATCTACTGATATGATCATTGGATGTTTATCCTTTATTTTGTTTATATGGTGTATCACATTGATAGATTTGCCTATGTTGAACAATCCTTGTGCCCCTGGAATGAACCCCACTTTATCATAATGTATAATCATTTTAATATATTGTATTCAATTTGCTAGTCTTTTATTTAGGATTTTAGAGTCTTTATACATCAGATACATTGGTCTGCAGTTTTGTGTTTGTATGTTGGTTTGTTTGGTGTGTGTGTGTGTGTGTGTGTGTGTGTGTGTGTGTGTGTATTATCCTTACCAGGTTTTGGTATCAGTGTAATGTGAGCCTCATAAAATGAGTTACAAAATATTGTTTCTTCTTCAATTTTGGGGGAAGAGTTTGAAGAGGACAGGTATTAAATAATCTTTGAATGTTTGGTAGAATTCACTAGGGGCTTCATCAATTAAAAAAGAATCTGCTTATTAATAGACATGAAAAAAAATTGAACAGGCAAACCAGAAATTGGAAAAAAAAAGTTATAAATAACAAACAACAAAGGACTAGCATGCAGAATACAGAAACAACACTTACAACCCAATCAAAAGACAAAACCAAATTTTTCAAATGGGCAAAAATGGTGAACAAAAACTTCCAAAAGAAAACTATCAGAATAGCCAACAGACACATGATAACTTGTTCAACACGTTTAGTCATTGGGGGTAATCAAGTTGAACTCATGATAAGATGATACTACATATCCAATGTGAATTAATAGCACCAACAAGACTGATCTCACACATTACTGATGAGAATGCTTTACACATCCATATGCTCTATGATCCAGTAATCCTATGTGCTGGTATTATAACTAAGAAAAATGAAAACATGTGATGAAAATACTTTTACAAAATATAACCAAGCAAATATGCTCCACTGAGTTTTGAAAAAGATGCCAAATCAATTCAAAGGAGAAATGTTTCAACAAGTGGTGCTGAATGAATTACACATCTATAGGCAAAAACAAACAAACAAACAAAAAATAAACCTTAACTTCAGCTTCATATACAAAAATTATCTCAAAGTGCTTCAGACTTAACTATAAGACACTGAAGTATAAAACTTTTAAGGGGTAAAGAAACAGAGAATATTTTGGGGACCTAGGGCTAGGCAACTATTCTTAGATATGAAACCAAAAGCATAACTGATTAGAGCATTAATAAATTGAACTTGCAATGATTAATTCTTGTCTCAACTTGGCTAGACTATGGTAACCAATCATTTCCATTCTAAGTGTTATTTTTCAGACATAATTAACATTTAAATATGTAAACTTTAAATAAAGCAGATTTCCCTCCATAATGTCAGTGGACCTCATCCAATTGGTTGATAGCATTAAAAAACAAAGAATATACAGGATGTGGAGTTCAGCATAAGGAATAGAGTTAGTGGAACTGTAACAGCTATATATGATGTCAGAGGGGTAGTAGATTGGGGGCAGGGGGTTACCACTTTATGAGGCATGTAAATGTCTAACTATTACATTGTTTTGTATACCTGAAACTAATAATTATATGTGTGTGTGTGTGTGTGTGTGTGTGTGTATATATATATATATATATATATATATATATATATATATATATATAATTTTTTTAAAGTTCTTAGGAGAAACTTGACAAATATAGAATACAGTTCTCATAAATATTAAGAGTTCTTGCTTCATGAATTCCCACATGAAATATAATGGTAAGGTATCTCTTGGGAGAAACTATTTACAAAAGGCTAGTATCTAGTATAAATCAAGAACTCTCAAACTAATGCTAATGAGTAAAAAAAAAAATCCAATTAAAATTGAGCAAAATATATGAACAAACAATTCACCAAAGAGGATATAGAGATGGTGAATAAGTATATGAAATGAAGTTAAATATCATTAGCTTTCAGGGAAGTATAAATTACAACTACAGTGACTTATCACTACACACTGAACAAAATGGATTAAAAAAAAATAGTGACAACACCAAATGCTGGCAAGGAAGAGGAAATCCACTCATACATTTGCTAGTGTGGATGTAAAATAGTACAGTCATCTGGAAAGTGGTTTGGCCTTTTCTTACAAAACTAATCATGCCACTACCATACAACTAGTTGTACTCAGTACATAAAATCTTTCTACATCCATGAAAAGTGAGAGCTTATGTTCACATAAAAACCTACGCATGACTGTTCATGGGAGCTTTACCTGGAATAGTCCCAAACTGGAATCTGCACAGATGTACTTCAACAGGTGAATGGTTAAATAAATAATGGCACATTCATACCATCATTCAGCAATGAAATGGAAGACATCCTTTATATGCGTAACAACTTGGATGGATTTCCAGAAAAATATGTTGAGGGGAAAAGGCCAATCATAAAATATTATATACTGCATGATTCCATTTACACATCGTTTGAAATGATAAAATTTTAGAAATGGAGAAAAAATTGGTGGTTGCCATGAATTAGTAATGGAGGGTGTATTGAAGAGGGAGGTAGGTATGGTTATGTAAAAGCAACATGAGACGTGCTTGTGGTGTTGGAACTATTTATCTTGATTGTGGTGGTAGAGTCAATAACTTACACAGGTGATACAATTGTATATAACTGAATACACACTCAAGCACACAAGAGTACAAGTAAAACTGGGAAAATCTGAATATAATAGGTAGATTGTATGAATATCAATATCCTGATTGCAATATTACAGTATATTTTTGCAAAATATTACATTGGGGGAAACCGGACAAAATGTGCAAGGGATCTCTATTATTTCTTACATCTGTATGTGGAATCTACAATTATGTCAAGAAAAGTTTCAATAGAAAGACATACAAGAATGACCACAGAAATGTTCTTCATAATAAGAAAAAAACTGAAAAGAGCAATTGATACATAGATTGTTATACAGTCCTACAATGGAATATGCTCAGAAAGAAAAAGGAATAAACTAATAATACATACAAAATATTTAAATTACAAAACCCCTACAGCCAGTTTAAGAGTGCCTATTGTACGATTTCATGTGCATTGAGTCCTTCCACACACAAAACTAATCTATGGTGACACAAAGCATAAAAATAGTTGCTTCTTGGTGGAGCAGAGATTGCCTGGGAAGGGCAATGTGGAAATTTTCTGAGTTGATGGGAATATTGTTTTTACAGGGATGTGGGATAAATAGATATACACATTTGACAAAAGTCATAAAAGTGAGCAGTTAAGATATGAAGATTTCACTGTATGTAAATTATTCCTCCATTTTAAAATGTGAGAAACAATATTCATATAATATGGAAAAAACAAACAAAAATGTGCAGTAAGACAATGTCTTGAATTTTAGATTTTTCTCTGCATCTCTAGTTTTTATTTTCTCATTTCAATTGCACTGTGTTTAAATGTATTTTTCTCTTTCTCCTGAGGAAGGTGCTATAGTGTTAGGAAAAAAAAAAAGATGTAGTTTGGAATAGAACCTATTTTTCTAATTCATGAAAGGCCAAGGATTCTAAATTTAGTGAATTTCTAAACGTTCTTAAAAAAAATGACTCATTTCAAGATTTCAAATAATATGGTGGGTTTCATGATATTTTTGATAGTAACTCCTTAACTCACCCGCACTCAGTAGCCCCATTTCCCTTCCCCAGGACACGAAGCACTACACAGCAAAAATGGACAATAGAGGGAGAAAGTGACAATGTTTCTAGAGAGTATTAGTTTTGGTAAAATATACATAGTGTTAGCTTTCTGAATGGCTATAGTCACATGCTCAGAAATGTAAATTATTATTGAATAGAGTCCCAGGTTAGTATTCTTTATACATGGAATCTGATGTTATTTCAAGAAGCTAGAGTGAGGTGGAAGGGGTCTTTTCTAATGATAATCCACCTGACCTTTAATAAACTTTACAAAATTACAATGGAAGAAGCACTGAATGCTTAACTGCAAAATTTTATAAGGCTGACAGATCGAGGTCAAAACTTTACAACTTTTAGAAACAGATATTTAAAGGTTTCTGATTATTCACTAAAGCTAGTGTAGTTCCAGCTTTCCAGTTGTGGTACATGTTAGATGACATTGTTTATATTTAATCTTCCATCAATACAAGGGATTTGTTATATATATATATATATATATATATATATATATATATATATATATATATATATATATATGATAACACAGAAGTGGAACAGTACTGGAATATAGTTATGTATATAAAGTTTTAAAATAAATATATCTAAAATGTCTGTTGAATGGTGATGAATCCAAAATAATACTAATAAGTATCAGGTTAGCAAATTCACTCTGCATCCATGTATTAGAGCTCTGAAACAGGTTTCCATGAAACTAGATGTGAGTTTAGGGAACAGAGGCTGAGGGTATTACATTCATATCTGGTCCCTATGCAGGTCTCACTGTATCCTCTACTGTCCTCTCATTAAGACTTATTTAATACAGCTGGATTCACGTTTCAATGGGAAGTAACTACCAGTCCTACTACACAAAGCTCATTATAAAAAGCTGACTATATTACTCCACCAGCCAAGTCCCATGCACAATGATCCAATTAGGCACAATGATCCAAGCCAATTTATATATCTGTCAGTGGCCTATGAATTGGGTGTTGCTAGATGGTAATCCAAAGGGAAAGTGTGATTAAGTGGAACAATGAGACCATCTCAGGGAATTTGAATTCAAGACATGCAGGAAGGGGCCATAGTTGGAAGAAGAAAATGAAGAAAAACACATAGATGATAGATGGATGGATGGATGGATGAATGGATGGATGGATGGATGGATGGATGGATGGACGGACGGACGGATGGACAGACAGACAGATAGATGATAGATAGTAAATTGAAGCAAGAGGCAAAGGAAGCAACAGACATGAAAAAAAAAAAAAAAAAGCACAAGCCTAACTGCTCATCACCATCACCTGGAGGGCTTTCTAAGCACTTGGATTTGATGTCCCACTTCAGAATCTCCTCTACAAATGAGAATCATCAATATTCAGAATCTCTTCTACTCTTAATATAAGACAAGTATAAGTATCTCATTTTTCAAATAAAGAAACTAAAGTAGAGATGTTAATTTATTTGCCCTGTCTGTCTGACTCCAAAATCCATGCCAGTCCCATTGTTCGATGAAACATCTAAAACAAAACAGAATCAAGGGAAAAAAGGAATCTGTATGTAAAAAGAAGAAATTATTTTAATTTGAACAGAATCATCACTTTTGTACTGGTGGAAGAATTTCCTTGTTAATTGCCTTTTTCCAAGTTTAGTTATATCTCTAAACATTAAGTAAAACTTCCATATCTCTATTTTTTTCCTTCAAACAATAAAAGTTTTCCAATCAAATAAATCCTCAGAAATATTGAATATCAAATAAGTTTACTTAGTTCTACTTTATAATTTAGTGCTGCTTACTAAGTGAATTGTGCTAAACTATAGTAGGACTTCCTGAATTAATGTGCAAATACTTGCTTCTCCATCGTGAACCTACACAAGCCTGTTTTCTCTAATAACTTAAGAACATTCCGAGATTTATCTAGAAATTTTCAGTGTTGCTCCCAGTACTCAGGGTTAGTACTTGAGAAGGCTCTAGAGATCCCTGTATTTTTATGAAGCAAAATTACGTTGTGACATGGATTCTTTTCAAAGGTGAATGCTTCATTCGGCAGTTTGCTTCACTTCCTAATGCAATTGAAAAGTCATTTGCTGACAGTAAACCAGTGGCAGGTGTGCTTTCCTGTTGACAGCTGCAGTTCTGACATGGATCACAGACGAGCTCTGTCGGCAGTGCTAGAACATCTGGAGCATTTGGTCTGATTTCAAAAGCCAATTTGAGTGGACTGTCTTTTTCCATTTCAGAAAATAAAACAAGTTCTGGACACTGGGGCCAAATTTGCACTGTGGTATGCAACACTTTGTTAGATTTCTTCTTTATTAAAATGGACACAAAGTTCACAAAGCACGATGATCATATCTGAGAAGATGGTTTGTAAGACAGATTATTGCAACTCTTCACTTTTCTTAGGATTTCCTGTGATAATTTGAAAGTACTTGATTGATGGAAAAATAACTAATATTCAATCCCTAGAAATTTGTTTCTGGGATGTCATTATACTAATTTGCACACAGAACACATTTAATAATTGAATGAGTGAATGGATTTGATTTATGATCCTCTTCTAAATTCTTAAGAATAACATATATTCTTAACACTTATTTAATACCATTCTGCCAATGTTGCACACAATTAATATAACAATTTCCAGAAGCATCCTGTCATGTATAGCGAATGGCATTACCCATTTAAAAGGTGAGGATACTCAGTCTCAAAGAGTTAAGACAATTGTCCAGGCCCCACAAGTAGGAAGTAGAAAACAGCCTCTGTCCCAGGTTGGAATTCCAAAGATCATGCTCCATTGCGTTTTAGGGCTGCTAAATTACATTATGAGTATTCTAAGCTTGTTGAGTTTATGGGGAGAGTGAGGAGAGGGTACCATTTTTCCTTACTATCAAGTAAATCCAAATATGCCAGATCATATTGTGGGTATAAGGGACTGCCTTCCAAATTATTCATGGTGTGAGCTGTTAGTACCTGGAGATTGTTAGGAAAAGGAGACTCCAGGAGTTTAATATGTTTCAAATTTTAATAATTACATCTGGATTAAAATATTAAATAATGCTCATAACTTCTCAACATCTACCAATTACTTGATTGATAATTGTCAAGAAAGAAAACTTGACAGCTATAGGCACACACCTCAACAATAGTGCTTACGTATGGGAATTTTGACTGCTGCTGATTCTGTGGCTTTTTAAGGGCGTGAACTGGACCTTGATGGGAATATGGCATCTGAGGATTCATGCCACTTTTGAACATTCTGTTCTAGACTAGGTAGAAAAGCTAAATTTAAATGTCACCTTCCACTTTTTCATATTACAGCATTTCAATGAATAAGTGGGCAAGAATCCAAAAAGATTAATTGCAAACTCCATCAGTGTGCTCATGAGGGTGTATGAAATACGGGAAATGCTACCAAGTGATTTATCTTTAATGCTGTGCCAATAAGGATGTGGCTCCTTGTAGTCCACATGCCACAGGATGTCCATTCAAATGATATTTGAGCATTCTGTGGATGAGCGTGTGACTAATGAGTCCTGCCCTGAGATTATTAAAGACCATAGTATTTATGTGCTAGTACACACTGTGACAAATGGTGGTGTTTTATTTTTTCCCTTTGATCTGAGTTACTCATTTTTTTTCTTTTTTCTTTTCTTTTCTTTTTTTTTAGATTACACTAGTAACTATTTAGAAAAACAATCTTGATATTATTTTTAAGAGGGGCATGTCAAGCAAAAATAGCATGGCGTTAAATATCTTGAAAGAAATGTGTTCTGGCACCACCCATCTGAAAATGAACACTCATACCTACTCTGGTACCTGGCAGTGTTGGTTGATGTTTGGCACCTGAAGAAATTACCCATGAAATGAACACTTAGGGCTTGACTCATTAGAATTCAGCTGTAGTGTCTTCAAATGAATAAGAATCTCTATATAGATACTGAGAAATAGAGATAAAAGAATTGCAGAGGAAACGACAAGGGTTCTTAACTATTCGGGAACCTAGACTTAATGGACTTTGCTCCATAATGCACAGAGTATGAAGGGATGATTACAGGTCAACGAGGTCATAAATTTTAAACCAAGGAAAACTAGGTATATTCAGTTATTCAATTAAATAAAGCCAATCAGAAAAATATAAATTTTAATTTAATTTTCTTGCATATAGCTCAACATATTCTGTACCACACAAGTTTTATTTGATATCTATAACCTAGTCAAACATGGGTGGGACTTTTTAGTATTTATATAAAGAGGAAAATAACAATACATACTCAGAAAATTTAGATTCAATTCTAAAATTAGGTTTTGTTTGAAGACACACTGTTTAATGTGACATATTCCAGTTTTGAGTGAGATTTTGGAAGACATATGTTACACTGCCCACATGTATGTTTTATAAATATTTTGTGTTCATTTTCTGTAGAACATTCAATATATGGCATTACTAATTTCTTATGCTTCTAGAATACTTTCTAATATAATAAAATGTTTTATTAGGGCAGATATATGGGCATAGTCTACGTACCATTCACCTATGTAACCCTATGCTTTCCCCACACTCACTGACCCAGTTCACCTTCTAGGCAGCATCACTCATTATTGACTCGGGTAACTAGGATGAGAGAAGAAGTGTGTGATTATGGACTTGCAAGAATTTAAACAACCCCATAGAGTGAATCCTTGAATTTGGCTTCACTGTACTGTAGTCCCATCAACTCTGCTAACATACATGAGACCACATTCGCACATACACAGTATTTCATCTAGTATCTGCAACGATAGCTAGGCATTAGTGTGGGATGGAAAGCACCCTCTGCCAGTTGATGTCTTCCTAGTTTGTTTTCTATTTTAGAAACAGGCTGAATTCAATATCTTTTGGACCCAGTATATATAAGGGATTGTGTTTTGTACTATTTTAGGTTATACAAATCCATGTGGTCTCATGTATACAGATGAAAGTAAAAAAGGTATTAACTGTGAAATGACATCTCATTACATTATATGAGAAATAATAAAATTGAATTGAATTGCCTTACAATATATAATATTAATATTATTTAATAAAATTAGAAACATTGAAAACAAATGAAAAAAACTAACAAATACCTGCAAAAGTTTAAAAGATTGTCTGTCTCTGGAAGTTCAATGTAGAAAAATAAATTAACAGAATTCTGCCTTCTATTACATTTAATCTTTGTATACTAAATCATTCCTTTATATGGCCTTATATTTGTTACTATCCATAACAATTGAGAGTAGATTGTAAACTCCTAGAGGGCTAGATTGCATCTAAATCTTTGAATCTAACTTGCCCATACTCTTCTGGATTAGGCGTTACAGCACTGTAAATAAGCATTTTTAATTGAAATAAAATTGGGATATAAGATTATGTAAATTTCAGGTGTGCACAATTATAATTTGGCATCTGTCAAATTGCATTAAAGTGATCACTACCAAGTATAGTTACTATCCTTCCCCATACAATTGACCGCATACAATTTACCCATTTCACCTCCTGCAACCTTCTTCCCCTCTGCTAACCACCAATCTGTTCTCTGTTTCTCTGAGTTTGTTTTTGTTTTGTTTGTTTGTTTTTTCAGGTTCCACACCTGAGTGAAATAATACAGCATTTGTGTTTCTCTGTCTGACTTATTTCACTCACTATAATACCCTCCAAGTCCATCTATGTTGTCACAAATGGCAAGATTTCATTCTTTGTTTATGGCTGAATATAGTAGTATTCAATTGTGTGTGTGTGTGTGTGTGTGTGTGTGTGGTGTCTTCTTTATCTATTCAACCATCGATGGACACTTTGATTGTTTCCATGTCTTGGCTATTGTAAATAATACTGCTATGAACATACAGTCACATATTTCTTTTGAAATTGGTGTTTTCATATCTTCAGTTAAATACCCAGAAGTGGAATAGCTCAATTATATGGTAAGACTACTCTTAATTTTTTGATGAACTTCCATACTGCTATCCACGGTGGCTGAACTGATTTACGATCCCACCAACAGAATACTAGGGTTCCCTTTTCTTCACATCCTCTCTGACACTTGTTGTTTCTTCTCTTTTTGTTGATAGGCATTCTAGCAGGTGTGAGGTAATATTTCATTGTACTTTGGATTTCAATTTCCCTACTGATTACTAAGGTAAAAGATCTTTTCATATACCTCTTGGCCATTTGCATATCTTCTTTGAAAAAAAGTGACTATTCAGTTTCTTTGTCCATTTTTAAATTAGATTATTTGTTTTAATGCTATTGAGGTCGATAAGTTTCTTATATATTTTGGATTTTAACCCTTTATTAGATTTGTTTGCAAATATTTTCTCTAATTCTGTGGGTTGACTTTTTATTTTGTTGATGGTTTCCTTTGTTCTACAGAAGCTTTTCAATTAGATGTAGTCTTTCTTGGTTATTTTTGCTTTTTTGCTTGGGCTTTTGGTATCATATACAATAAATCATTCCCAAAACCAATATCAAGGATTTGGGGATGCAAGGATATGGAGAAAAGAATACCCTTGTGCACTGTTGATGGGAAGGAAAATTGGTATAGCCAATATGGAAAATTGTATAAAGGATCTTGAGAAATTAAAAATAGAAATAACATATGACCCAGCAATCCCACTTCTGGGATATATTAAAACGAAATGAAATCACTATCTCAAAGAGATGTCTGCATTTTCATGTTTGTGGCAGCATTATTTATAATAACCAAGATGTGGAAACAACCTAAGTGTCCATCCATGGATGAATGGATAAAGAAAACATGACACACACACACACACACACACACACACACACACACACACACACAAACAGGGATAGTATTCAGCCATAACATAAAAGGAAATCTGCTGTTCGCAACAACATGGCTGAAACTTGAGGGCATTACGCTAAGTGAAATTAACCAGATAGAGAAAAACATGTTTTGATCTTACTTATATGTGAAATCTAAAACAAAGAAGCAAACAACAAGCCAAGCTCATAGATACAAAGAACAGATAAGTGGTTGTCAGAGGCAGGGGTTAGGAGAGAACAGAAGGGACGAAGGGGGTCAAAAGATAGACTTCCAGTTATAAAATAAATAGTTCTGGGAATGTAATGTACAGCACAGTGATAATAGTTAATAATAATGTAATGCGTACTTTAACATTGCTAAGAAAGCATATTTTTAAAATTCTCATCACACAAAACTTTTTTTTGTAACTATGTATGGTTACACTTATTGTGGTGATCACTTTACAAAATATACAAATATCAAATCATATTATACAGCTAAAACTAATATATCAATGATATCTCAACAAAAAAGAACATGCAGTACTGCTTACTGAAATCTTAAATCACTGACATCCAGTTTTCAAATTGCTCATATTTCAAGTTTCTCCCATTTCCTATTAACTATCTCAATCTAATGTAATCTCATAAAAAATTAAGAAAATGAAAGTTAATACTCAAGTATTTATTAAAACTTATAGTAACACTAATGAATGGTTTCATAGAGTTTAAAGGATTGTCTAAATTGGTAACTGTAAAATAACAAGATATTTTGTTAATTTTCCTCTCTGACTCTCTAAACATACCTTTTTAAGCCCCCTAAAATCTGCTTTGATGTATTTTAATTAGGAATCCTTCTAAACTGAAATAATATGCAGTCTTTTAAACTTACAATTTTGAAGACTACATAGAAATGGAGATCCATTTCTCATGAATGAAATGTTTGTTTAAAAATGAGAAGAACTGCATGTTGTAAATGATGGTATTTGCGTGTGAATCTGTACAGCACTAGAAAGGAAGGCATAGAATTCCTGTTTATCTTCATTCTTCAGACTCTGCACCATAGGATGATAGATTTAATTAGGATGCTTTACTTCTCTTTTTTATGTTATTGTTGTTATTATTTTTTAAAGTTGTACTTAATATTGCCAAACTATTTTTATAAGGATTTGAAAATACTTTTAGATATAAGAAATAAAAAGAAAATGTTACAAATACGTACAGATGTTAAGAACAAATTACAAGCCTCTTTATTTTTTAGAATCACTTTTTACATTTTTTCTACCTTAACGCATTTCCAGAATTGTACATATTATTCATCTTTTTGTGCAATTATGAAAACAAGCAAATGTCCTTGGTGTAATCCAAAGAGGAGATTAAACTTTGGCCCTGCTTCCTGGGATTTATGTGTTATGTGTTGTGGGTTAGAGCTGTCAAGGATGGAATGGAGAAAAATGAGATAAATGAAAATGACCAAATAACCCTCCCTAAACCCCTTCGTTGATGGTGTCATCTATAGTAGGAAATCTATAATTTCATTTTTCAGCCCTCCGATAGGCCAGAGATGTCAGATGGATTTATAAATATGCTATGATGGAGACAGAATGAATCATTTATTGGCTGCCTCCTCATTTGTGACAACTCAAATGTTATGCTGTTAGGAATTGCTTTCTTTTCTTGCAGACAATTTTCTTCCTCAGTGATTTCATCAGGGATTTTTTTTTTCTTTTCCAATACTTGTCTAAAGCAATTATAATCTACTAATAATTACATTTATAGGTGAACAACACAAATCAAACTATTACTTTAAAAAGTCTTACATACATATATGGATCTTTGAATTCAAGGAGATGAAAATAATGTGCACATGTTAACCTTTTCAGAAATGGTAATATATATGAACGTAAATTATAGCAACATGACCATAAGACTGTTATTTATTCATTTATTTGTATAATGTATAGTACGGTTATATTTGTTACTCAACAACACGGCAATTAGCAGTAATGTTGTGAACAAAATGTTATATCTAATATTTCTATTGTTTTCTATTCTCTTAAATCCATCCTTCTTGAATAGTGAATTCAACCCTTTAGAGCAGGGGTGTCCAAACTGCGGCCCGCGATCCATTGTTAATTGGCCCACAGCAAATTCCAAAAATATATTTAGTTTACTTAAATAAACCAGGTGAGGCAATATGTACTTCACCTCGAGTGAGTGGCCCGGCTGTTTGTGTATTTTATTGCATATGACCCTTGGTAAAAAACGTTGAAAAAAGTTTGGACACCCCTGCTTTAGAGACTATATAAAGACTTGCCTAGGATACCAGGCTACACAAGGTGATGCTTCCTGGATATTGATTTTACATAAAGATGCATAGACATTATGTCTTTGCTAAATAAAACCTGGGTATTTTATGACATAGAATATAGATTTAGCAGGGGTTTAAAAGACTAAACACTATAAAATTAGCATGATTTTAAAAGATTAAACATCATATTTAAAGAAAGTTTGCACCTGCAGTGGTTTGATACTAATTATTTTCAGTAGAATGTCCCTTATAGGTCAAGTTTTTGGGTAAGACAGTATTTTGACATTTGTGGAAAATTGTGAGAAGCACTTTTCTAAACTACCTTATTTCTAGGCTTACCTATTCCTATGCAGAAAGAAAAGAAATACCCAATTATTAGCTTGAGTTATGTACACCGACTATAATGCCATCAGTTGCCTAGGCACACACTCTGTCAAACAAACAACGAACCTTGCTTTATGCCAGTTTTATAGGGTCAAATACAAAAGCAGCAAGGGCAACAGCTTTACCCTAAAAAGTATAAAGTCTGGTGCAGAAAGAGATCATTAAATGAACATAAAACCATAAAATGATTAATCTAACAGGAATATGGCCAAAACTCAATGGGAAAATGAAAGAGCAATGAATCACCTGAGGATTCATGAAATAGTTCGCAGGGAAAGTGAAGTACACCACTGAACCGTGAAGAAGTGAAGGAAGAATAGCTCCTTTTTGGTCAAATGTGCTGAGCTGGTTAGGTCCCAGGCACAGTTATGGGGAGGATTGACCAGAGGAAGGGAGCAGGAGCTGCACGGGTGTAATGATGTTGTGTTGAGAGAACAGCACGGGCAAAGACAGCAGTGTGAAAGCAAATAAAATATGTATGCAGTTGCTTGTAGATGGGAACAGAGCTGTGCAATTCAGGAAAGACTAAATCCTTATTCCATACATTTTTAAATTATTTTATTGAAAATGAGGAGTCACTAAAGAATTCTGAGAAAAGATACAAATGTAAACAGTAAGAATTTCCTACTTAGTAGGCTAATCACTTATTTAATTCTATTTGGGGACTTATTTTATTCTCAAGGAGACCCACAGTTTATCTATTTTGTCTTCAAGGAAAATAAAAATATCCACCCAGGAAAAACGTAGTTTACCAACAAAGCATATAATAAGTATAATGGATACCACTGGATGCCTGGCCAAGAACCATTCCTCCTTTTTAAGTAACTTGAATTTTTTAAACTCTTTCCTTCTCTGTGGAAATGGGACATATTTTCAGATACACGGGGTAAGCAGTTTGGTCTTCAGCCAAGAGTAACTGGTTCTTTTGGACTGGGGCACAGGACACATTTGATACATGAGATGTGAAGGAATATTTTCAGGCAGTAGGCAGTCAGGTAGGACTTTACAAAAATAGCTTCTTTTTTCTTAAAAGACAAACAAAGAAGGCAAAGTCCTTTTTCTTCTACTGGGTATCTGGTATCTGGATGTGAAACCTGAAACTATGGCAGATCTCTTTCAATACTGAAGGAAGTTGGCCAAGGGCAAGCTTATGATAGGTGACACAGTACAAAGATGGAAAGAATCTAGGTCCTTGATGATGTCAGGGAGTCACTGAATTGATCATGCATGGAACCATGCAGCTGTTCACCTTCTTAAAATGTATGATAACAGACCATTTTAAAGAGTTTAAGTAAGTTAGTTTCCTGTTACTTGTGGCCAAACATATTCCCAACTGATATGCTAGGAACAACTAAATTTAAAGCCCAAAAGGATTACAAATTCACAGTACACATCCTCATTGTTTTATATCTGCACAAATGAAGGTTCTGAGAAAAAAAAGTAACTTGTGAGGTCACATAATTAATTGTAAGCAGAATCAGGCTTCCTAAGCGCCACAAATATTCTGCTAACTCATCATTTTTACACTTCAGTTTTATTATTATTATTCTTTTAAGTACAAAATCATCCAGCAGTGTGTAATGAGTAAGTGCTTGGTAAATACTGATGAATACCTGACTAAGAGTATAAACTCTTATTTTCAGCTTTGCCCAAGCTGTAAACAGTTCTGACATTAACCATCCAATTGTGACAATGAGGATAATATATGCTACTTACATACAACTCAAAGACTCCATGAAATTATAGGTTTTTCTACTTGCTTTGCCATCCACACTTTCTTTACCATCATCAGATGCTATGTATCTTAACCCACTAATTATAACTTACTGCAAAGTATCTCTTAACTTTCCTCTGATGGGTAACTAGTTTTGATGGAGTAACAGGGGCTTGTATAGCATAGAGAACATCCTAGATGATGACTCCTTTATACACAGATGATGACCTTAGACCCTGTAAACCCCCCTGAGCTGTAAATTATTTGTAGGCTTAATTTTTACAACTTAAAACAGTTTTAAGTTGTAGTTTTCCAAGAGTAGCACAATGCCTATTTCATAGAGATGCTTAACGTGTTTTCTTGAATTACAAAAGATATGAGCAGGAGAAAATAGGCATCTACAACAGGGTTAAGTGAAAGAAATAGACAAAAATGCAAACACACTGGACAAAGTTAATTGAAAAAAATGGATTTTACCACCTTTCTCATTTTCTTAAGTACCGAGTTTAAAGTAAATCCTCTGTCTTAATTCTTATTCTGCCCTGACTTCATCTTCATCAAACAAAAAACAAAAATCTGTCTGTCTGTCTGTCTGTCTATCTATCTATCTATCTATCTATCTATCTATCTATCTATCTATCTACCTACCTACCTACCTACCTACCTACCTACCTACCTACCTATCTGAATTCACATAGTGCTCTAGTCATTTTTGGAATATATCAGCATAACGAAATTGAAACCATTAATTAAATGACACAATAATTTCTACAGAGCAGAAAAAAATGTATTTGAAAGAAGAAACTGGTTCACAAAGTAAAGATTACTTTAAAAATACATTTGAGTTTCAAGTTCAAAAATAGGCAGTCACCAAAGATTAGTATCAAATGATAACAGTGGCAGTTTATTAATAATCTGTCATGTAAAGCTGACATATTAGAAGCTGAATTCTGTTCAGCTTTACAATAAAATCCCATCCGTTTTATTACTACCAGAATTAAATATGTTCTGCTGAAAGGCTTTAGTAAGCTTAAAACGCTTTAAAGCTCTTTAAAAAAAATACATTTACTGCTTTTCCTACCACCTCATTATCAATAATTCAAATCGACAAAAGCCAAATCTTGATTCGCGCAGATATCAATGGTATATCAAATAGGGAGCAAGTTAACATACACATTTTTATAGAGGTTGATAAGTCTGTCTTCAGACAAATAAAAAAGTCTTAGCAACTAAATTACCTGTTTCTGACATGTTGGGCACAGGGAGAAGGCTAGATATAGTGTGGAAATAATACAGAGTAAGTAATAAAGTTAAGCCTAAGGGATTCACAGATGGATAATGTATTTAATCAGAACTATGTATGAGCTAGCCAGATAGGAACAATCTATTCAAAGGTGTGAGGAGGTGATACTCCGCATGTATTCAGACTAAGGGATTTAGGTGAGGCATTTAATAAGTAAACATCACTGAACCAGATTTTCATAAATAGTTGAAAATGCCCATCAGAAGTTGAACTTCATTTTCTCTGTATATTGTCCAACTTCTTTGGCCAAAATTACATCATTACCAGTCATGTAACATATTTTAGCCTCAGGCTCCCAAAAGCCAGTTTTCTAAGGATTTGGGTGACGATGGCTATAAGGCATATGAGCTACTCCAGCATTTGGTAGAAACATTAAGGGCTGAGTATAACAATGAAGAACTGGTCAGAGTTCAGAGATTTTGATTTAAGATTTGGCATGGCAATCAGTAAATATATATATTTATATACATGGCACTTATACTATAAATGTGTTAATTTAAAGTGCTAGTTTTCATCCATCAGATAATTAGAAATAGTTTTACTACTTAATTCTAGGGCCATGATTTCAGATTCTGTTTTCTTTATTCCATGATTAAAAGCTCTTTCAAATGAAATTGAAAATTTTATTTCATAACTAAAATATAAATGCTCTTGAGAGATATCACACTTGAATCCCTTTCACTCAAAATATTAATTATTAGTCAGTCATATTTTAGCGCCTATTAGCAGCTAAGAGTACATAAGGAGTGTAAAAAGGGATTCCAGGAGGTAAGTAAAAATACTATCAAAGATCAAACTTTCTTATGGATACTAAAAGTAAAAGCATGTGCGTGTATTTTTCTTATTCCTTAAAGAAAGCATTATGTAATTATACTAGTTAATAACTTTCTAAGGAGAAGATCTTTAGAAGTTGAAAAAAATAGTAAAAATAGAAGTCAGTCCCTCTAAGAATCAGCTTCCCCACTTCTCAATTCAGGTAATGGGAGATGCCAAATTTAAAGTTTCATAGTTCAAGGACAGATTAACTGAATTTTCATAAACCAACATGTACTCATGATAATTCGTTAAGTGGTTTAAAGTTTACTCACCATATGAATGTAAGCAAACATTTTAGCCAAAATAAAGTGTCTTTTCTCTAAAATGCTCTGAAGATCAAGGCGAGCATAATGCTAAGAAATAGGATTTATTGCCAACATGTGTACACAAAGTGTTAACAAGAAAATAAATAATGTTGGATTTAGGAAAACCTTCTGGGAGCATTAATGACATAATGAAGACTGTACACAAATCTGTAGCCATTAGCTTCCAGGGAATGAACAAGATTTGTGGTGTGTGTGTATGTGTGTGTGTGAATATGTGTGAGTGTGTGTGTATGTGTGTGTGTGTGTGTGTGTGTGTGTGTGTGCGCGCGCGCGCGCGCACTCATTGGGTTACTGGGGAGTTTGAGACTTTATTTTTTCTTTATTTCTTAGTCTTTAACATATAGCTGTTACTTGGCTTTTAGGAAGGTGATTAACACAGAAACCTGTCACCCTTTCTCTGAGATGTTGCTTAAATGATTTATTTCTTCCTTGTCTCACATATGCCCTAAACTTTTCTTAGTATAGTGGAAATAGCATGAGCTTTAGGATCTAATTTGTTGGCAATATGCAGAAAAGTCGTTGATATCTTTAGGTTTCAGATTTTTATTATATGAGATGAAGGTAATAATACGTCTCATAATGATTTTGTAAAGATTAAATAAAATAGTTAAGTGATTAATTTTAATTAAGTACTTCAACACTAAAGTACCTTAATACTGCCCCTTCTTCACCTTTTTTATATTTTATTTTCTCACAACTTTGTTTTTCATATAAAATATTCTGTTCATCATTCCTCTCAAAAATAATTTCCCAAAAGGTAATCTAAAACAACTCGCATCAGAATCACCTTGGAATGCTTGATTAAAATGTCACTTCCCAGGCTTTACTCTAGATCTATTGACTCAGACACCCTGGATGGCAGCACACCTAAAAATGTGTGCTTTAACACACTTGCTCAGAGAAATGTTGTACACACTAAATTTGTGTATGGCTGCTCTAAACCATCATACTTACACAATAGTTTTAACAGTCATGTGTTCTTGTATTCTAGCATGTCTTTTCTAAGAAAATCTAAATGATAGCTGGCAGGCTGCCTTCTTAATTTGACAGAAGAAAATCTAAAAGTGGAAAATGGAATTAATTTCACTTAGCAACCCAGCCTGGACAGAGATAATGATGGAGATACTTTATCCACTTACACACTCACTGGAAGCTTATGGTTGACACTACCATTTGTGATTTTTTGACCCACATTCTGAAATCTTCGTATTCCTTGTCACTAAATATTAATAAATTTATTGCTTTTTCATCTATCTCTCTTAAATCCGAATTTTAGGAGAAAAAAATATTTCAACATTCCACAGAAATTAGTAAGGGAAAATCTATGGTTATTTTGTCACTATTCTCTGAAAACTTGAGTATTTAAATGACAAAGCAATAATATAGTGAAATATGTTTTACATTGGTTTGAATTAGTACAATACTTGCCTGAATATTTCTCATTTATGTTTTATACATGAAAGTAAAACTACTCACTGCAGTAGAATATAGCATACATTTGATGTAAAAATGACTCATTTTGAACCACAAATTTAATTAAGTAGATTAAAACACAGACATCTATTGTGTCCTGTTCCATAAAGAAAAAAATAATAAGATTATATTAGACTATTGCCTGGGTCTTCAGTTATGCAATTATTTTCTCTAGGAAGTACACACAATTTTAATTGAATGAAAGGAAAGCACTTTGGCAAGCAGTATTTTAAAATTCTTTTTGATGTAGATAAATTCACTGAGGCTGGCTGGAAAAAACATTACCTTTAATTCCCCAATTTTCCCATTCTCAGAAAATGTAAATTATTCTTAACTTTTTTATTATTATTAACAGAGAGTAGCACAATCTTTAATAATGGAATACCTAAATTATTATTTTTTCCTTTACCAAGTAATTGTAACAAAAAATAATGATTATATTCACTAGACCATCCCTGAATTAAAGAGAAAGGCCATAGGCAGGCCATAAAAGAAGTGTCAACCCTTATTCTGGTAGTGTGTCTCCCAAATTGCACTGGTCATTATTAAAGACATGGTTTTTGATTGGAAATGTTGTCTGCCAGCATTAAATAGCTAAACCTATGTCATTCTGAAACTGGACAGGCAATTATTGACTTCCCTTTACACTATGTTCCTACTTTTTTCTGAGATAATTTGGTTCCATATATAATTTCTCCATGGAACTCTTTCATATCTACTTCCTTTTAAAATAAGAGATCTTTTGTATACAGCTAAAAGTGTTTTCAGGTTATAATTATACTGTTTTAAGAACAAACTTAAAGACTATGTTATCTGTCAGATAACATAAAAATAGGAACACCCATAGGTCTTAAAATGAATTCAAGTGTTGTTGTTTTTTTACATTGTTCTTCTGCTATACATACATACATACATACATACATACATACATACATACATACATACATATATATATATGATTATTTTGACTTTATAAGCAGTATGCAAATATGTGCATTTGCATTATTATCATTATTACTATTACTATTATTATATCACTGCGTAAGAGATAGAATACTCAAGTAAACCATCTTCATTACACAAGTACAAAACTAAGCACATAGTCCCATATACTGACATTCAACATATCAGTTTGTCAAAATACTCATTTATGGGGAAAAAACACACACCTCAATATAGTAAATAAATTGCTAAGATTGTAATGACTTCCTCCTGGCCAAATCCAATGATCTCTTCTGGATGCTATTATTATTTAGGATGCACTAAATAATAATTTAGGAACTATTATAACCCTCCTTTTGAAAAATGAGTAGTGTAAGGCAGAGAGTAGAACTACCTTGTTGAAATTACCTATGGAATAAATAGCTGAGCTGGGATTCGAACACAGGACCTCTGAGTTGAGAAACTACTTCTTTCGACTTTATTTCTCTTAAATTGTGCTCCTCTATTTCTTCTGCAATTTCTAAGCTTGATTGATTTTCTTCTTTTTTATTATGAAAGTTGCTCATTGACATGATCTTAAATACCACAGTGGAGATCACGAATTCCAACTGCACACCCTCAGTTCTTCATACCAAGGCATCGGTTTCTCTTTTCTAAGTGTCCCTTTGACTCTTGCAGTAATTCTCAGCAGAGAAGCATGCTCATCCTCTCCTGTGCCTTGATGTTTATGATTCTAGTTATTCCAAAGACTTAAAGCACATATAAAATCAGGTATTTTTACGTAAATAGGATCACCCTATATGTACTAGTATTCTAGTTACTTTGGTACCGAAAACTCTGATTCACCTCACTAAATTTTGTAAGTTTGTTCCATTGTCTCAAAACTCTCCCTAAAATGAAAATGGAGGTTTTTAATTTTTTTTTCTTGACCAATATATCATGCCAATATGTTATAATCACAGATGATATTGCAAAACTTTGGGAACCCTCTGTAAAAAAAAAATAATCTCAATTCTGTTCACTAAATGTTCCATAAAAAGCCCAAGTTAAAGGGAATGTACATCTATGGCCATTTTTCTGGTTCTTTCCTTTGCTATCTTCCCACCAACATTGGCTTTCTCTGGGAGTCTAAGTTACTACCATCAGCATTGTGTGACACGTCTCTGGGTGTTACAAATACCTTGGCTCTTCCCCTGTGAGTGTGGGAAATCCTGTAACTCTAAAATATGAAGTTTTCTTGGGAAATATTCACAGCAAAGAAGCAAAGAAAGAAAGCCCCACACAGAATCCTGAGTTATAAACTACCATAGATTAGCTAAGCTGTTGCCTCATATGTCACTATCACAGTTTCCTCCTATTATCCTTAAAGGGGGAGAAATTTGATTCATAGCCTGCTCTCTTTGGAGAAAACAGATGATGTTTTATCCATGAACAGCACAAAATAAATATTTCTTCTTTCTGGAGAACCAGTGGTATGCTGGCAGAAGTCTCAGATGTTTCAGCATTTACTCAGAAGGCTCTTTTCTATTTTTATATAAACTTATATAGCAAAATAAATTCTGAAGTCAAAAAATCTTAGTAATCATGTCCCACTATCACATATTATATAAATGATAAAATGAAGGCCAGAAGGCTATGCTCCTGGAAAAATCTTATTAGATAGGCACATTCCTCTTATCTGCCTTCACTACCAACCAAACCTCATATTCTTTCATGAGACCTAGCTCCAATTTTACACCCCAGATGGAGGATGTCTTCACAGATTCCTGTAGGCATTTTTTATTATCGTAGGCAGTCCTATGACATTTGATCCATATCCTCTAACAGTATCTACCATCTCTGTTACAGTTCTCCCTGGTTGTTACGCCTTGAGCAAGTTTCATACCTTAATCTCAGTTTTACTAGAAGAAAAAGTCCTTCTGTCACAGGGATATTGTGAGGATTAAAAGAACCATTATAAAGGATTTAGCACATTGCTTGGCACATTTTTGCATGCTCATTAAATACTACCACTGCTGCGCTGAGTTACAATTTACATATCCACATATTCTTCCCTTTTAATGATCAGAGATGTTAAAAATGTGCTCGTATTCAGTCAGTAGCCTCGGGATTGGCGCTGTGTTGTTCACACAGTTTATTTTCAATAAGTCATTGTTGAACATATTAGAAAATCAATATTCTCATATGCTTGGTCCCTGGCGAAATCTTTTCTCCGGGTAACTTTCCTAATAGGTATCATGTTTTTTAATGCTTTATGTATATATTCTTATCCAAAATTATTAATATTTCCAAAAGTTAAATACATGAATGAACAAGCCAGTATTTTTGGTATGTGTGTCCTTAGCAAAATGAATTTTTTTTGTTTTACTTCAGAAATTTCATACAAAGTTTAATAAGAGTGTCCTTCTTTGATTTCTCAAGAAGAAAATGAAGTCCCTCCCAAATGTACTGGATTTCATCTTTAATTTATATTCAACCTTTTCCTGATGCCGTGGTTTAACCTGAACATTTTGTAGTTATATCTCTATTTCATGCACGGGCAAATGCTCTAGCAATAGTATTCAAAACAACTTTTCATGGTAAGCCTTTTATAAAACATTTTACCTGGCATACCTGAAATTTACATTAGAAGAACAACTGACTTCCTCACTTAATAATACTTTTAAGAAACGATAAAAATTCATGTATAAAATTAATGTTTATGAATAATTTAAAGTGAAGAATATTACTTTAATGATTGGGTTAATAGATAAAAGTGCATTTAAATATAGTAAAAATATGTATGCATTAAAATGAATTTCCATTTTTGAAAATACTACATCTATGAAATTGGAAAAAAAAAACATAAATGTTCACAATGATAAAATGTTTACTCTGTTATTGCAAACAGACTCACTGTGAAATAATGATGCCACAGTAATACCACCTGTATAACAGATTTATATCCTAGTAGAAATACAGTTCCTATGAATATGAAAAAACAATCTTATTAATAAGAGACATGTTAGAATGTCTTGGGGGTAGAGATAAACTTCACAAAGATTTTTGTTTGAATTTAGGTATCAGTTGATTATAAACAGTATCACTTATAATTTTTAAAAAGTACATATTAATATCTTATCTCTTGGTTTCAAAGACTTATTAAAATAAAAAGCCCCTCCTAATATTTTTCATATAATACTTTCAGGGAGAGAGTCCTTCTTAGCTAAATCACTATATAGATGTTATAGCTGAGACAAAAACTAATTTTACAAAACTGTACTTAAAAAAGAAAACTAGCATTGCCCACAAATTATAGATATTCAGAGTTTATGATTTGTCCATTTCTTACAGATATTATTAAATGGAATTTTAAGGTGGAAGCAAGGATAGTAGAAAGGTGGATCCCAATTATGCTGTTTCAAAACATTTAGAGAATCTGTAATCTCTCTTTCTGTCTCTGGCTTAGGCAGACACATACATACACCCACACCCACACCCACACCCACACCCACACACGCACAGTGGCACTCCATTACTTCCTATAAACATAAATGCTTAGCACAATAGAAATAAAAAATAATAATTATTGAAGTTAAAAGTTGCTATATATTTAGGGGACATAATAAATTTTCCTCAAGCTTCTCAACCTTTGCTCACTCTCCATATTGTTCCATTCCCTTTTGTAATGGTACAGATTATTGTCCCTCCCAGAGCACTTGGCAACAGTGCTGGGGAAATGCAGACTTACTATGTCAAGTTCTTGTTCATACCATTGCTCAATTCTTGTGATAATTTACTTATGGGCTAAAATATTCATGCCCTTACTTTAAGCAGATAATATAAATTTATCAACTTAACTTAAAATATATATTTATGTCTTTGAATCCAGAAAAATAAATGAAACACCTTTTACTCTTTAATTTAGTTCAGGATAACACAGTGTTCATAATGACATTATCTCTCTTTGTAACCCACAAGATTGGAATATGATGCAATAGTTAAAATGAATGCATATTCTTGAATGTTGTACAGTGAAGAGATCATATTTGCATTTTTACAATAATTATACACTGAAACACACTCTCTGGATATGTCATTATAATATATAACAAGAGATTTCAAATAAGCATGCTTAGCCTATTTATTTGAATCTGAGATTGAAAATTCAATACATATAATTGATAGATAAAAGTTCTGAGATAATTACAATTTTAATTTCTTTGCTTTTACCATATCATGATTCTTCTGCTGCCAACATAAATTATGGTTACCATGGATAAAAAGGAGCTCTTTGAATGAGAAGCCATATGATTAAGTGACAAGTTTTTCTATATCTATTAATCATGGCTAAATATTGTGTGCAGATCTCAAGATTATAGTTAGGAATATGCTGGACTTAAACACAGATCTGCCAGAGGTGAGGGTCCCATGACTTCCTCCTCTTCCTTTAAAAGGTAATATTCGGTGTTTCTACTATGCAATCATAAAATATTTTATTTTACTTAGGAATAGGATGGTCTGATTTAATTCAAAAATTCCTAAGCTCACATTTTCAGGTAAATGTGCCGGAATACAGGTCAGATTGTGGTATTGCAGATGGATGTAAATTATGATACAGTTATGCTATTAAATAAGTGAAACAAGGCAATACAACAGGGATGGCGTGCTGCAAAAACAATTGCACGACAATCACTTGTCCCACCTTCACAGACCAACAGCTGTGAGGAAGGACAGGAAAGCTTTGCTTTCCAGTGTTTTCAACGTCGTTAAGCAAGGCAGATATGAATGTACAGATACCTCTTTTCAGGTTAATAAAAGGAGGAAAAGTGTTGTATTTTCATTTGTCCTCTATCAGATTCTCTCAAGATGAGAGATGTGATTTTCTAGAGAAGATAACAGTGATGACAGAAGTCCACAAAAAACTTTCAATTTCCACTTGGTCCAGTAAATTCATCCTCCCATATTGTTTCTATGTTTACTTAGGTTCAACTGTAAGAGGTCATGTTAAAACTAGAAATTATTTGCTCATTGAAATAATCTTTTCCTATTTTCCCTCGTTTCTTTCAAGAACACCCAGCCATTGCTACCTCTTTCATTCCATATACTGTCCAGATCTCACTATAGACTGATTTTAAAATCCCAAAGATTATTGGAATCTGTCATATTAAATATATAATCGCAGCCTCATTCCATAGAATGCTTACATCCCAGTAGTTACCACAGCATCAATTCATACATACTTCTAGAATATCAACCCAAGACCTTAGCTCTAACAGACTGGTTTGCCAGATCACTGGCTTTAAGGAATCCTTAGAATGTCCACTGTTGAATCCATATTCCCTACTCCAAAATCGGTTTTCATCTGAGGTAACAATTGGAAATCGTGCCCTTAGTGCAAAGAGGTAAAACAATACATCCTTGATCCCATATGAAGTTTCCCATATTGATTATTTTACTACAGCCTGCCTCCCAAGTCCATCTTGACTGATTTAGTTGTGAATGGTCTTGCTATACAATCAGTTAACTGTTCACATGTAGGCCTCATAGTTGTCCCTTTTTCTTTCACCTTCTACATCCAATCAATGATTAAGTTCTTTGGTTTTGCCTCCAAAATAGATTGTAAATCCATCCCAGTGATCCGATTCTGGCCCAGGCCATCACATCTCTCTTTCAGACCTCTCCAAATGTCTCCTCCTAAATGATCTTCCCATTTCTAGTCTTACCTCACACTAATTCATTCTCCACAAAGCACTTATCTTATAACATAAAGGGGGTTACTACACATGATTCCTTAAAAGTATTCCATGGCTTTCAATGTCATTTACAAAAAAAGTCCAATATTCATAGCTTATAAGGCTTATCTTATCTCAAATCCCTCTGTTTTTCACTTTCTATACTCTGGCTATACTAACATTCTTTTAATTCCCTGAATATCCCAAGCTCCCTTTTTCCTCAAACCCTAGAAATCTCTTTAAAATCCTTCTCCTCTCCATTCTCTCATGTGGTGAGTTACATTTTTCCTTTAAATTGTTAGCTCAAATATCCACTGCTGTCCCAGATAGTATATAGTTTAGAATATTTTCCTTAATAACGTTTATCAAAATTGTGATTTTGTGTACCTATTTAATTCATTTTTTCTCATTAGACTGTGATATCAATAAAGACATGCCCTGTCTTCTGTACCACTGCATCATAAGTCAGTCATCTTTCCAGGACACAGTAAGTTCTTCATAAATGTTTGTTAGTAGAAAACAGGAGGGATAGAGAGAAAGGTTGTAAAGTGTGGAAAGAAGATATGTTTGAGAAAACAAATGTTGGATTTAGCAAAAGAAACCCAAAACTTCTCTCTAATTCCAATAAATTGATTTTCTAGATAGAAAACTTTTTAGAGAACACGTGCTATTGCCAGATAGTGTGCTAGGAACTAGAAAACATTTCTATTTTTTAGGGAGAAAAAAAACACAATGTTCTATTTTAACACTTCAGTGAAATAAATATATCATTGAATAGGAACTTAAAAAAATGTAGAGTACTTTATGTGTTCAGTGATTTATTCTCGTTACCAAAACTTTTAAGTTATATTTTTTTCTGATGGTATCTTACTTATTTTTGGTTGGGGTGATGCATTGTAAAGTGTGTTCAGGTTAGAATTTTACTACATAATTCAATCCATTAATTTTGGGTTCAAATCGTTAATAATACAGTAATTTATGTTTATAATTTTTAATTATCTATAATTTTCCTTCATGCACTATGTTAATTACATGTCTTTGAACTTTATTTGTCTTAAGCTCTGTCATCTTTAAAAATGATGTATATTTAACTGGTATCAATTATATGTATTTGAAGTCTGTGTCTATTGTGGATTTTTTCCCCTTTAAGTATCATTTACCCTCAGGGTTACCTTCAAGAATCAAATCCTGAAATATTTACCTGTGTAACCTGTGCTATATTTTACAGATAAACTCATTATTTAGTTATTTTAAATGACTAGTGGAGGATCAAAGACAGCTGTTAATGCCACATAAAGTGTTTGAATTAATCTTCAAGAAACCTTTCCGTATTTCACCTTTGTTTTTCTTGCTTTAATTATACCAGAGACTAGTATTTTAGTAAAATGGAAAAATCACCTAATTAGCTTTCAACTAGTACACACTCTATATATTTCATCATCTTTAGCTACCTAAAATAGATCAGAAAGCCTAAAAGAAAAAAAAAAGAAAAAACAAACAACAGCTGTGATACAATTCCCATGCTCGCCAAATAAATGAAAATAAATGAAACACCATCTTTCTTTAGTTTTAAGGATTTTAATTTATAAGACTAAATTTTATCTCATCAGAGTTTTCATTAGGAAGTTTTGAAAAAAAATAACTAATTATTAAAAACAATCTATTATTCAATTTGCTTATCGATTTCCATTGTTTATGATTTACTCTGAAGTCAATGAAATGGCTTCAATTAAAAAGCCAGAGATTTTAAACAGAAACAGTTAAAATTTGATATGTGCATATTGAAACTCTTTAACTTTCCATTTGAAAATAATTATTTAATTCCATTTTGTATTATTACATCTTTCAAATATTTCAACCATTATAGAGAAAATGAATGTATTTAAATCAAGGTAATTACTTCAAAAAGAAACACACATGTAATTCAAAAAGAATGGATAATAGGACAATACAATGTGTGACATATACACATTCACATAATTGACTCAGAATTTTAAGGAAGAAATAATACTAATTTTTATGCTATCATCCCTATCAGGCACAAAACAGGTATGTAATGCTCTATTGACTTTCATGGAAAAAATAAATAAACATATTATATATATAAACATTACATATAATATATAACCATATTATATATAAACATTACATATATAAATATATTATATATAAACATATTAATGAATAGAAATAAAATAAAATCTTAATGAAGCACATACAATAGTATTCCACTGTTAATCCTATAGGCTATATTTATCATGATTGTTACATTTATTTAATCTATTAACCATAATATTTTGGAAATAACTAGATTTTAATAATAATTTTAGTAGATTGGTGCAAAAGTAATTGCAGTTTAAAAGGTTAAAAATAATTGTAAAAACTGCATTTAGTTCTGCAGGAATCTAATATTTGAATACCTAGGTTAGCCTGATTTGAGTTTTTTAATGATTCTGTGGAATATTTATTCTGCAGACTTTGGGTTCATTTAATAAGATATAATGAAAATAAATTACCATAATACATTTAGAATTAAAGTCAAATATCAATTTTGTTATGCTGCTGAATACTTATTTCAAATTAATGGCCACATAACTGATTTGGTGTATAAAACTTATAGTGGACAATGCATGAATACATATTTAACTTTACAAAATACAACACACTGCTTATAAATAACTATATTAAAAGAGTAAATAAACAAATCTCAGTCTTCATATTTATATATTAATTTCACAATAAAAATATAAAACATATACACAGTAATTACTATATTCTAATGTAAATCTGTACAGTTATCTTAAATGCACAGGGTAATAACATAGAACAATATATTGAAAACCTAGAGATCATTTTATGTGAAAGTTTAAACAATAAGTCTTTTAGGGAAATCATAAGAAAATAGTTAGCAAGCATGGCAAAGTCAAACATTTCTTAAATAGGACACAAAAATCCCTAATCATACAAGAAACAGTCTTAATAAACTAGAATAAATTAAGACTTTTGTTAATCAAAGGACACCATCAGGAGAGTAATGAGAAAATCCATGGAATGATTTAAAACTATACAAATAAATATTTGGGGGTATGCTAGTAAATGGTTAACAATTTGTTCTCCAGAAAAAAGAGTAAAGCCTTGTTTTTCAGTTTTTTTTTCAACATATGTAGTATAAATATTTCTACCATGGCTGATTTTCAAACTACCAAGCAGCTCTTAGAATTCTTGATATTCTAATAGTTGACTCTTGTGAATCTGATTGAGGCAGATTTAGCATACCACTGTTCATATCCAACAGAGGATTCAATACCATATATCTATCTCTCTATATATATCTAAATATATTCTATTTTTATATCATCTACCCCTTTTTAAGATATATATCATTTTTTACTATTGTATGTATACTGTTATGTGTGTGTGTGTGTGTGTGTGTGTGTGTGTGTGTGTGTATATGATAGGCAATGTGAAAAAAAAAAAAAAAGATAATATAGTAGAAAAAAGTACAAAAGACTTAGACAAGCCAAAAAAGAGAATACCCACAGGACAATCATTACAGATATGACAAATAGTCATAAAACAAGTGTTTAATTCCATTAGTCTTTAGGATATTCAAATTAAAATACGCCTACACACACACCAGATTGGCTAAAACATAATGATGACAAAATTCCAAGTGTTAGATAGTATATGGAACAACTGAATTCTCACATCCTACTGTCAAAAACTGATATAACCACTTTGGTAAACTATCAATATCTGTTAAAGCAGAACATGTGCATGTACTATATATTCAACATATCGTGTGTTCCCTAAAAGACATGTTCCAGATATCCATATGACCACTATTCATAGAGGTAAAGTCCCAAAGCTACCCAAATGCTTATAAATTGGAGAAAGATTAATACTTTGGTATATCCACACAATTGAATACTACACAGCAATAAGAATAAGCAATTTACCATCACACATAATCTTCCAAATGTAATTTTGAGCCACAGAAGAAAAACAATACCTACCGTAGGATTTCATTCACAGAATGGAAAAAAGGAAGCAAAGTAATCTGTCCTTTTAGAAACAACATTGTGCTTAGGCTCTGTGGGTATAGTTACTAGCAAAGATCAAGGGGTGGGGCTTGAAGGTATTTTAATGTTCTTTCTTTCTTTATTTATTTATGTGAGTGTTGGTTATACAGGTATGTTCATTTTGTGACAATTCACTGAGACTGTGCAATTAAGAACTATTTTCTCTATGTATATATAAGAAGATGAAACAATAAGAATACGGTAAAAAATTTTTTAAAATGTAACATTTCATAAGTTGAAATAATTGATGTTATTTTGGTATATTTGTGAAATATAAGCTACTCTTTAAAAAATATGTCTTGGGGGTAAAATTATTATTCTACACACATCCAAGAAATGAATTTCATAAGAAATTTCTTCCATTATCAGCACAGTCTTCTTGGTAGGGCAGAGGATTTTCCCCTTGCTTCTACATGACGCCTGTTTTTAATAACCATTTGTTGAGTGTTTCTAAAAAAATAGAATATGTAACCAAAAAGTGTTCCTTAGAGTTCCCACAGGTGGTTGCTGCCTACACAGTCACTTAAAGAACTTCTTCAAAACACATTTCAATACTGCTGAATTACCAAATCAACAAAAGTTTGAGTCAACTGCCTTTGTGTTTCCAATATATCATTTTCCCCCAAATATAAAATGTATGAAACAAATGCCTATTATCTGTATTTTATATGCCAATTACAAGCTAACTAATTATCATATTTACTATTAAAGAACAAATAAACTCTGAAAATTGTCTTACTAAAAAATAACTTCATCAGTTTCACAACACAAATAAACATATTTACTTAAACTGTGTAGTCAATTATAAGTATAATCCAGATATACATTTTTACAAATGTTATTGGATGAATTTATCACAGAACTTAACACATACATAATGTCCAAAAAATCACCTTAGAAGTCACTGGTCCTTTCTTATGATTTCTATTTCCATAGTTTCATACTTTACTTTCAACTTTCTAAAGCTCTAACATCTAAAGCTTCCATTAAGGAATCCATTTTTGATAAATCTTGACAGGTGATAAAATAAATTTTACTTATAACTCATTGCTTCTATTCATTGGCATCAAATAGACCTCAATATAAAAATTTGAATATATAAAGTTGTCATTCACGTCTAAAGAAGTATTTTCCAGTGGTATAAATCTATATTTTTTTGAATGATGACTTCAAATTTACTTAGTAACCTATCAAATAATATATCAAATGACTATATTACTATAATCTACCCCAGACATAAATATTTTGATAGAAAATAGCACATAGTTTCTTTAACATTTATGAACACATATGGTAAAGTAACAGGTGAACCATGCAAATTTCCTTAACAATCACATTTATTGAACACTAATAAAGGAAAAAGGACACCTCTAAAATTTAGTATATTAATTATAATCTTACCAGTAGCTCACAGGTTAGGAATTCAAAAATATGTTCACCACCCTGAGACCTAGAAAAGCACAATAAAAAACATTCTCTATTAGTACTAGTATTACATTTTAATCCAAGCATCATAAAATGTTAGTGATCCAATATTATGAGAAATTATAATGTATGTGTAATTAGTGTACATATAACTTAAAAATAATTTTGACTATAATATTTGGCAGAAATAGCATTACTGTTACTTTGCTCACATCAAACTATTGTGATTTAAGTTCAGTTACCCTAATTTGGAATCTTTAATGCAGGGATGACAAGCAAAGCATTTTCATTGTCTCCTTTGCTTCTTGTGGGACTACAGTGAATGACACATTTGCAAGCAAAATGTATTTTGCATATATTATTTTAGAGAAGCTTTTCAGTTACATTAAAATTTATATAAACTAATTTACCAGTGTTAAATATACACACACCCATTTACACATGCAATTGTGCACACACACACAAACATGCACAAATTTGGTTATTATATTATAATTCTATTTTCATTTTCGTCTAATTTGTTACAATCATTAGAGACAACATAACTTTCTATGGATATGAATATTCTGTATCATAATTTTGAAGACTACATTGTACTCCATAGTTCACTATACATCTTAAATTGTTTAAGACATTTAATCCAAACATAAAATTATATGATACTGATTAATACTATTGTGTTTAAATCAAGCCATTTGTTTACCATCACATGTGATCAGTATTTACTAGTTAATGTGCTTTACAAGAGGTTTATTATTTTGATGCATTGGTAACTTACTAATCAAAACACATTTATCAAACTGTTAAATTTGGTTATTTCTAGGTACAATGTCTTCTATATGAATAAAATAAGCAAACTGAAAATTTAATCTCTACCCTTAATGAATAATCAGTAGTATTTATAAATCCTTTAGAAAATTCATAAATGACTTAGGTATAGAAGCAAATGTTCTACTGTGTAATATCTTGCAATATAAGTTAATAGAACAGAGAAACGGTAATAGATTGTGTCTATTATGTCAATACCTTAATGAATGATGTTGTTTGGAGGATATGTTTTTCTCAGGTGTTTATGTATTAAATTGTTGCAACTGTTTTCTGCTGTAAATGAAGAAACCATTATATAACACAATTTATCTGACAGGAATGACGTTTAACTCTTAGGAGGGATTATCATACCTGAACATTATTCTTACACTAAAAGAACCACTAGAGGAGTGAAATAAAATTTTCTAATATCTTTCTGATGAAATGTTAGAAGAAAGCAAAACATCACTACTATTGAGGTTTAAATATTAGGTTGGTGCAAAAATAATTGCAGTTTAAAAGGTTAAAAATAATTGCAAAAACCACAAGTTCTTGTGCACCAACCTAATATTTTTGTTCCTATTCTTCAAATTGAAGTGCATGCGTAGAGTGAAATCTTCAATAATGAATGTTCAGATTTTATTGGTAAAAGTCACTGAGCTAATTTGTGGCAGAGACTTGACTGCACTCTAATCTCTGATTCTCAATCCACTGTGTGTCACTCCAGTCTATGGCCATTACTCCAGGTCTCCTTGTTCCCAAGTTGGTATAGAATTTACTAGCCTTTCATAGAGGTTATCAACTGCCCATTGCTTTTACAAATCCCAATGCACATGGATTAACCTTGTGGACCTTCCCAGCTCATTCTTTTATTGCTTTCTGCTTTCATTTTCCCTGCAGGAGGAAGGAAAGTATATGACTTCAGAAGATCTACTTCCTACTAAAACTTGTTAAAAAGGAAATTTTTCCCAAGAATCTAGTGTGATCTGCGTGCTTATACTTCAAAAAGTCAATCAAGGAATTGTAGTGACCTGCCCCGCTACTCTCCTTTTTTATCAAGTGGTACAGAAGTTAAATTGGGGGAAATGTTAAAAGGTTGATTTTTAGAATCAACATAGGGTTGTAGCTAAATATTACCATTGTGGAATGGACTCCTTGGATACACAAATCAAAAAAATAATAATAATAATTGTTACTACTATTTCATTACTAAAGATTTAAAGTTGAGCTTTAAGGTTTAACATTATAATGCAGAAACAATAATTTCTTTTAGTACTATCAGATGTTAGAGTACGCCTGTAGGCACTGAGGTGCACATTTGCATTATTAAATTGACACTTTTAACTAAAGAGAATTTCAACATATAAAACACATAAAAAAGACTTATGTCCTCCACTTATACCTAGAATATTTATCTATAACTGAACATGAATATTCAGATATTAACAGTAATCCAAAACATCCTTGTTTGTATTACTGAAATTGTAATAATGATTAGATATGTTGGAACCAGACTGTAAGTCACTACTCATGTTCAAATTCAAAAATTTCAGAAATGATATTGAAGTCATTCATAGTGCCAAGTCAGAGAGGTGATTTTAGGCCTATAAAAAGGCCAAACCAGAAACGTGGTTTACTCCATCATTAATCTACCTTTTCCAATGATTTATGTGGCCTGAGTTAGGTAAGGATACTGAGTTCTGGGATACATTTAAAGAAGAAAGAGTCCATTTTAAGATGATATTGATAAAAGCTTTATTTTTAGGGGAGAGATTTGTGGTATGTTATTAAACTGTCAATGACATTGTCATTGGGTTCGAGTTTTATCCTTGAGGTATTTTAAGAAATTGTATTTAATACAAAAAAAAAAAAAACTACCTAAATGAATTTTATCAGATATATTTATCTGTATTACTTATCTTTGGTTGAATAACCATTCAAGAAAAACAAAACAATAATTATGTACCTATCATGTCAAAGTAAGATTCAGAGTAATGTTTATATTAACTGTAAATTACTGCAGAAATCTTGAAAAGTTGTACTTGAATCAGTATTCCTGCAGATTAATTAATGCCATTAAAGGATGTATTTATTGGATATGTGACTCTGCATTTGGAGAAATTCATGAAAATGGCATTTAAGGTGATGATTTCTCTGACTACATCCTCAACTTCTTTTAATAAATCAATATGAATAGTAAATAAATTAAAACACATGGTCTTAGATATGTGTCTTATCTAGTCTTAGATAGTCACAGCCCCATAGTGCCTAGTTTATGACATAATAAATTTAAAGTACGCATTATATATCAGACATTCCAATTTCTAGAATTTTCAGCTAATGAATTTTAGAATCTGTAACATTTTACAAAATATGTACATTTTGTAATATGCACATTTTGGTATAGGTTATCAGAAATTGGTTTTTAGAAAACGAGATAGCTTTCTATCCACTTAGAAAAATGAAAATAATGTATTAAAACAACAACAAAACTTGGAACACCTCTTTCAAGACTGTCAAGCTTATCGTCTCAGAAAGTAAACTCTTATAATTATAGGCAACATGTTTGGGAAGGGGGGAAATAGACTCTTTCAGTGAAACCTGGTATATTGTAAATTCTCAGAAAATAAACAGAGTACCTAAATGTTCCCATAAAGAAATAATTGATGGATAGAAGTCTCTTAAGAAGAAAACTATCCTACAACCTACAGGTGCTAGATTTTACCTAAGCTCAGTCATATCCAAACTTTTTCAATGTCTTATATATAGATTATTTCTTTCAAAGCAGATTTTTTTAAATTTAGTTGCAGGTGTACAAAACAATGTAATTTTAGACATTTACACCCCTCAAAAAGTTATAACCTTCCTCCCCCAATCTACTACCCTTCTGACATGCTAGATACCTGTTACAGCATATTTTAAACCCTGGAAAAGTTAAAAAGTCAGTGATGGGTTGTGGAACTATCAACTCATCCATGATTAGGTAATCTATGTAAATCTGTTGTGTAATCATAGCATACTATATAATGTTAGTTCAGTAATTAATTCATTTATATAATACATATTTACTGAGCAACAATGTATTAGCCACTACTATATTAGAACGTGAGGTTAAAGTGATGAAACAAACAAATATGGTGTGTTTTCATAGATTTTAAATCCTGGTTACTGACATTATATTTAAAAATTTTACATTTCATCACCACTATCAAAAGCCACTAGACATTCTGCCCTAATAGTCTATAATATTTTCTAAGGATTGCTCTTTAGGTGTTCCAAACTCTGGCTTAACAAATTTTAAATAAGTTCAAGTGGGTTTAACACAATGGCAGAAACTTCCAGTTATACCCTAATTTCCATTTTACCTTATTTTTAGTAAGAAAACCCCCCATTTTTAGCTAGGTTCATGGCCACTTAGAATAATATTGCAATCCTAAATTTTGGTGCCATGACACTAAATTCTGGCAAAAATATGATTTTGGAAGTGAAGCAAATTCTAGAAAGTGTCTCTGAATGTAGAAGGTATACCCATCTGTGTTCTATTTTCCCATTAATTTCTGGCTAGAATGTAGAATTAATGCCTGGAGCTCAGCAGTAATTTTGGATTATGTGGGGCTACCTTTACCTCCCTGTTCCCTTAAACTTGTGAGTAATAAGATAGGAAGAGACTGATCCTAGACAACATAGGGTTTCATCTCCGGTTTGGATGAATTATCTCTTGAATGTGAGCGAAAAATAAACTCTATAAGAGGCAGAAAGTAGATAGTGGTTTTTAGGGGCTGAGGGGTGGGAGGAATGAGAATGACTGCTGATGTGTACAGGATTTCTTTTTGGATGATAAAAGCATTCTAATATTAGAGAGTAGTGCTGGTTGTACAATGCTTAATATACTGAATCTACTGACTTGCACAATGTGCACAAAACAGATGAATTTTATGGTATGCATATGTAAATCATATCCCAATAAAGATGCTATTTTTTTAAAGGTGTCTTATATGACTATAAGATTAATTTAACCTCTTAAATTTGGAATATTTTACTATGCTAAAAAATTATGTCACAGGACTTCCAGTCAAGATGGCAGAGTAGATAAATACTGTAATTGCCTCCTCCCATGAACACATCAAACTTACAACTAAATTATAGAACAACAACCATTGGAAACCACCTGAAGACTAGCTCAACAGAAGTCCTATAACTAAGGATATAAAGAAGAAGCCACACTGAGACTGATAGGAGGGATATAGACACAAAACAGGCTGGCCCTACATACATGGTGGTTATGAATTTGGACAACTATCTTAGCTGTAGTGGTCACCACTGAAAAGCGAGGGGACCCAGCATGAAACACCAGTGCCAGGAAGAGGAGTTACCACAACAGCTGACTGTGAGCATTGATACAGTTCAGGTGAGATAGAGGGCTGCTGTAGGCCCAGGTTTCCTTTTAAAGGGTTCAAGTACACACTCACTTGCTCACAAACACTTGCCCTAAGCTCCAGCAAAGGAGCAGCAGCTCAAAAACTTCCAGGAACATAAGGGGAGGATCCGAATTGTTTGGCTTCAAGGCAAGAATCTGGAGGGGTACCACTCCCCTAGACTAAATTGCTATTGTTCCTTTGTTGAACCTTCACACAACCTAGCCTTCAGATTTTGACAGGTACCAAGTCTGAGTCTCTATCAAAAAAGGTAACACTGTTTGCCCCACCCTGGTGATTCCCTGAGACCCAACCACATCCAACTCATGTACTAGTCAGAACCTCTTTCAGAAGGTAACCCACAGAAGTGGCTGGCCTGGGCCCACACTGCAGAGATTCCTAACACCTCTCAAAGGTCAAGAGACCACAAACAATCAACAGC
The DNA here is from genome assembly GCF_057876585.1 of Rhinolophus sinicus. Classification (NCBI taxonomy): domain Eukaryota; kingdom Metazoa; phylum Chordata; class Mammalia; order Chiroptera; family Rhinolophidae; genus Rhinolophus; species Rhinolophus sinicus. Next base: position 55,848,445 of record NC_142516.1, read on the forward strand.
TAGCCTCAATGTGCTCTGTACCTCTTGCTAAGTGGCCCCAAACCTGGCACTAGTGACAGCAAGCCTCAGTTTGTAGCACAGTCTCTTGTACATGCCTCCAACCACAGTACAAGGAGCTACTAACTGAAGATCACTTCATAGCTCCTACTAGATGGCCTTAGACTGGGCACAAACAGTGGCTGACCTTGCCCTATGCCTGAGCCCCTCCTGAAAGGTCCCAGAACAAACATACCTACTGGCCAGTTTCAGACCACACCAAAGCACCACTCAATTAGAACCATAAATGGCACACCCAAAGGATGGACTCAGCAGGCACCAGAGCCCTGCTCAAGTGAATCTGGCTATGTGGAGTCAGCCCCCGAATAGCAGCTTGTCTGCTGTAGTCATGGTCAGTCTTTAGAGCCAGTCAGCCTGAGGGTCAAACCCACTCACTGACATGCCAACAGCAATCCAGGCTCAACTACAAGAGGAGAGCACACTCAACCCACACAAGGGACAGCCCTGGAGCACTGGTTCACGTGAGCAGGGAGTCTGCACTACTGAGACTCACAGAACACATATTACATAAAGCCACACTGCCAAGACTGAAAGACATAGCAGATATACCTATTACAAAGAAACAAACACAGAGAGGCAGACAAAATGGGGAGGAAAAAGAAACATGTCCCAAATGAAAGAAAACGACAAAACTCCAGAAAAAGAAATAAATAAAATGGAGGCAAGCAATCAACCAGATACAGAGTTGAAAACAATGCTTATAAAAATGCTCAATGAACTAAGGGGGAAAATAAATGATCTCAGCGAGAACTTCAACAAAGAGATATGAAACATAAAATAGGAGATCAAAAACATAAAAAAAAAATCCTCCACTCAGAAACGAAAACTACAACTGAAATGAAGAATACATTACATGGATGCAAAAATAGATTAGATGAAGAGGCGGCTCAAATCAACAATTTGGAAGACAAAATAGCTGAAACACTCAATCAGGACAGCAAAAAAAAAAAAACTAAATAAAAATGAGGATAATTTAAGGAACATCTGGAACAACATCAAGTGTACCAACATTCATGTTATAAGGGTACCAGAAAGACAAAAGAGAGAGCAAAAGATTGAAAACCAGTGTAAAGAAATAATGACTGAAAACTTTCCTGACCTGGCAAAGGAAATGAACATACAAGCCTGGGAAGGTCATAGAGTTTCAAACACGTTGAACCCCAAAAGGCCCACACCAAGACACATCATAATTAAAATGTCAAAGGTTAATCACAGAGAGTGTCTTAAAAGCAACCAGAGAAAAGCAGTCAGTTACCTACAAGGGAGCTCCCATAAGACTGTCATCTGCTTTGTCAACAGAAACTTTTCAGGCCAGAAGGCACTGGCATGAAATATTCAAAGTGGTGAAAAGTAAAGGGCCTACAACCAACTTTACTCTACCCATTAAGGCTATCATTTAGAATCAATGAGAGGTAAAAAGCTTCCCAGTTAAGAAAAAGCTGAAGGAGTTCATCACCACCAACCCAGTATTAGAAGAAATGCTAATGAGACTTCTTTAAGAAGAAAAAAGGGGTGGGGGATCAGAAATATGAATAGGAAAACATCACAAAGAAAACAAATTCTCACTGAAAAAAAAGGCAAACCCTTAGTAAGAACTAACTTACTAGCTTGACTAACACTAAAGCTAGTACAGAAGTTAAAAAGCAAAAGTGGGGAGATCATGTGTAATCACAATAGTATATTAAGAAATACACACAAACACACACAGAAGAGTAAAAAATAATGAGAGATATAAATGTGGAGGGGATAAGTAAAAATGGTAGTGACATTAGAATGTGTTTGAACTTAAGTGAACATCAATTTAAAATAGACTATCATAAACATAGCTTGTTATATATGAAACTTATGGTAACCACATATCAAAAATCTACAGAGATATACAAGAAATAAAGAGAAAGAATCCAAACACAATATTACAGAAAGACATCAACATACAAGAGAAGAGAGCAGAAGTATAAAAAAGAACAGGAACTACAAAACCAATCAGAAAACAATTAATAAAATGGCATAACTATCAATAATTACTTTAAATGTGAATGGATTAAATGCTTAAATCAAAAGATGAATGTATAAAGAAGATATACTTAGATAGATAGATAAAATATTACTCAGCCATAAAAAAATAATAAAATGTTGCCATTTGTGACAACATGATGGACCTAGAGGGTATTACGCTAAGTAAAATAAGTCATACAGGCAAACACAAATATCATATGATTTCACTTACATATAGAATGTAAAGGAACAAAATAAACAAGCAAAACAGAAATGAACTCATAGATATGGAGAACAAACTGATGTTTGACAAATGGGAAGGGGGTTGGGGTGCTGGGTGAAAAAGTTTAAGTGATTAAGAATTACAAATTGGCTGTTGCAGAATAGTCACAGGGATGTGAAGTACAGCATAGGGAATATAGTTGATAATATTGTAATAAGTACATGGTGTCAGGTGGTTGCGAGTCTCATCAAGGGGATCACTTCATAAATTATATAGATGTCTAACGACTATACTGTACACCTGAAACTAATATAATAATGACTGTGAACTGTAATTGAAAAAAAAAATGCAGCGCATTCTTTGAGGACTCAAATTTGTCTGAATTCATTAATTTTCTACTATGCATTAACATGCTTTATATGTTAGAGGAAATAAAAATAACAAAAAATGACAATCTGCCTTCTATAATCTAAAATCTGCTGAAGAAAAGTTATTCATAAATCAACACTACGACAAACCATTAACCACCCAGGACTTTTGTGAGGATTTCATTATACTATTGAAAATTATTTCAAAACTACTACATAACAAAATGCATGGTCAGAAAAAAAAAGTTGTCAGTTAATATTTTAGGCTGGAATTTGTACTTTAGCCTATTGGCTGTGCTGCCTTTTAAAATAGTTCTTACAAAACACACATTAATATTAAAATATTAAAACCCCTAAATAAAGCTTTTCTTCATTAAAAAAAAAGTATAAAGTGGAAGTAATGATTGCTAATATTTCTGGTATCCAATAAATATAGAAACAGCATTCAATAATCCGTATTGAGGGTGGGGGTTTACATCTTAATCTAAAATGTATAGATTCTCATGTTTGATACTTTGACTCTTACACATCATCTCCCGAGAAAAGCCTCTTGAAAGTATTTAAAACATTAAAATCTTATAAAAATGTTTCCTACTGCATTGATGATTAATAATAACTGCAAATTATAAATGGGTGTATTACAAACTCTTTCCAAACTCTTTCCATTGGTGACATTGTCATAACTTTCTTAAACTGACATTAAGCCACACTAATTGGTAAAGCTTAAAAAAATAATGCTCATTGTTAACATTGCCATGTAATAGATACTTATACATTTGCGATGAGATTAAAATTGTAAATTGTAATTGGAGATAGTTAGGTTACACTGGAAAAGCTGTCAAAATATGTGAATGTTCACAGTTTTGGTTTAACCTTTATGCACATTAATTGTTTACTATAGCCATACTCCTGTTGCAGGGGCTCAGGTAAGTTTTGGGATTTCAGCTCTGTAACTGCCATCATGAATATTACATGCTTGTCTCTCTCTATTTTGAAAGTATATAGCAGTATTTGGGTGTCACAGTCCCTTTGTGGCTTATGCTGCATGGTTGGCTAGCTTAATAAACCCCTGGAAAGTAGCCTGTATCCCTATTCTTTTTCCTTTTACCACTTTCTTGGCAATTAACCACTCAGGCAAAAATAAGATATACAGCCGGAACTCTCAAACTAAATGAACGCACACATCAGCTGGGATTCTTGTTATAGATTCTCATTGATAGTTCTGGACTTCTGAAAATGCAGAATCTCAGTCCCTGGCCCAGACATATGGATCAGAATCTTCATTTTAGCAATACTGACGAGGTTTTACAGTATTCTAAGGCACAGTTTCTATATCTCTAGGATGGAGGTAGTCATAGGTCAGGTATGTGAAGCACCACATGGCTTCTCTGTCTCCCATCATCTCACCTCTACGCTGATCTCTCCACTTCAATTAGATGATGTTACTTAAAATAACCTAAAGTTCTAAGCTTTGGAAAAGAAAGCTGATACACTGAAATTTTTTCTACATTTTTATTTTTTTCCTATTCTACCTCACAACTAGCCCTATGTGTATCTCATATTCCATTACCATTATTATTTATTCACAGTTACCTACCTGTTATATTCCCAATAGCTACCAAATCCTTTCCTGTATCTGCCCCTCTCTCCTGCTACAACATAACTTACTCATATATTTTTCAGTGGATTAAAGTTATTCATGTTGACAACTTCAATTTTTCTATTTAAAAAATGCATGTGTATCTTTGTTGAAACCTAGAACAAATTCAGGCTGTATCAAACCTATGATCAAATTTTAGCTGTATTGAGTCTGGCCAATTATTTAACTTATTGAGACCTCAATAATAATGATTATTGACAATAATAATAATGATGATCATAAAGACGTGTAAGGCTTCTAAGTGCTATAGGATTTTTCAAACACTAGTTATTTTAATTTAATCCTCCTATCAACCTGAAGTGTTAAGGCACTCTTTTACATCTATTTTGTAGATCAATTAACTGAGGAACAGCAGTTAAATAACTTGCCTAAGGGCATAGATCCAGTCAGGAGAGAAATCTGCTAATGATACCCTCTTATACACTATTAGAATTCAAATGAGTTAATGTGGTTAAAGTGCCCACTGTGGTGACTGATTCCTGATAGCTGCCCAACCAACATAAGTTTGCTTCCTTCCAACTACATGTGTTACTACAGTGATTCTCAGAGTGCATCAGAATGGCTGAAAGGCTTGGTTATACACAGATATCTGTGCTCTTCCCCAAGTCTTTCTGATTTAGTAGGTGAAGAGTGGAATCTCCAAATTTGCATTTCTGACAAGTCCCCAGAAGATGTTGATGCTGCTGATCTGGGCACCCCACTTTGAGAACCACTGAGTCAGTGCTTACTCAACAGAATCACATTTATCCAGTCTTGGCTTCTCAAAGCTCAGATTCTAGCCAACACTCTCTTTAGAGAACAAGATTTACACAAATAGAATACAACCAGGACACATATAGATCAGTCAATTAGAAACATGCCCATGTAAGTTATTCATATTTTTAATAATCAAATCTAGTTAAAATGTATGCAGTAAAATCCATATGGATTTTAGTTGGCTAAATACACTATGCCAATCACAGTGTGTGGTATTTACAACGTTCCTACAACATTTACAAATTATAATCATACTTCAAATACTGTTCTATAATCTTTTTTCTTTTCACAGTGTAATGTATCACAATTGTTTTTTATATTCTCTTACCATGTCAGTTTCACGAGGGCAGGGGTTTTTGTTCCCTTTGTCAATATACCCCAAGTGCTTAGAACACAGCCGGAAATGCAGAAGGTGTTTCTAAATGTTTGCACATCTCTCACTATTTTTCAGTTAAGAGGAATTACAGAATCAAAAAATATGAATGGTTTTACAGGTTTGGTTTGATATAACAAAAATGACCTCCAAAAAGAATGTACTAGTTTCTACTCCCACGAGCCCTGTGTGCTTGTGCCTGTTTCCTTCTGTTATAAAAACTACTTCACATTTCTGCCAATAGTAACAATTACTGCTACATGTGTTTACCAAATGTCAACAATTCTAAATTGTTTTTTAGACAATTCTAAAATTGTTTTTCAAATGTCAACAATTCTAAAATCAAGATGCATACCCAATGAAATAATTTAGCTCTTTTTTCCTTTTGTAGAGCTCTATAAAATAATGATTTGTCTTACAATTCATGGCATTTTAGATTCCAAAAAGAAAAATCCAGTGACACATAAATCCTAGCATTGTATTTGTGAATACTAGTCATAATTACTTCAAAATCTATCTAATGCTGTTAAACATTTTGAAATATCACTGGAACACTTTGTGCTGAATGTTGTCATATATCGCTGATTAATTTCCTAAGATATATACTATTTTCCATGGGCTTACTGAGGAATCAGAACTCAGGACCTGTTTTAATTGCTACAGATAAATATTACTTGTCCTATATTTAAAAGAGATAGGAGAAAAAGAGACATGTTACCAGATTTAAATTAATAAAAACCTTTGAAAAGGAACATAAGGAAATAATGAAAAAAATATTAATATAAATGCAACCACAAAACTTCTTTTTCTATGAAAGAAATATAAAAATCCTGTAATGCTGTAGAGTGTTGCTGTTTTTACTCTCAAATATTAGAACTTAATCACAGACCATTAAAAAAAATTTGTTGTATTTTTTTCACTGTTACCTAATTTTCAATGTTTTAAATCTTTAAGAGCAAATATTTCTCCAGCCAGTTACCTAAAAATAAAAAAAGATTAAATGGTGTGGATTGCTTCAACTGACCAATAAGCATCATAAAATGGTCAACTTTATTAGTAATAAATACATAAACATTAAAATTGGATTACTGTTTTTGTCACACAACTGAATATATCTTATATGAATGTAATATTAAAATTGTAATACTAAAATTCCCCTAAGATCAGATTCAGTTTCTTCAAAGGGTGATACAAAGAATTCATACCTGATTACAAGGATTAACTGATATAATACATGTAAAGTGTGTAGAAAAGTTCTGGCTCAGAGTAAGTATTAAACACATATAAATGGTGATGATGATGTTGATGATTATCAGAAAATAAATCTATGGAGCCATTCTAGGTTTTATTTCTGTTTGCACTTTTACTTCTATGATTAACAGTTGGAGGATGCATAGTAGTAGTGATATATAACTGCCTACCTTCAGAAAATATTAGCTTCTTTTTCTCTGCTGTAAAAGGGGCAAGGTGTGCAAATATGTATATATACACAAACATGTATATCTAATATTATATGTATATTCACCTCTGCCAAGATTTGCATACTGAGTAATATTCCTCCTTAAAGAAAGGACACACAGTTTTGTTATTGTTGCTTAGATTTTAATAGCCCATTAAAACTCTTGTGAAAGAATATGATGAGAATTGGGTTTGAGGCAAGAGGGAGTGCCGCTGAGGGAAACGTTGAGAAGTGGGAGGGAGTCGACCTTACAAGAAGCTTGGAGGACAAATGCCAAGTGAGTGAGCATGAAGCCTTCCCAGAGAGGACCCCAAGAGCTACGAGAAGTTTTCTAAGAAAGAGGACTCTCCATCTTGACAATCAGACCTAGCATAGAATCAAAGTGAAGGTCACGGAGGAAGTTTAGTGATTTTCCATTTGATCATTAACCTATATTGAAGAGAATCTCTAATCATCCAGTTGTCACCTGGAGAAATTGTCCCTTCCTCAGCACAGTGTCCACCCACTGACTGTGCAAGAGAAGCGACACCATTCATAACTTAGTTCATACCCTTTTAATTAGCCAAGGACGACATCTGCCTCCCAAAGACCTAAGATACCTGCAGCCTCTGTAAAGGTGGCTGGATTCCCTGCTATCTACTGGGATAGTAGTATAGGAGAGTAGTATAGGATAGTAACTTTGCATCTGTTCAGGAACAATAGACAGCAGTAGATGATGCTCTTATTACAATTCTATAGTATCCTTGCTGCATTAAAACTGTCAGTTAAATATGAAACATTTTAGAACACAAGGAAGAACATTTGATAATATAGAATAAGAAACACACACACACACACACACACACACACACACACACAATACGAGCATTCAAAGATAAATGAGTTAGAAAAATTTCCAAAGACATAAGCATTAGAGTGTTTTGCCAGTTCTCAAGATGGGCTATATAATGGATTTATTAGGTTGGTGCAAAAGTCATTGCAATTATTTTTTAATTGCAAAAACCACAATCACTTTTGCACCAACCTAATAATACAAAACACCATTCCTATTAGCATCCATTGCAAACGATCTTTCTCTTTGGAGCATGTGTCATCTAATGAGCACACACTTCCTTTGGAGGAATTTGTGTTTAACTAGGGAAAATAGATATTTACTTAAGAATAACCATAGTGCATATATTTATGCATTGTGCAAAGGAATACACATATGCACATTATTTGTCATTATACGTAAATCAAATAGGAATTAATATAAGTTTTTATTATAATATTTGAATCTATAGGCCAAGCTAAAATAATAGGTCATTTTAAAGGTATGTTTAGTAAATATTTTTTAAGCAGAGATGCCAGATAAAACAAACAACGTGCCAATAAAATAATTCCTGAAGAATAATTTGTGTCTGAGTGTTCCACATGTTACACATGCATTATATATAAACACCTCTATATATTCAATAAAATACTCAGAGGTACCCTTTGTATTTCCTTAATAGTTCATAGAGGGATAATATCATACTATATTTTTTTCTTTATTCACTTTATAGAAAATCTTACCTTTTTGTATTTAGGGAAGTCAATTGTTATTGTTAATACACAGACATATTTTTTTAAACAATCTGTATCACTTAATATATCATTTGTGATGTTAGCCTCAAATATTGTAAGACTAGCAAAATGTACAAAAAATGATTGATTGCTAGTTTTTTCAGATGATATGGTGACAAAGTGTTGAAATAATGTAGTCCAGGATGTGGTTAAATATTAAACACTTTACTGTGTGCACAAGTCCATGTTCTTCAAAATGGTATCTAAACTGCCTAATAAAATCATGAATATAAATTGTACAATGAATTAAACCATTATTGGTTTAAATTCATTTTAAATATTTAGGTATAAGAATGTATAACACATTCTGCCCTCAATTTAATATGTCTCTCAGGATTTTAAATTAGTCTAGATAATATTATTCACAACTTACACAAGTCGATATACAAACTTAATCACTAATAAAATTGGGATCCACTATTTTCAAAAACTATTCTGCTATGAAGAAAACTGGATGGTCAGAGAAAGAATGCCTCAGGACTGAGAAAGAAGTAATTAACTGGAATGGAGATGCACTGACCCACGTCAAGGAAGCTGTGGGTAAGAAGCTCCCAGTGGTCTCTGCAAAACTGAACTTGATGCTAGAGCTTTAGAGATTTCTAGAGAAATCTCACTTGGCTTTCTTAGAAATCAGATTTTATGGAAGCGTATTTTATTGATCTATGATATTAATTTTTGCCATCATAAATTAAATATACCTCAAATTTTCTGTTTGCTTACCAGAATAGAAACAATGTAAATATCCAATGTGTCTTGCTAAACCAGTAATTAGATCTGAAACCATTCTGGAATATACTTGTTCATGTACATGGTAGCAACACAACCTATAGCAATCTGGTACTCTGCAGGGTTCTTAGTATAGGAACATTACAAGTTAAATAGACAATGTAGCACAGAAATATTTAATCCAAATTATAAATTGGAAGAGTTTGGTTAAGATACTCTAACTTTGAGAAGGTTTTTCTTTAATTAGTACATGTCCATTTTTCTGTGTTAACCAATATAAATTAACAGTTTTGTTCTTCTGCATTCGAACACTAAAGGGTGTGATTATTCTTTAAATTATCTCTTTATACATAATGTTTTTATTTTTCTTTGTATTTCTATGCAAACAATATAAAGACAGTGGTAGTTTTAAATCACGTCCACAAATTCTTCTGTATTCCTCCCTTCAAAGGTGGAGCTTAACATCCCCCTCCTGGACTGGGGCCTAGACTTAGTGACTCACTTCTGACCAACAGAATATGGTTAAAGTGCTGGCGTGTCACTTCCAAAACTAGCTCACAGATGACATGGGACATCTGCTTTGTTCTTTCTTGGATCCCTTCTTCTGGGGGGACACATATCATAGAGACACTGACATAGGTCCTCATGACAAAGAACTGAGGCCTCTCACCAACAGCCAACACCAAATCGCCCAGAATGTGAGTCACTTCAGTGTGGATTCTCCAAGCCTCAGTCAAGCCTTCACATGACTGTAGCATGGCCAACATCTTGACTGAAACTTTGAGAGACCCTGCCAGAGCCACCCAGCTAATCTGCTCCTGGATCTCTGACCATCAGAAAACCTGTGCCATTAAAAAAGTTTATTATTTTATGTCACAAAATTTGTGTAATTTTTTGCATAGAAATAAAGAAATAATGTAGAGGGAGAAGTAAGCAAACAAAAATTACAATACGATGTTATTAATAAAAGTAATGATGCAATGGGAGAAGTGAAATGAGAAGTCAACTCATTTCATGTTCAGGAAGGATTGGGGAAGTGGAATTTGGAGTAGATAGAAACTGCCGAACCGTAGGAATTAATACAGGTGCAGAAACAGGAGAAGGTTTTCTAGGTAGAAGAATTTTACGTAAAAAGGTATGGCCATCTGAAGAAGTAGCATGCTTAGAAATGGCAGGATGGTTGGTGTAGAGGACACTGATGCATGTGAAGCCTGGCAGAAAAGTTAGAGAATATGTCACACAGTTCATGCATTTCTGTAAATGAGTAAGCATGTGCAACAGTTAAAAACAATCAAATGGATTACTTGATTCCAGTAAACATGTTTCCTATCAACCATATGTATTTCCTACAGCACACAACTCTGTAACAACACATTTCCAAAGACTCTGGTTTCTATGGTAAAATTTCATCACAGAAAAGTCCTTGAAATCAGGGTAGCCACATTCCGTTTTCACAGTTTGGGAATTGTTATTCCTCACAATTCCCATAACATATATTATTTAATAATTATGCAGCACATACTATGTACTAGCATATTTCTAAAGGCTTGGAACATATGTATCAATTCATTCAATATTCATATAAGCACGTGGGCTAGGAACTATTAGTATCCTCATTTTACAAATGAAAAACTGAGGCATGGAGAGGTTAACTGATTTTGCCAAGATTACCTACATACTGTGTTTCTCCAAAAATAAGACCTAGTCAGACAATCAGCTCTAGTGCGTCTTTTGGAGCAAAAATTAATATAAGATCCCGTATTATTTTACTATAATATAAGACTGGGTCTTGTATAATATTATATTATATAAGACTGGGTATAATATAACGTAATATAATATAATATCGGGTCTTATATTAATTTTTGCTCCAAAAGACGCATTACAGCTGATTGTCTGGCTAGGTTTTATTTTCAGGGAACCAGGGTAGTGAACTGTGAGGCTTGGATTCCTACCCATGCAATTTAGTTTCAGGTTTTGTTGTGTTATTGTTCTTTACCACTATATTTTGCTATTTCTAAGTTACACCGAGATTCCAGAAAAGAACTGATCATCTATGTATATTGCACAGGTGAATTTCTCAATGATCTCTCAAATTTTCCATCTTGAAATAACACTTTTTATAGTTTCCCAAAATGTGTTTCACAAAATATTAATCCTATGACATCATTGGTGGGAAATGGTCAAATAGCTCTGGGTAACCCAATACACGTTAAGATTTTCTTGAAGACACAAAACAGATGTAAATGCCTTTAAAGCTCTGAAAATTCCTACAAAATCTACTATTTTTTTAAAAACCCAACATTATGACATATTTTAATCTATTGAGTTATTATCAATTGCTTTCAAACTTATTTTGGGTAATATGCTTCTAATCGTCCTTAACATCTCACTCACCACTCTTTGAGAACTGTTAATCAAGGGTCAAGTAACTGAATCTTTTACGCATTAAAAATAGCCTTAACCACTACAAACATCGCTGTACAAGGAAAAGCATCCCCACTAAGGATACACATCCTGGCTCTGAAAAATCCCGTATTTATCATGAAGGTAGCAAAAATGACAAAACACTTTTACAAGCAAACAGAACTTCCTTACTAATTTTTTTTTCCTAATGGAGATTACCTTATTTTCCCCCATTTTCTTCTCATTTCTAGACCCTATAATCAATCTTATAACATGATTATTCCTGAACCTCCTTCCTGTTAAGCCCTTCTCAAATACTGCCCCTGAGTCAATCACACTTCAAACCCCTTCTGATAGTCTGAGGAATGAAAGCAAAAATGGAAAGTCAAGCCATAGACTCTTGAGATGAAATTACAATTAAATTAAACGGGCCTAGGCGTCTTTTAGTCTAACCTTTATCCAAGTGAAAATGAGATCACTGAGACCTCAAAAAGTAAATAATGTGCCTAAGGTCATGGATTTAATAAGGGTTTCAGCTTGTTTTGAAACAGTCATTTTCTGATCACTGATTTAGTATCTGAGCAGCTTATGGGTATAATAAGCAATACGGAAGAGGAAGGGAGATACGGTGGAATTCTGCCAGGTGTATGGGACTTGCGCTGTCACGTGGCTTGGGCACACAGCACAATGTTAGGACTTGTACTCCCACTGTCACCGTCACTCCCTCAATACCAGGAGCCTCACAACTAAGACCCCTGTGTCCACCATGGCACAGACATGCAAGAGTACAAGAGAGAGGTTCCCAATTAAAAAATGGCTCTTTCTTCCTGGTAGATTCAGCCCCACCTTAGTGCTGAATGAAAACCCTCTTTCATCCCTTGAGCAGAATTCCTTCTACCGTACACGACCTGTACTGCTGTGTGTAGTAGAAGGGAAAAAAAAAAAAAAAAAAAAAAAAAGATAAAATTGGGTGAGAAGAATATGAGAGGAAAGAAGAGGGGGAAAGCCTATCCTTTTACTATTTTTTCTATCCTGAATTCATTGTAATTAGAAACTATCGCCTCCCTTCAAAATTCCATCTCCAAATGTGGTTTATTGCCCTTCTGAATCTTGAGTACTACATTTTATATTTTAAAAAGTCACCTTTAATGAAATTATTACAAAGTAATAATTTTTTATGGTATAAAAATATGGAAAATGATAAGAAAAATGTTTAGAGGCAACGAATATAGACCTTTTTAACTCCTTCCCCGGCCTTTTAAACTTCTATTTAAAAACAAAAAATAAACAAAAAGAAACGAAATATTTGTTACAAGCTATACATAAATGTATATACTATTTAAAACTTTTTCATAGTATATTTTTCTTTTTTTAACATTATGGGTAAACATATATTTTAATGCCTTGCCGTAACTTAGCTACATTCCAATGACTTAGTGTCTCTCACAGTGGCTTACCAAAAAGGGATTTGTACAGAAGTGGACCTGGGCTTTGCTTTTTGAGCCAAAGTCCACCACTGCCCGACATTTAGCTTTTTGCAATTCTTAGTCTCTAAATTCCCAAACTGGAGCCTTTTGAACTGAGGAGAATAATGTTCTTCTACACCAGGGTTACAGCACTGCAGATGTGTATGATAAATATTGCCCCCTATCAGAGAACATTTTATCTAACCACACGGTGGTGAGGTTTTTGAGTATTTAGTACCTACACTTCCATAGAATTAAAAAAATACATATACATATATATTTTATATATGTACATATATACATATATGTGTATATATATATGTACACACACACACATTTTAAGAAAGAAAAAAACATTAAAGTTGTAATACTCAATATATACCCATAACAAAGATGAATAAAAGTGACATCTGACTTCTGCAATTACGATAGGTGCTCAAAGTGGTTACATCAGCATAATTTTAATAGTTTTTTCCTTTCTTAGAATGTGTATATATTTTTGGCACCCTCTGTGTGTGTGTGTGTGTGTGTGTGTGTGTGTGTGTGTGTATGTATGTGTATATATACACATATAGTATGTATATACATTATATATATGTACGTGTGTGTATATGTGTGTATAATTATATATATATATGATTAGCATTATACTTCTAGAATTCTGTAACAGGTGGCGTTCCCTGAGTGGTTACGTGCCAGACACAATGCTAAATGGCATCCTTGTATTATCTCACTATGTCTCACGACAATGTCATAAATTAGAAACTCATATGATACCCATTTAAAGGACAGGGATACTGAGTCTTACACAGAACACATATTTTATACAAGGACACTCTTTTAATAAATGTCTGAGCTAGGACTTCAAAAGATACCATTTCAAAGAGAAGTCTATGCCCTTAACCATGATGCCCCAAAGCTCTCTTGAGCTTCCTTGAGGACCACAACAACAGCCCTGGCTTTCCTGAGCCAGGTTTAGAAACAGCCCTTACTCTAATATCTATACCCTTCTTTTTTGGAACTTCTTTACCATAGACTGGTTCTTCTCATTCTATCCTGGAGGTATCACAATTTCTCCTGATATTATCTTCATCTTTTTGTGTTTCATTCTGAGTGATTCCCTTAATTTTATCTTCTTATTTATTATACATCACCTCAGATTTAATTGTCTATGCTTTTACCCATAATTCCATAATTCAAATTTTTATAATCAGCATTTCTATACCTTCCATAATCTTGAAAACATCAGCACCTTTCTCTACACTAGCAATAACAAGCTGGTAAATACAGTAGAACATATGCTGCCATTCACAATAGAAAAAGAAATGCTATAAAATATCTAGTTGTTAATTTAATGGAGAATGTTTATAGACGTCATGAATTATAAAACTCTATCAAAGGAAATTAAGGAAGACCTGAAGAAATGGAGATATACATTCTATAAAGAACAGAATTTTTTAGATTTTTATTTTTATTTTTTTAATATCACAATTGTCTCCAAATTATTCCCTTTGCTCTCTGGGCTTGCTTCTTTGGTAAAATGTAAAACGTATTCTGAGTCCAAGCAGATGAGTTCTAGATGAGTTTTTGGAATGCTGCAGTTTGTCAGTTGAGGGCTGCTCTTATGCTGTGTTAATGTGTGTATGTGTGGGATACATATACTAATCAAGGGGAAAGAATGATATCACAGAGGTATGAGAAAGCACAGGAACAAGGGGACTTTCTAGCTAAGTCTTTATAACAAATTATTTCAGAAGGTAATAATGAACTTTTGAGACTGTATAATGGCAGGAGAGTACATTTGACAAGATTAGGTAGAAAACTCACACCGCAGTATGCTCCTTTTCTGAACAATGAAAAGGCACGGACATAATAAACTGTCTTCCTCTGCAGATACCACTCACAGATTATCATTCATTTATTCATTCTTCTAGTCTCTTCTAGTCAGCCCCTATTTTAAGGATTTGGCCTATCATGGAGAATACATGTTCCTAATCTGGCACTTTGGCATGTGAAGAAAGTCATTTGTTCAGTGTGAGAAGTGTCTAACAGGATCTGTGTCATTGTAAAGAAGTGATGAGCATAGTATTGATATCTGCCTGCTTCCTCCTATCTGACAACTAAGAGGCGTTCGCCTGCAAAGAACATTAGCTGTTTGATGAGCTCCCTATAACTGTTCTTTATTCCATGCTTATTCTCAGGCTGAATCTCACAGGACAGGGCTAATATTCTATAACAATTACAGCAGAACTGTCCATCCTTCTGTTTTTATTCACTAGCTGATAACTAAGCTATATTAGAAGAAAAAAAAAATCCCCTTTGTACTAAAATGTAATGAATAGGCCCTTAGTGTAAGAACATTTTTACCTTCCTTGCAAAATCTGATCTTCCCACATTATATCAGTCTGTCTTCCAAAAAGCAGCTGTGATAAAGATATATCAGCTAGTGACATCACAAACTATTTTTTTTCCACTTGTACTTGTACATTTCATGATACATTTGCTTCATAGGGTGACTGTTTTTTTTTTGTTTGTTTGTTTTTTTGTTCCTGGTATAGCTAAAGCCATGTAACCATTTGTAATGAAATCTACATATTTTAATTGAGGAATGGGCCAAAAAACATGAGAAAAGGAGCACAATTCTGGAAAACAAAATAAAATAAACAATAAAGACCTATCAACAAAGCAAACAAAGAAAAAAACATGGGTATCATCCAAGGTAAACACAGTGAGGAAAAAATATACATTTGTGTGTGTGTGTGTGTGTATATATATATGATTCAGAATTTAATAACTTACTTCCTATAATATTTGAATTGCAATTACTTTCGATATACTTTGTTTTCCTTTATGAAGTTGTGAAAAATCAATTTACCCTTAAAGAAACTTTCGGTGCAAGCTGACACTTAACATTGGAAGCTAATGATCATCTGGGGAATGGTAGCCTTGACATCCACACTTTATAGTTAAATTTGGGAACTGTCTGTGAATTAATATAAATAACAGTATATGGTTATTGAAAAATCACAGGTTCATTATTTCATCCCAGATGATTAATAATTCATGATCTGTTAGTTTTGAAAGGATGGGGTTAGTTAAGGATATTTAGATCAGCAATTCAATGCCAGGCTCTTATTTCAAAATGCAGACCCTTACTTTTAATATAAGATATCCAGTCATCATAAATCTATTGGTTTATGAAATAAAGAGGGACTGCTTTGTATCAGGGGCTGTTTTAGAATCACTGGTGAATAGAATAAGAACAATTACCCTGGTGGAAGCTGCATTGTAGCAGGTGAAACAGACAATAAACACCAATTATAACACATAAGTAAATTATGTAATACATTGAATGGTGAAAAGTGCTAGGCAAAACAAATAATAGAACCCTTGGGGTGAGTATTGTGTTTCCCCCAAAATAAGACCTAGCCGGACAATCAGCTCTAATGCATCTTTTGGAGCAAAAATTAATATAAGACCTGATCTAATTTTAGTATAATAAAAGACTGGGTCTTATATAGTATAATATAATATAAGACTGGGTCTTATTTTACTATAAGACCGAGCCTTTATAACATAATATAATAAATATAATATAATATAACATAATATAATACTGGTTCTTATATTAATTTTTGCTCCAAAAGATGTATTAGAGTTGATTGTTTGGCTAGGTCTTATTTTCGGGGAAACACGGTATAAAGGTTATAGGGAATAAATAATTATAAGAACTCTGGTCATTACATATCTGTGGATTTTATATTTAATACCAATGCATACATAAAATTAGTTTTAATTGATTGAGGATTGAAGGATTTGTATGTATACACACATAAATCTTCTTTTGGAAGATAAGGTATTGCTTTGATCAGATTCTTAAACAGATCATGTTCTAAAATACAAATGATTTATATTTTCAATATTTTCATTTTCATAAAAGTAGATAACATTGTTCACTCCCTTCTTAATAACTTTGTTTTTATTAGCGATAATTTTTGGAATAGACCATATTATTATATGAGTTAATATTTACTTTCGGTGTGAAAAGTGTAAGTAACAAAGTTAATGATACAAATAATACTGGCTTCTTCTTCTTAAATTTTAGCCATTTTCAATTTAAAGAGAAAAATTGACTTAGAAATGTTGAATGTGATCAAAACTACAGAACCGGCCAATATATTAAGTTTCTACATTTAAACCAATGCTCAATAAAAACAGCCATCTATAAAGTGTTAAGTACATGATAAAACAATAAACAACTATAACTTTATTCTTTGTAATATTACATGCTTAATTTATATCTAAAATGAAGATTGCAATTCCTGCCTCAGAATATTGTCATAGGAATTACATAAGGATATATATATATATATATATATATATATATATATATATCCTTATGTATATATAAAATCATCCTATAGCTTATCCCTTATTTTTCTTTCTTGATAATGTGTACCTGAGATTTTCTCATTATTACAAAAGACATGCATGCAAGAAGCTTTGTTTTGATGGAGTCTTTCTTGACATGTGATTTCTGCAGTGTTACCATAACTTAATGTTCTCTAGGTAATCTTTGAAACATT
The DNA here is from genome assembly GCF_057876585.1 of Rhinolophus sinicus. Classification (NCBI taxonomy): domain Eukaryota; kingdom Metazoa; phylum Chordata; class Mammalia; order Chiroptera; family Rhinolophidae; genus Rhinolophus; species Rhinolophus sinicus. The sequence goes on from NC_142516.1 coordinate 55,866,125, forward strand.
CCTTCAATGAGGAAAAACTCCTTTCCCCCTGTTCTTCCTTTCCCTTTTCATAATGAAAGGCCAATAATGCCAGTCAACCATTCTTGGTTTATTATCTCTTCCCCAATGTATCCCTATGTGAATTACTTAGGAAGCTCTTATAAAATTCTAAATTGGAATGATCACTTGTATTATCCTAGAGAATTGCATTTTTCTAAATGTCCTCAAAATGGCTACTATTTTGGGGAAAATTATCTTGTGTTACAAAATACATAAGAGGGAAAAAAATAGATTAGCTCTGTTAAAAAAATAATTCACCACTGACCTTAATCCATGAGCACAATGATTAAGGTTCAAATGCAGCAAATATTTGGTTAAAGGGAAATTAGAAGTGGCAATGAGCAAGTGAGATAAATTGTATAGATATTTTATTTATTCCTTGCTGTAAACTATTTCAACTGATAATTTTATAGCATTAGTTTGTTTATATAACTTTGCTTTAATTTCTAAAATTTTGTTTTTACTGGGAAACATAAGAGTGCATTATTTGAGAGTCAGTCCCCAATTTTTCAGTCATTAACACTGAACTGAAAGAACTATACTTCTTGATGAACACATGTAAATATGCACCACCATCTGAGTGACAAATCCTCAATTGTAGGTATAATGCCCTGATTAAACAATATAAATACATTCAGTTAACTCAGTACTATTTCAGTGACAACACATACCACAGAAATACAGAATTAATCCATTAAACGGTTTAAATGTGTTTCTTTAACTTATTAAAATATAATAGGAACAACGTTGAAATCAAATTCCATTTATCAATGTCAGTTAAAATTCAATTTAAGTTAGCACATATTTGGATTTTGTGAAGGAAAAGTTTGTCCTTTGTAATCTAAATGATTTATGTATACAATAAGAAACATAAGTATAATTTTATTTGACTATAATAAATTAATGTATCTGTATGTTTTGAAATTAACGTTTTGTGTTAAAGATGTCCCAACATTTAATATAAGAACTCGTTTCAACTCTAAAAAACCTATAAAAATTCATTATGTTCTACAATGTGTTCTTTCAACTGGAAATTTTGCACTGGTCCTGCCCAAAACCACGATTACTACTATATTTTTGTCAAAATCGGTCTCCTGTTTTTAGAGCTTATTATAATTAGACATTTAAAACATATATATACACATATACATATATATGTATATATATATATGTATATGTGTATATATATGTATACACACACACCTATATATGTATATATAGAGGTTTACAAAAAATGTATACACATTTTAAGAAAGGAAAAAACTGTATTAAAATTTTAATAATATATACCAATAACAAAAGATGACTACAAGTCACAAGTCATGTGTATACATTTTTTGGCACGCCCGATTATATATATATATATATATATATATATATATATAACACTTTTTTAAGAGCATATGTTTGACAAGGTCAAAACTGAGGCATTTCAGTGAAAGGAACAATTACATTTCTGGTCTTTAATCCTATGTTCTGCAGTTCTTCAATGTACTAACAGCAGCAAAAAAAACCAAAAACCCAAAACAAAACAAAAAACAGCTTAAGAGGATACTTGGTGACCAATAAAAACTCATAACTCACAGAAAAAAAAAAAAGTAGATGTCAAAGGAAACTAAAGGAACAAAAATAAAAGTACGTAAGGAGAGGTAGATTGACTACTGTCTTATAAACTTCACAATCTTATTTCAACAAAAGATTGTACCTCTAAGATTAGGTAAAATCTAATGGGCCAGAGCTTATTTTCAACTGTGAAATGTACCCTCATAAATTCAGATTTATGTTTTGCTTTTTTTTCAAGTCCATTTGAATGGCACTTGTACATCATTCTATTTTCATCTAACAAAACATTAAATTCATTTTTGCCCAGTATTTACACACGATTTATACACTGGAACCTTACAATAGTGGCAATTCTGCATTAGACAATGTGTTATAATACAGTACTTCCCACATTGAAATAAAGTAAAATTTAGAAAATGATTGTTGAATGCCTATCATTTATAAAGCCACTATGCTACAATTGCAAAAACAAACAAACAAACAAAAAACAGCAAAAAAAAAAAAATTAAAACAAGAAACAAAACAAAAAACACCTGTTTACTAAATATGGGAAATACAAAAATTTCTCTTAAGTATGTCTGATCCCTAACCTGTATTGTCTATGTCACTGAAAGCTGTGTACATTCTACATGAAAAAAATAAATTAAACAGGCTAGGAAAAATGCCAAGCAAATTTGCAGCATCTGTTCTCAATATTGTCACTTTTTAAATAAAATTTTAGCTTATTTGCATGTATGTGCATTATGAAAAACCTGGTCCCCCAAAACCAATGTTTTCTACCCTGTATGTTTTGCTAATGATTTAGATGTTACTAAGTAGGCAATAAGGGACCCCTGCAGATGTATAATCATGCAAATTACATGGTGAAATTTGTGTTTTTGAACATCAATGCAGAGAATAAACTGGAAGGAGTGGAGAGTGGAATTAGGGGAAACAATTAGGAAGTTAGGGCAACAATACAAGGGCAGGAACTAGATATAAAAATCCTTTGTAAATTTCAAAGTCCTTCAACTGTTAGTTGTTATTATTAGTGAGATTAATGCTTCCAGTAATTAAATCTCCTTGGATTAGGTGCAAGAATGAGCAGCATTAGACAGAGTCCATACCATCATGTGGCTTGTCATAATGAGACTCCTTTGCGTTACAAGTAAAGGCAGAGTGCACAACTAAGCTGCTGCCTGACTGCTTTGCACTACAATGGCCCAGCTGTATATTTAAAAAACTCTTATGCTAAAAAAGAATCAGTTATTGTATTTACTACCTCATGGTGCTATAGGAAGCCATCTAAAACTATTCCATGAGTCTCTTTTAAAAGAGGGCTTTCCATGTCAACCACAATGAATTTTCCTAATAAATGCATATAAAGCTCCATATTTCCATTTGCTGTGTAGATAACCATAAGCACTCTAATAAAAAAAAAATGTAGGTATCATTACACTTGGTCAAATTTACTATTAAACAACTAGTTAATAGACTTGGAAAATCTTGCATCCTTTATCAATGGATAAGTCATTAAAAACAGACCCTACAGCTATTTCCTGAATTTCATTCTAAAATCAAAGCACATTATCATTATCTGGTTCTGTCTCATTATAATTAGTTTGGTCTCAATGCAACAGCAATTTCTTTAAAGCTTATTGTATATTACAATGAAATCTGTTTTTTTTCCTTTTTGATTAAAAATAGCTTTCACTTATTTGCTCCCTTTATCCTTGCCCATCCCTGGATCCCCCATTACTAAAGGATTGCATCACATGGCCAGTAGGGAGATATCTCAGTACTTAAGAAGTTATGCTTCTGAAAATGTCTGGCAATTTTAGAAAAAACATAGCTATGAATTTATATGTTAAGCAAAAGAGTCTCTGATCATAAAAAATTTGCGGGGAGCGGGGGGAGAAAAGCTCTAATGCTATGGAATTTCAGGCTGCAGAAACGGCCCTCTACTGGATATTTTCAGTATCTACCACCTCGGGTCAACAAAAGCCTCTGAAAAGGTTGCTTGACATCAGAAAAATAACTTAAATCCTTACTAAATCAGTAGATTGAGATAAACAAAAAAATTTCTTAAGGTCCAAACAATAACTGATCATCCAACAAACATTAATAGCTTATGTCTATGCATTCTCCAAGCACAGGCCTGCAGGCTATACTTTTGAGAAAGGTGTTCTTCAATGGTTAAGGCAAATGAAGCTATCTGGAAAGCTCATTTTGGCGAAGAAATCTGATTCCTCAGCATTGCTATAAAAATGATGTGTTTCTGCCATATACAGCAGCATATTTCAGAGTAATTTACCCTCATTGAAAACTCCCCAATGCAAAGCACATGACTGATAACACTCTTGACACAGACTGAATATAATGGGTTATTTATATATGCACATTAAAGCCCTGTGAAGGTGAAGATTAGGAGAGTAGCAATATAATTTTAGTGATTTAGAGAAGAACTTGATCAAATCACAAGTAATTCAATCACACTGGAATCTATGGTGATTGTTGGGCATTTCTCTTGTTACTTATGGGTCTTTCTTTAATCTGAATAATGAACTCTTTGTAGGGAAAAAAAACCATAGTATTTAAATGTTTAGTTCATACTATCCACTGGATACTATGCTACATGAATTTAGCTAAGTTTATTCTCAAAAACAAATTAAAAAAACAAAGAAATTATTAATACCTTGTTAGAGAGAAAACCACAGGTCCCAAATGGTATCACTCCTGTTAAAAGCCCATGATACCACACATGGATGTAATGCCTGATCTAATTGCAGTTTCAACTTCCCCTGTCAACATAATTTTAATCAACCAATCTGGAGTTTTCTGGTCAAGAAACTGTACAGTACTGTGTCACGTGGGCCCTCTCCAAATCCCATAGATAGAAGATAAAAACCCTTCCCATTCTCTTCCCCCAAAGGAAAAAAGTCCCAGCCCCAGAAATAACACTTTCTTTTTTCTTTTTTTCCTTTGTTAATAGTGCCCTAGCCTCACTCTTGTTTTTCTAAAACCTTCCATTTGTACAACTCCTTGAAGCACCCTGTCATGCACCCTAGGGTGTCAGGTGGGGTCTCAGCTCCCGCTTCCCACATGAGAACGCTGGACAAGGTGAGGCCAAACAGGAACACCCACGGAGCCATAAATAGGGGAGTCATACCACTGTAGTCTCACTGGCGGCTGGGTTGGAGACACAGGAAGCAGGAGCCACACGATCCGCAACCCGCCGTCTGCTTGTGTACAATGCACAATCCACAATCCCCACTCCGCGCTTGCTAGCTCAGCCACCATCTTCTTGCTAGCCCCCATTTGCTGTTAGTGTAGCCACAGCAGTTATATTAGTGGCCAATGGCTCACTGGTTACAGCTGACGGCCAACTAGCCACAGCTGATGGCCATCCAATCACAGTTAATGGCCATTTATTACCTGAGCCAGCACCTTTCCACGTGAGGCCGAGAGCCTGGAAACTGCACTCCTGGCTCTGTCTCCACACACACTTCCAGTGACCGATAGGATACTGCCCCATTTATGAATTACTTAATAAAGCCAACTAATTCTTGAAATTTACTGTTAAAGTTTGTTTTTAATAACCTCTATTATGCAAATGAGGAAACTAGCACAAAGCCACACAGTCATGGTGAATTGGGTTTAATTGTGTGAATTCTGATGGCAATGTCAGGCTCATTTAAGAAACAAAAGGACCAATGTTTGTCTTCCCCCAAACCCAGCCCCAGTCTGTTTAAAGAGACTGAAAGAGATGTAAACTTGAAATGCTCTGGAAAAGAAGGTTTAACCCCAGAGATTTCTGCAAATTCTTGACTAAGAAAAACTGGTAAAGGGGAGCATAATGTGTCACTCTAAAACATGCCTCTTTGGCAAAAGGATTATTATCTTTAAGGCTGATTATCTTTAAGAAACTGCAGATACAATAGTGCTCTACAAGGAAAACATAGCCAAGGAGTAGTTACCCTTTTGTAAAAGATTTATGTTTGTAATGAAATCTCCATTTGTAAGGGTATCTCCTTCTCTGTACTAGGAAGAGGAGGATGGCTTTCAATCTCTAGACACTGTCCTCAGTGGAAAAGGCAAAGACTTAAATCTGCATAACCAGCTTTGTTTCCTGTTGAAGAGAGCAGAGTTTGCCACCCTCAGACATGCCTCTTTGGAATATTGATTATTTTAATTTGATTATTTTTAAGGATCAGACGGCTCAGGAAGAAACTTTCACCATCCTTCTAACTACTTGTTTTTTATTTTATTTTATCTTTTTAATATAGAAGACTTGGTCTGCGGAAGAGTTATTACCATAATAACTGTATTTTAATCTAAGCTAGCCATAGTAGACAGAGAGGAACCTAGAAAAGCCCCTTTGATCAGAGTCTTCTCTGTGTCCCAGAGTCTCTAGATGACCCATCAAGCGTTTGTTTACTAAACATTAACTGCATCTCCTTGGAAATTGCTTTGCTTCCCTCTGAAGTCCCGGATCCTTACCTCCTCCTTACTCCAGAATGACATACATCCCTCATTTTGCCTTACTGTCCTTGGAGTTCTGTATGCTTATGTGAATTGTCTGTGTGTATGTGTAACAGAGTGAAATGCTCAGCTTCTCTGACTCCATCCTGTTTAAGCCTGCGGTGTTCTTGCATATAGACATGCTAAGCTTTAGAAGAATTCAGTTTGCAGCTTAAGTTCTTACAAAAATAGCCCCTTGTGGGAAGGTACCTCTCCCTAGGATATGGGAGAAATATGTACCAAAATAATAATTGTTTATCAAACATTTGTAGGAGCCTCATGAACAGAGTCAAATCAACTGGGGTCAACTGACTAGGAACAAAGAAGTTTCACATTCTTCCTAGAATCCTTGGTGATACCCAGGGATCTGTGACCTTTAATCAACTCTTGCCTCTCCCATTCCCCCTTCCCTTGAAGTAAACAAAGCCTGAATTCTGTACATTAGGAAGGTGGATTTGAGGTATCACTAGGGTCCACATCTTCTCAGTTGGCACCTTCTCCATCAATAAACCTTTCCTCACTCCAAACTCTGATGTTTTAAGTTTTGGCCTTTTGAAGTGCCAGGCACATGGACTTTGGACTAGTAATATATGTACTAAATTTAATTGTCTCCAATTAATCTGCTTTATGTCATTTTAATTATTTGACCAGCTATTAGAACCAAGAGGAGAAGGAGGGAAAGTCCCCAGCTTCCACATTGTACTTTGCCTGATAACTTCCATTATATAATTGGCTCCCACACCACAACATTTTTTTTTAAGCTGGAAATTGTACTCGAGGTGATAGTTTTTGGCCATTTTGAGGAGTTACTCAATTTTCCTTGGTGTTTCCCATGTATACATGTTATTAAACCTCTTTATTTTTTTCCAGTTACTCTCTCTTTTATTACAGGGGGATCTCAGCCAAGAACCTAGAATAGTAGAGGGGAACTTATTTTTCCTCTCTTACAGTGGCAGATGGGTAGCTATTGACAAAACAAGAAAACAAAAAACACCAGACAGATCCCCCAGTTAATCTTGCTCTAAGAAATACCAAAAGACAGTATGAACAGCCCGTTCTGCAATGGGAGTATTTCCCGCAGTAGGCTCTGTACATTGTGATTAAAACAGAGCAAATATATTTTCCCAGTATAAATATATACTCCTGGTCTTGAAGATAAATAATTTTGGGGACTTTTAGTCATCAGTTGCATCCTGCAGATCCCTAATTTGTATAAAAGTCAGCTTGGCAGAGTGGAAAAAGTTTGTATTTTGAAGAGAAATAGACCTGGATTAGATATGTGTTAGAATCCGACTATATTGTCTACCAGGCAAAACAGTTATCCATTATGAGACTCAGAATCAGACTGATCAGAATCAAATCCCAGCTTAATCTATATTTCCACATCTGAAAAATAGATGTCACAATAGCAGCTATGTCATAGATTGGCATAGGATTAAGTTAATCAACTCATGAGAGTTACACAAAGTATTTCCTGGATGGTGCTTACACATTGCTGTTGTTGTTATTACATTGAAATAAATAATCTTTTTAAATGTAAATTTTGATAAGTTAGGTAACATATGTAATTTTAAAGCATCTGAAGCATGGTGTTTAACCTTAGCCATACTTCCTCTTCATTAAATCTATATCTACATATTACACTTAAGTCTTTGAATTAAGGCTGACAAGAATGGGACGCTTGTCCATTCTTAAAGCTGGGTGGGTCCTCAGATCAAGGCTTATGTCTCTCAATACCTGCTTCTCCCATAAAGCAACCAGTGGTCTGTTGGCAGAGGCAGGCTTTGCAGAAGACTAATATGGACACCACTTTAACTCACAAGAGTGTTCAGTGACTAGAATGGAGACATGTACAAAAACAATCTGTCATCCTTGAGGCTGTTGAGATGAGCAAACACTGCTTCACACTGTTGATGACATGGAATCCTTTCGATCTCTGTATTTTTGCCTTTTCACCTACTCAGAATTTCATCCCTGTCCTCTGGTGACGGCTCTGCCACACAAGCTGACTGTATTTAACTGGCTCTGTGATTTCTAGTCCAGTGCTTTATAAAAAGTTTTATATTTATTAGATTCTATAGAGTTTGCTTGTTGCCTTGGTAGGTTATTTTAAACATTACTCTCTAAAAATTACCTTTTTCCATAACTTGCTACCTCAAATTTATAGTCACTAAGATTTGGTCTTTTGTTTATTCTTGGTTTTGAAAACACATAGTTTCATCTTGTTCTGGTTCTTTATTTTCCGCCATTTACTTTTGAGATACTAGACACTGTGATTATACCTAACATTCCAAATTCAAGATTGATTATGCATTGCATTATTTTCTTTAAAAGTTAGATTACAGAACTAAGCATATGCTTTGCTTAAGACAAGGACATTGGACATGTGATTTCTGCTTGTTATTATTTGTGCATATACTTAATTTTCCTATATTCTTTTAGTGATTATCCATGACATTTCTGAGTTTACATTGATTCATCAAATGAATGTTTTAAAATGCCCAGTAATTTTAAAAGCAAGCACATATTTTAAATGATAAATTTAAAATAGAATCATCTGATTGAACATCAAAAAACCTGACGATAATTCAGGCTGAGGGTGTTTCTAAATACACACATAAAAATTCTAAATACTTCTTTAGAATTTTCCCTACGCTTTCTTAAAAAAAACACACAACAGAAACAAAAGCAAAAAAGCCTATGTCAAGAAGGGCATAGTGACAATGTGCAAGTTTCATAAGCTTTTGCTCTCCCTGTGGTAAACCAAATCCAGTTGGCTGGTATGTTGTGTTTGGTCAATTCAACGCTATATTATATATCATATAGTAAAATATCATATAATATTTTCCTGAGGCCAGAGTGGAGGTGTGAATGTAAAAATTCAAAGGGCAAGTCAACAGCAAAATTAAGAAAGTAGTTTGTCCTCTCTCATGATGTGTGTTTCTGTTTTTCTACCTGTCTTTCCACCTCAAGGGTGAAGCTGCTAATGGAATAACCCAGGATCTGCTTCAGCCAATTATCCTAAGACAGTAATTATCATAAGTTTTCACCAGGGGATCTAAAAAAAAATGAAAATATGAAAAAAAAATAAATTTGAAAGCCAAAGGGTAAAAAAGGGAGATAAATTATTCCTCAAGGGCAGCCTCTGCTTGGACTACTTTGATTCATGTTGATATAAGAAACACGACTGTCAACAGAAACACTGCTACTATGTGATAACATATTCAGCATTTCATTTTTTTTTCCATGAAACATATCTGATTTAAATGTACTTTTAAAAGACAATACTGAGACATAATTTTCTTGGGGCTTGCAAAGGTCAATTATAGCTTAAAAATCATATCTTTGCTCAAAGTTTGAGTAATATTTCTCAAACTTTACTGTGCATATGAAACCATTTGTGGGCATTGCTAACATGCAGATTCTGACTCAGTTAGCCTGAGTTTAGACCTGAGATTTGCTCTCAGTTGGTGTTGATGCTGCTGGTCCATGCACCTTTGGTGTTGTATCTAAAAAGTCATTACCATACCCAAGGTCATCTGTTTCCCCATGCTATCATCTAGGAGTTTCATAGTATTGCATTTAGGTTGGTGATCCATTTTGAGTTAGTTTTTTGTGAAGGGTGTAAGGTCTGTGTCTAGATTTTTTTTTTTTTTTTTTTTTGGCATGTGGATGTCTACTTGTAGCACCTTTTCCCATAACTTTTGTTAAAAGACTGTCTTCACTCCATTTTATCGCCATTACTCTTTTGCCAAAGATCAATTGATTATATTTGTGTGGGTCTAGTTCTGGACTATTTTGTTCCATTGCTCTATTTGTCTATTCTTGCACCAATGTTACCCTGTCTCGATAACTATAATTTATAATAGCAAATCTTGAAGTTGGGTAGCATCAGTCTTCCAACCTTGTTCTTCTCCTTCAATATTTTATTGGCTATGCTGAGTCTTTTGTCTCTCCATGTAAACTTTAAACTAATTTTGTTTATATCCATAAAATAATTTGTAGGGTTTTAGTCAGGATTGTATTGAATCTATAAATCAAGTTGGGAAAAACTGATATCTTCACAACATTGAGTCTTCCTATTTGTAAACTCGGAACATCTCTCAGATTACAGGTATGCCTAGATATCATGGGTTCAGTTCCAGACCACCACAATAAATCAAATATCACAATAAAGTGAATTACACAAATTTTTCTGGCTTTCCAGTGCATATAAATTTATGTTTATCCTATCCTGTAGTCTATTAAGTGTGCAATGACACTATGTCTAACAAAACAATGTGCATACATTAATTGAAAATATCTCACTGATAAAAATGCTAATGCTTATCTGAATCTTCAGTAAGTCATTTTTTTATTTTTTATTAAATTTATTGTGGTGACATTGTTTAATAAAATTATATAGGTTTCAAGTGTACATTTCTATAACATATCATTTATATATTGCATAGTGTGTTCACTACAGAGTACGTTCTCCTTCCATCACCATATATTTAACCCTCTTTTCCCTCTTCTACTCCTCCCAACCCCCTTACCCTCTGTTAACCACTAAAATGTTGCCTTTGTTTGTGATTTGTTGTTTGTTTGTTTTGCTTATTTGTTGCTTTCAGTTATATCTCACATATGAGAGAAGTTATATGGTTCTTGACTTTTTCTGTCTGACTCATTTTGCTTAACATGATAATCTCAAGATCTACCCATGCTGTCGCAAACGGTAGTATTTCATATTTTCTTATGGCAGAGTAATATTCTATTGTATATAGGTACCTCATCTTCCTTATCCAATCATCTATTGAAGGACACTTTGGTTGTTGCTATGTCTTGGCCACCATGAATAATGCTGCAATAAACATAAGGGCACATGTATCTTTACAGGTAAATGCTTTTAGATTTTTGGTTAGATACCCAGAAGAGGGATTCTATTCTTAATTTTTTGAGGAACCTCCATGCTGTTTACCACAGTGACTATACTAATTTGCATCCCGACTAGCAGTGTATGAGGGTTCCTTTTTCTCCACAGCTTCTCCAACACTAGTCATGTTCATGAGAGGTATTTTAACAAGTGTGAGATGATATTTCATTGTTGTTTTGACTTGTATTTCCCTAGTGGTTAGTGAAGTTGAGCATCCTTTCATATATCTGTTGGCCATTTGTTTGTCTTCTGGGGAGAAATGTCTGTTCAGGTTGTCAGTGCATTTTTTATTTGGATTGCTTGTTTTTGTTGTTGAGTTATATGTGTTCTTTATATATTTTTGATATTAGCCCCTTATGGAGTTGTTGTTTCCAAATATCTTTTATTTGGTAGGTTGTCTCTTTGTTTTGCTGATGGTTTCTTTTGCTGTGCAGAAACTTTTTTAGTTTGATATAGTCCCATTCATTTATTTTTGCTTTTACTTCCTTTGCCTTTGAGGTCAAATTCATAATATCCTGTCTGAACCCAAGGTCCATAAGTTTAGTACCTAGATTCATAATCTTTTTTGTTGGTGGAGGATCTTGCCCTCGTAACATCAGAGGTCACTGATTATAGGTCATCATAGCAAATATAATAATAATGAAAACATTTGAAATATTGTGAGAATTACCAAAACGTGGCACAGAGACAGGAAGTGAGCAAATGATGTTGGAAAAATTATGTGGCTAGAACTGCTCTATACAGGGTTGCTACAAACATTCAATTTGTAAGAAATGCAATATCTGTGAAGTAAATAATAAATGCAATATCTGTGAAGTCACAATAAAATGCGGTATGCCTTTATTTCATTCATCAGAGTTTTGTAGTTTCTCTCATATAGATACTGGCCTTATTTTGTTAGATTTATACCTAAGTATTTCATTTTAGGAGTGCTAATATAAGTGGTATTGTGTTTTTAATTTCAAATTCTAATTACTCATTGTTGGTATATAGAAAATAATTGAATTTTCATATTAACCTTGTATCCTACAACCTTGTTATCTATAATCACTTAACTAGTTCTAGGATGTTTTTTGTTTGTTTGTTTTTGAACTCCTCTGATTTCCTGCATAAAAAGATCATGTCATCTGAGAACAAAAACAATTTTATGTCTTCCTTTCCAATCCGCATACCTTTTACTTTCTTTTCTGGCCATATTGCACTATATAGCAAGGTCTTTTACTATGATGTTGAAAACAGTGAGGAGAGGAGTCATCCTTGCCTTTCAACTGGTCTTTGTGGGAAAGTTTCGTGTGTCTTACCTTTAACTATGATATTAGCTGCAGGTTTTTTGTAACAGTCTTAATCAATTTGAGAAAATTCCTCTTTATTTAGTTTACTGAGGTGCTTTTTTTTTCCTGTTGTTATTTGTTTGTTTTAAATCATGAATGGGTGTTGGATTTTGTCAAATGCTTTTTCTGTATCTGCTGATATAATCATGTTATTTTTTTCTTTTTTTGGTCTGTTGAAGTGATGAATTACATTAATTGATTTTCAAATGTTGAACCAGCCTTGCATACTTGGGATAAATCACACTTGATTCTGGTGTATAATTCTTTTAATACGTTTTGGGATTTAATGTTTTTTTGAGGATTATTGCATCTATGTTTATGAGCAATATTCATCTTCAGTTTTGTTTCCTATATTTCCTTTGTCTGGTTTTGGCATTAGGATAGTGTTGGGTTCATAGAATGAACTAGGAATCTCATCTATTTTTGATCCATCCTTGTCCTTGTTGTGAGTTACTTCATAATATTTATAGCAGGATCTTCCTAAGTGTCCTCTTCTTTTCAAGCCCAGAAATTATAAATCATCTCATTTACTGAACTCTTGTTTTTCTATTAAGTTAGCTGCAGTGATGAAATCTTAGTTATTTGGATCCCACTAATATTTTGGTCTGTTCCAACTACATTGTTCTCTTATACTTTTCTATGCTAAGTGTAGTTCACGGACTAGTAATATGGGCTCCAAATAAGAGCTTGTTACAATTTTAAGTCTCATTCACACCTACTAAATTAGAGCCTATTTTTTATGAAGATACTCAGTAGATATGTGCACACATGAAAGTTTGAGAAGCAGTGCAGTCAACTGTAACTTTTCTCATTATGAAGTATAAATCTCTACTTTGGACCCGTAGTTAGAAACATTCCTAAAAATAGTAGGCGCTCTAGAGACAGACAGATAACTATTCAAATCCCAGCCCTTCTACTTCTGAGGTGAGTCTCTTACCCAGGTAACTCAATAACTTCCCTCACTTTCCTCATCTGTAGAATGACAATAATAATACCATGTCACTATAATAAAAAGAATGTTTTGAAAATATAAAGTATTCAACACAGTGTGGAATGTTATAAAAAATTGACTGTTCATAAAAAAACTGCTATTATTAGTGAAAACTAAATTTGAGGCATGAGAGCTTGTGGCTACCTGAGATTCAAAGTGGTTAGTTGTAGATCTTTATAAATGAAAGCTGACCTAATAATGAATGTGATTAATTCTAATACCACATAACTTTGTAAAAAAATAGCAATTATTAGCAGTTCAACTAATTTTATATTTTTAAGGACTCTTAGATTTCCTCTGGCATCATGCACAGCATAGTGTTTTTTATTTTATTATGTTCTCTGATGAATATTCTTAGGTAATGGGGGGAAAAAATGAGCCCTCTCTTAGAATATATCAAAGCAATACAATAGACTCTTTAAAATATATTTCTTAGCAAAACATATTAAATGATTCATTATTTACATGAGATTTAAAAAAGTCAATTTGGCCTATACTGTAAATTTTAAATTGACATTGGATAGGTAAATTATGGTTAGGAAGTTTTCAAAAACCGGATTGTTGATTCAGTAACCATAGCATCTCTTTGAAGTGTTATTTTGTAATTTGTTAAATTATTTTACAGTATTACTCAGCTATCAGGGTGCTAATGGATATTCATATTTAAATTATGAACTAAAGTTAACTTACCCCTATATAAGCAAATTTTTTATATTATACAAATTTTGAACTGAAAGAGCTATAGAATAGAACACAATATTTGCACATGTATTTACAGAGCTGTGATTTCTAGATTATCTCTGTTTGTTAGGCATATCTGCTGTGGCAGATATCAATTTATTGCCTCTCAGCTTTGAATGTACACTTTAGTGTGATAAACAACAGAATTCACTTAAACATGTCTCCTTTAAATTGTATATGATGTTAAGCATTCTTATTCTAGTGCAGTGGTGGGGCTAATGCAGGAGGTAGAGCGTTCCTATAATCTTCAGCAAGAGCCGGGAAAGTCAGTGTATGGGTTTGAGGACATCTAGTAGGAAAATACCCAGCAGCCAGCAGCCCAGGATTTGATCTTTCACTCGTGCAGCCTTGTCTGGGCAATACCTCTCAACAGACAGCCTGAACAACTCTGACAAACCCTATGTAACCTGCATGCAGCTACTGGTGTCCTGTAGGGTCACACAGCAAGTAGTCAGTCCTTCAAAGAGCAGGCTTGAAAGCCTTTCACACCCATTGGCATCTGGATTCCCACTGCATGCCTCACTACCATTTGCTTATCATTTGCTCCTCGTATGCACTGTGGAAAGTGACCTGCTGTTTGCACAGCAGGCCCAGACCATTTCTGGCCTGGCCAAACCAGTGATAATCTTGGTAATCCAGTGGCCAAAATACATCTTCTCCAATGAGGTCTAAACTTTTTCAAAGTTCGTCTTTCTTGAGTACTCTCCCTTAGCCTTAGGTTACCATAGAGAAATTCTTTATATCTTATGGTTATGACCTACTATGTGGTTTCTGTCTTCTGAATGGACCCAGACTGCTACCTCAGCTGTCTATAATAAGAAGTGAAAATCCTTCTAGAGATCATTTTGATACAAGAAGAGCTACTATGTATGTTCAAGACTCTTCCCAAACATTATTTCATTTTCCCCTCACAAAAATGTTATGAAGTAGTACTTCATGTTACAAATTAAGTAACTAAGGCTTACACTTAAAGTAGTTTATTCAGGGTGAAGTGAATGACTTGAGCTTCAAAACTAGTCCTCTCTTCATATTATGACTGCATTTGTAACCCTCATCTGTCTTGCAAACATCCTCAACCTTAGCTGAATATCTAAGAATACTTCTTTTTTTTTTTGAATGCTTGATAAACAGAATATTTAAACAGATTTATTATCCAGATAAACATTAAAATGTTTCTAGAATGTATTACACTACAGTGTTTAAAGAACACAGTCTTTACCTTCTGAGCTTTCTTGGTTTCCCCATAATAATAAGTTGATATACTATGTCTTAATAAAACATTGGGGGTCTCACAGAACCAACACACTTGGTGGTAAGCTTCAGAACATACTAGAGCAACACCAACTACCTCCATAAAAGACACACCAAAAGGGCAGACTGGGCAGGTACCAGAGCCCTGACAATAAGAATCCTGCTCTGTAGGGCCAGCCCCTGCATGATCAATGCTCTATTATAGTCACAGCCAGTCCTTATGATGTGAGGGTCAATCCTTCCCATTGACATGCAAACAACACCATGACTCAACTACCACCGGAAGGTACGTACAACCCACACAAGGAACACACCTGGAGCACCTGGCTCAGTAGACCAGGGAAACTGTGACACTGGGCCCCACAGGACACCTACTACATAAGGACATTCTACTATGACTGGGAGACATAACAAGTCTACCTAATACATGGTACAAAAACAGGGAGTCAGCCAAAATGGGGAGACAAAAAAAAACATCTCCCAAATGAAAGAAGAGAAAAGAGCAGAGCTCCATAAACAAACAAAGAAAGAAAACAAACAAACAAAAAAGAAAACAAACAAACAAACAAAAAAACTTTAAAAAATGGAGGCAAGCAATTTACCAGATACAGAGTTCAAAACACTTGTTACAGGATGCTCAATGATCTTAGTGAAAACATCAACAAAGAAAGGAAAAATAAAAATAGATATAGAAAACATAAAAAAAGAACCAGTCAGAAATGACAAATACAATAACTGAAATGAAGAACACATTAGAGGGAATCAACATTAGATTAGATGAAGCAGATAAGATAGCTGAAAACACCCAATCAGACCAGGAAAAAAAAAATGAGGATAGTATAAGAGGCTTTGGGACAACATCAAGCATCCCAATATAGCTAACCTGGCCAAGGAGATAGACACACAAGCACAGAAAGCACAGAGAATCCCAAACAAGATAAACTGAAAGAGGCCCACACCAAGACACATCATAATTAAAATGCCACATGTTAAAGACAGAGTCTTAAAAGCAGCAAGAGAAAAGCAGTTAGTTACCTACAAGGGAGCTCCCGTAAGAATGTCAGCTGATTTCTCAATAGAAACTTTGCAGGCCAGAAGGGATTGGCAGGAAATATTCAGTGATAAAAAAGCAAGGACCTACAACCAAGATTACTCTACCCAGAAAAGCTATCATTTAAAATTGATGGACAGATAAAAAGCTTCCCAGATAAAAGCCAAAGGAGTTCATCACCACCAAACCAGTATTACAGAAATGTTAGAGGGATTTCTTCAAAAATGGGGGGAGGGGGGGATAAAAAATATGAGTAGTAAAATGGCAATAACTACCTACTTTGAAGGGACATGTGCATCCATATGTTCATGGCAGCATTGTTCACAATAGTCAAGATATAAAGGCAACCTGGGTATCCATCAATGAATGAATGGATAAAGCCATGTTTTTTTTAAAGCCATCAGCCATAAAAAACAATGAAATATTGTTGAGTGTAACAACATGGGTGGGTCTAGAGGGTATTGTGCTGAGTGGAGTAAGTCAGACAGAGAAAGACAAATGTCATATGATTTTACTTATATGCAGACTCTAAAGAAGAAAATAAACCAACAAACAAACCAGAAAATAAACTCATAGATACAGAGAACATTTTGTCGGTTGCCAGATGGGAGAGAGGCCTGGGGGGATGGGTGAAAAAGTGGAGGGAATTAAAAAGTACAAATTGGTAGTTACAAAATAGTTGTGAGGATGTGAACTATATTATAAGGAATATGGTCCATAATATTGTGATAAGTATGTATGGTATCAGGTGGGTACTAGATTTATCAGGGTGATCACTTATTAAGCTATATAAATGTCTAATTAAAGTGTTTTACACTAGGAATTAATGTGATATTGTATATCAACTATAATTTAGAAATAAAAAAATTAAAAAGTGGAGTCTTGGAGAATAATAGGTTTGTCAGATAATATACAGGATGTCATATTAAATTTTATCTTCAGAAAGATAATGATTTTATTTTTTTTTACATGAGTATGTCCCAAATTGCATGGAATATTTTTATACTAAAGAAAAATGATTATCTGAAATCCAAATTTAATTGTGTGACCTATGTTTTTATTTCCTATATCTGGTGACCCAAGAGGAGAAGGCTGCCTTTACCTGCTAACTGTGTCTAGAAATTTCTGTGATCCTATCTAGATTAAAATAAGCTACAATCCAGATAGTTTACCTAGAATTGTTACCCATTTTCTAAATATGTAATTAGGCTCACTTCAAGTAGTCTACTTCCTCTCTAAGATTTCTGATAGATCCTAAGTAGAGTCTAATATCCAAGTGGATACCTAATAAGAATTATTTTTATTCATCATGTCATGACTTCTAATCCCATCCACTATGACTCGTCAAGTTCTAAGAGATCCCAAAACTTCTTGGGAATAACTCCCCCCTCCCCCCAAAAAAAAAAAAAAAAGAAAAATTTCTCATCAGTTAAGAAACCAGACAGAAAATTTAATATGACTATTATTATCTTGGTCATTTGTTAATTTACACTGTTATTACCACAAACACTCTTCCTGATAAGTTGTTAAGGTGTTCAGAAAGACACTTAACTGCATGCAACACCATTGACTCTCCAATACAAGTGTTCTTGCTCAGCAGTCACTCCATTTCCATGGGTTCTCGTTTACACTATCTTATAAATGAGCTCCTGGATTCAAACATACTGACAGAAGAGACTAATGGTTAGTCAGCGATATCTAACATCTTCCTAATCTTTAGCAATAAAAACCTCATTTTTATCAGGGTACATTGTCACTCAGCAGACTCCATTCTTAAGCCATCCTTGCAAATGTGTATGATCACAGAAAAAGTTTGAGTCTTGATATGCAAATAAACGTGTCCTTAAACGGAAGGAGAGGGTCCTTCTTTGTCCCTTTCTTCCTTCTGGCTGGTATGCGGATGCTATAACTGGAATTTGAGAAATCCTCTTGGATCATGAAGCAGTATGTGAAGGATGATAACAAAGTAAGACAGAAAGAACCTGGGACCTTAAGGAATATGGAGCCAATATGTTTGCCATGGGTTTTTATCAGACATCTTTTATGTAAGAAATACTTAAATTTGTTTCCCTTGAGCCATTGTTAGTCTTGGTGTACTTGTTATGTGAAGTTGAGCTTCGTCTGAAAGGATGTAACACTTTATCTGTCAATTTTGTCATTTTCACTTCCCAAACTTAGAGGGGAAAGTTTAGCCAGCAATAGCAAATCTCCTGACTCGATCTGCAAAGAAAGAAAAACCAGAATGGATAACTTCTCAATGGAAAGGTGAATTAGACCCCTTATAGGCATTCTGTCTGAAAATTACTTCAGGTCAACTTCCTTTATTAAAAGCATATTATTGGAGGTACAGTTATAAGAAGATAGTGTACTGACAGAAGAGTTTATAAGTCTACTGGGAAAGGTGTATTATAATACAGATCATCAAAATAAAGTGTGTAAAATATAATGATGGAAGTATACACAGGATTTTATGGAAGTAAATAGGAGAATCCTAGGCACAGACTGAATAAAAGAAGGAGAGTGAAATTCAGTAAAGGTGTGTGAGTTAAATACTGAAGATTAAGGTGATATTTAGTTGAATGGAGGAAAAATTCTGGAAATCTGAGAAACCTGTGCAAAGGTAAACAGAGGTAAGAGAACATGTAACTGTGGAGATATAAGTATTTCTGTAAAACAAGAGCACAGCATTTGACTGGTGGGGGGGAGGGGTATAGCTAGTGCTAACAGATTTAAATGAGAAGAGACTTCTAAGCTTTGTTAGATGTTTAGATATTTTCAACAATGTTAGAAAAGAGTTTCACAATCTTAACTGTTTTAGAAATATGATTCTCTATTTAGGATGGAGAATATTCATAGATTGGAAACAGGCAATATTAGAAGCAGAGCAAATGTTTTCTTTCTTAAAAAAAAAAAAAAAAAAAAAGCTATTATCATATACTTTTTTTGTGAGAGGCACTTCCCTAAGCTTTTAATATGTATCTTCGCTCTTCATTACCACGCCAACCCCGAATTGAGATTTAGCAAATTTAGGGCATTACTCAAGCTATTAGAAACTAGA
Organism: Rhinolophus sinicus; assembly: GCF_057876585.1. Classification (NCBI taxonomy): domain Eukaryota; kingdom Metazoa; phylum Chordata; class Mammalia; order Chiroptera; family Rhinolophidae; genus Rhinolophus; species Rhinolophus sinicus. The sequence continues at coordinate 55,885,562 of NC_142516.1, forward strand.
CTCTAACCCAGATTTATTTTCACTTTATAGCTATAGAAACAAAAAAAATATTCAAATGATGGCATGGTGTTTTATCCTTAGCTACATCAGGAACTGGCTTTGCTAAGTAATACTGGTGAGAGCATGACTAAGGGAGTGGTAGTGACTGCAGAAGAGATGTTAATGAGGTGTTAAGTAGAAAGGTAGAATCAACTGATCTTGATGTGGAGAGGGTGGGAAGAAAAACACCCTAATATTTGCCAACTATGCTGCTTGAGAGAGGAAATAGAAAGACAAAGGAGGTGAAGAGATAGTTCTCTTTGGGATATGATTTATGAGGGATTCCCATTGGACAGTCAAATGTAAATATCAAGCATGTATTGACTATGTACTTCTGAAACTCACAAGAGAATTTTAGGTGGGAGATATAGATTCGGAAGTCATTACTTTCCAGGTTATCTTTGAAATCGTGAATGTAAATGTAATCATCCAAAGAGAATGCATAGAAAGAAAAGTGAAGAGGGTTGGAAAAGGCTCTGGAAAACATTGCTATTAAAGAAATGAACAGAGAAAAATAAACTTCTAAAAGCAATTACGAATACATAAATACCCCTTTCTACCAAGAGATAGAAAAAAGCGGGAGCAAGTAGTATCCTGGAAACAAAGAGAGAAGACTTTCAGAATTGACATACTTCAGAGAAATCTAGAAAGAATGATAAACGTGTGTTTTGACTTTAGAAACACAGAGGTCAATGGTTAGAAGAGTGAACAGGTAAAGGTAAATTTCAGATTATAGTAAGGTGAATGTGTAAAAATTGAGGAGGTATAAAATGGGTGCAAAACAACTCATTTAAGATACTTGACTATGAAATGTAAAATGACCCCTATAAACATATGTGGAGCCAAGGTGGTAATTTTGGATTCTTCTCTATAAAATGAGAGAAACTTAAAAATGTTGAAGTTGAGACATTTTGAGAACTAGATGTGTAAGATACAGGAGACAGAGAATGAATGATAAAACAAAATCTTCAAGGAGACAGGAAATTTACAAAGGCTGTTTCAAATCGCATATGAAATGGTTGAACTAAAAGAATTCTTAGTCTTGAAGATTTTTATATCAACTTTGGCACTCACTGATTTCGACTGAATTTATATATAGATAGAGATGATAGAGATAGATAGAGATAGAGATAGATATATAGATATAGATATGGAAAGGGGGATGAAGAGGTTGAGAGAGTTTGTTTTCAAAATGTAGAGTTAGCATCATTAACCTTGTATGGTTTCCCTTGGCTTGTAGTCTCCCTAACAGAAAATTCCAATTGTCTGGGAGCCATAAACTCATATTTTGGAATTTCTGATATCCTACTTAGTGTTCTCTGGGTCCTCTAGGTAGGAGAAGTGCCGAAGACAGAGACATGTTGATAGTAGCAACACCCTAATGACAAGATTGCAAGAGAAAGACAGGTGCACATAGCTCAGAACACAAAAGGATATGGACACTTATATTCAATTAGACTACAAGCTCATTGAAGGCAAGAACTATGTCCGATCACTCTTTTATCTATTAATAACCTATTATTTCACACTGAACAGGTACTTAATTAAGACAGTTTGATAACCATACTCATACATAGCTAGTGTCCTGGGAGTTTTGGCTTCCATACCATCTTTATCTAAGAGCTGTATCTATTTGAACTGATTTCTTCCAATTTTAAACTGAACAAAATAAAATACCAAGCCCTCACTACTGCACTGTTCCAAGTATCACTATATTTCTCATTGCCTTTTTATAGTCTTCATTCTATTCAATAACTGCTTCCCACCCCTTGTAGTTTTCAAATTTGACCTTTCAACATAAATTTGAAGACTATGACCTAGCCCATATTGGAATAACTCTTTTTCACAATTTAGACTTTAGTGAAAAAAAAAAAAAAATTCTGTCTTTAAGGGAAAAAAAAAAGTTATCTCTTCCTTTCCTTATAATTTTTGAGATTCAAGTGATGACATGGTGCTTTATCGTTACCTACATCAGCAGTTAGCTTTGCCAAGTAAGGTTACTAACTCTTCTAAATGCAAATTAAAAGAGAAAAGAAAAAAGGAGCAAAGCATTAGCAGGCAGCAAAATGATATGGTACATGGCCAACAAGTTAATAGCTTTTATGGCAAACCGGTGTTCCAGAGATGGAGGGTTATCTTATCAACGGTATTAAACTTAAGACCCAGTTCCACTTATGTTGGTGTCTATGGAGGGCAGGGATTGGGGTGCAGGGGACGATAAAGAACCTTTCACTAAACCAGTAATCAGTACCTTACTAACAACCGCAGAGGGAGTCTTAATATCTGTGAGAGTCCTCACTGTCTAGGCTGTGATAACACAAAGGAGGTGTATAACGTTTATTTCTTCTAACCACAGATACTTTTGGCAACCAGAAAGAATCTGCAGTGCCCTCTTCATTCACAAAGGACAATATGATTATACATTATTGAACAGTGAATATTAGAAGAACATCTCATCTATTTTTAGAGTTTTATTTCATATTCATAAAAATATTCCTATTTTTCTCTTCCTGAAGAGCGCCCCTTGAACTGAAACTGCCAGTGACTTTCCACATCCCTCATCCTATTTCATTATAGAAACACTCATAAAAGCACAGTTTTCTCCTATCAATAAATATGTTTGATGTTCCAGAGAAGTTCTGTGTAATACATGCAGAACAAGGAGTCAGACTCTGGGATAAATTATTACGAAAACAACCTGAAGTGATGAGCCTGCCTCTGGAGGCTTTCTAGTTGAATGTGATGTGGGTCCTTCGTGTGAAAGCAGAATGAGCAATAAAGCCTATGAGTAATAACCATAAATCCCGAACAAGCATCACCTTTCTTAAGATGGTTTTAAACTCCTTGAAAAAGATGAATATATGGTGTTACCAGCTTTGAGAGGCATTATAAATATACTTTTTAAATACATTTAGTTAAAATGGGAAGTGTAGCATGCCTGGACCAGGTGGCTTTTTCATGCAGCAGACTCGGTTGGTGGCTCTGTGGAGACTGCCATGGCAAAATGTATACACTGCACATGCTGTCCAGTGATGCTCTGAACAGGCCTCTGTCATTTTCTTAACTTGCATTGGTTTTATTTCCACAACATATTCCTATTAAAGTCTTCTAAAATTTTCTAGCCAAAAAGTCTCTCAAAATACGGAATCTACATGGGAAGTATTCAGGAACAAATAATAATGTTACTTATTAATAGGATAGGGAACAAAAAGGACGGATGGTTTTCAAAGCAATTAGCTCTGTTATTATCAACTCTGACTCTGTTTAGCCCTCATTAAATTTAAAAGTCAGGGTACTCACTACAAGATAAGCTGGCTTATTTTCTGCTTTTGATATTTTTCTCCCAAGAAAACACATATACCATCAAGTCAAGTAGTAATTTTAGAACTGGACACATTGTGTGGACGATGTCATGCTGAATATATTTCCACCAATATAATATAGGGGAACCCTGATTAGTATACAGAAGATTAAAGTTTCTTCCTTTTACTTATTGTTTTGTATCATTTATATGCTGCACAAATAAAACACCACTGTACCTTAAAGGGAAAAAATGTACTAAAGTATCTGTCAGACAAAATTTATAATCATTTATCACTAAATTTCTGATTTGCTATATATTCCATGAACCTTCCACTTACTACCAAACTCCACTGTTATGTAAAGTTAGGATATTGCTGGGAACCCAGACAAATAGTTCATGCTGCCCATTCTCAGGATTAATAAAATGTGTGTGTGTGTGTGTGTGTGTGTGTGTGTATATATATTATATAATAGAGTTTTAGAGTTTTATTTCATATTCATAGATACATATATACAAATATATAAATATATATATATATATATATATATATATATATATATATATATATATATATATATAAACAAGGATATGGTGGTGAGTCAAGTTTTAGGACAGCCCTACTGCAGTATGCATTTTATATGCAGGTAAAGAGATAAGCTCTGCTCAGGCATCTCAGGACAGGAGTCTGTTTACTTCTGGCAGCTCTACCAATTATTTAATAGCTACTACAGCTGGAAGGGAAAAGATTCTAAAAGCCCAGGTAGAATGTCATTAGCATATAACCCCAAGCCATGCAGATTTCACGCCAAAGATAGGCAACATATGCCTCCTTCTATGAAAAATCAGACAAAGATATCCAGTTTCCTGCCCTGGGGTTTTACATACTGAATGGGGCTAGGGAGACCTAGCTCTCTCTATGAAAAGTGAAGTGATTTATAATTATTAGCATATAAGTTGCCTTTCACAATTTACCAACTTACTTTTACAAACTCATTTATGTAGTAATTATATAAGAGGTAAGACATTATTTCTGTGTTTTTAATGTTGTCAGTCTCTGTGCACTTACTAATAACACCTAAATATTATCTTGAAATTAACGTTTTTATTTTCCAACACCTTTGTTAGAGTTCATTGAGCTCTTTGCGAGCATGGAGTACATACTGGGGGAGCCAAAACAAATTTATTCAAGTGGACACTTTGGTCAAAAATGTTGCTCAAGCAGTAGTTTGCCATAATCAGAAGTGTCTGGTAACCACTCTGAGCACCTCTTATAATCGCAGAAGTCAAATGCGACTTGTATTCATCTTTTATTATCAGTATATATTGAGTATTACAATTTTAATACAGTTTTTTCCTTTCTTAAAATATTTTTTGGCACCTTCTGTATAAAGTGCATTTTCCAGTTGTAACATCCATACATGTCTGTCTCTCTGTCTCTCTTTCCATCTCTCTCCCTCCTACCCTCCTTCCCTCTACCTAAATGTTTCTCTCTATATATAGACAGATAGCTATAGATACACATGATGATATAGATAGAAAAAGATATAAATTATAGACATATAGATATAGATTTAGATAGATATGTAGATATAGATAATGATATAGATATATAGATATAAAGATATAGATAGCAATGTGTGTTAGAACTACACGGGTTCACTTATATGCAAATTTTTAAAATCTTATAAACAGACAACAAATTTACAGCATTGACAAATACAGTACAGTACTGTAAATGTACTTTCTTTCCATTATGATTTTCTTAATGACATATTCTTTTCTCAAGCTTACTTTATTGTAAGAATACACTATATAATACATATAACATACAAAACATGTGTTAATTGTTTATGTTATAGGTAAGCTTTTCAGTTAACAGTAGGCTATTGGTAGTTAAGGTTTGGGAGCATCAAAAGTTATTCACACGTTTTCAATGATGCGTGGTTTGGTGCCTCATACCTTCAGGTTGTTCAATGTCAACTGTATATCTAGTTCTAGACAGATAATGATAGATATAGATAGATAGATAGATAGATGATAGATAGATAGATAGATAGATAGATAGAGCCCAGTTCATGACACTCACTCACTGAGTGCTGAATCAATAAATCACTGGATAAATGAATGAATACCTCACATTGTCCTGTTTCTATTAGCACTTTTAATTATCCATTCAATTAATTTCTTTCTAAATACCCAACACTATGCCACACTCTAGGATATAAATGATACAGCAATCAATTAAAGGTTAATCCATTGTGGTCCAATGACCCACCTGCTGCTATCTGGAAGCTTGTTAAAAATTCAAATTCCTGGGCCCTGTCCCAGAATTACTGAATCAGAATCTCATGCGTACTGAAGTTTGAAAAGTTCTGCACAGTGAGTTAGACTTTTTCTTATAAAAACAAGTCAGTGGAGTTTTTAAAAAATCATATTCAAACAGCAGTGCTTCTACAACCAGTCTACAATTTATCTTTCCCTGTGTAATTTCTGTTTAGGTACACCTAAAGTTGGGGTTAATGGCAAACTGTAAAGTGTTCTTAACGGGGTTAAGAACAATGCGTTAATGAAAGTTCAAAACCAAGGTAAATAGTGAACTAGTTTAATGGGCCTGGAATTTGGTAAAGAGCTACATTTCTGGCAATACACGCTCATGAAAACCACTGATCGTTAGAGCAAATCAGATAGGGATCCCCCAGTGATATGGGATCATAAAACAAGTGGGAATTTGTGTCCTTATCTAACTATGGTTATGTATAAAATGAAAATACTACTGCTAATAGCAGAGAAAGCAAATCTTAATTCATTAAATTATAGATTGTCATTGGCCTGTGTGTGTGTGTGTGTGTGTGTGTGTGTGTGTGTGTGTGTGTGTGATTAACTCTATTACTCTCTTCCTTTCTGCTGGTTGACCATTTCTATTACTCTACGCATATATACTAGTAACCGGTACTTTTAACTATTGAAACTGTTTTGTAACGATCAGAGTTCAATTTGCTAAAACCTAATCCAGAGTTTAAAAGCCAGTTTACCTACTATCTCAAACATGTTTTAGGGTGACTGAGACTAGCAAAGAGAATCAGACTTGGAGATCTTCCAGCAGTCTTGGTCCTCAGAATGCTGATCATCTTGCTTTAGGGTCAGTTGTTACAGATAAACTAGATAGATTTCAGACTCAGGAGGAGCTGGGATTCATTTTAGCTCTGCTGGTAACCAGCAATACGGCCTTGTGTTACTTATTAAGTTTCCTTTTCTCTAAAATTTGGTCAGTGCGATATTACAGAATTGTTGTAAGGAAAAAAGATAAATGCGTGCCTATTGCCTTGTGATTAACAAGGCCAAAAAATCACCACTACTGTTAAATGATTCTTAAATCCATAATGATAATGTTTAGGCCTAGAAAAGTAAATCCGTTTATTTTAAGTCACTCAGCTGGATGCAGTGCAGTAGTAGTTCTGGACTTGGCTTAACTCTATTCTCGCCCAGTATTCTTTTCACTCCACAGCATCTCCTTCTGAGTTCCTAGCTGGGTCACAGTGGGGCTACAGGCGGGACACATCAGGCTATGGAGAATATGGACGTGGACAGGGAAGCAGCAGCACATGCTGCAGTGTATCGATCTCGGGCTGAACAAGAGAAGCCTCTGGCCAGTGTCCAAGGCTCTGCTGAAGTGTGCGTACAGAGCTGCCGGTAACCTGCAGTGTGCTGTCCGAGTGGCCGGGGTAGGCCATGGCATTGCAGCACCAGCGGCTGCCAGAGGGCTTCTGCCTGTTCTTAACTTGAGGCAGTTCTGACTTCCTCGGTAGCCTCCACTAGCACACTGCCTCCTCTGAATCAGGGAGGTCGTTTTCTGATCAAATACTGCTCCTTTGTAAAATAAATGAACACACCCACAAAGAAATAAATACTGGGGGATGGAAAAGGAAACAAACAAACAAACAAAAACAAGAGACATTTAAAAACAAGGGCTCAGAATCTGAGAGTAGTCATCATTTTGTGTGACCACAGGAGAACCCTGTTTTGTAAACAGGGTGTCGGTCCCTCTAACTAAGAAAGATGTAGAGCTCACAAGGTCATTTTGGGAAGTTTCTTCACAGACAAGGGAGGAAGGTAAGTTCTATTTAGAGGAACAACAGAGCAAAGAACACTTAATTGTAGAGAGAATAGAGCCAATTATAACCTGTTTAGAGAACTGGCACTTGGGGGAACATTGGTGGAGAGATTTTTCTCTAGAACAGGGATCAACAAACTTTTTCTGTAAAGGGCTAGACAGTAATTATCTTCAGCTTCGTGACCATACAGTTTTGTGACAGGTACTTAGTTCTGCCTTGTAGCACAGGAACAGCCACAGAGAACAGGTAATGAGTGGGTATGGCTGTGCTGCTCTAGGGCTTTATTTGCCAAACAGGCAGAGGCTGGGTTAGGCCTATCAGCTAGAGTTCACCTACCCCTCCTCTAATATAAAAAAGTGCAAAATGAGAAAGAATTGATTATGCTTCTAGTGCCCCCCTCCCACCCCTGCCAATGGGGATACCTGCACTTTTCATGAAGTAAAACCCCTTCCACATAGCTCAGAAAATAGCTCCATGTGTAAGTGCAGTGCCTCAGTGTGGGTAGGGGGCTGATAATAATGACAATTTTCAGAATGAAGCTCTCAAAGCAGACCAAAAGCTGAGGCTCTGCTGATTTTATACCTGCTGGGTCCCAGCACCTACCACAGCAACTAACAATTCATAGGGTTTTATCAATTTTAATAATGGAAAGGCATTCACATACAGGCAAATCCATACTTCAGAACTACTGGGGAATAATTACATATGAAACCTGCACTTACACTCTCAACTGAACTATTTGGTAAAAATAAGAAACAAAAAAAGACAGAGAGACACAGAGAGAATGTGACAGAAAGACAGAGAGGAAGGAAGGAATAGAGAGAGAAAGGGAAGACAGGAAAGAATAAAAAGGTAATTTTTCTTATAATTTTCACATGGAGTTATGTGCGTTTAAAACTCATTGATGAGAACCAAATTTTGGTGATTCTTAAGTACTTTGCATATGATATTTAATTTGAAAGTGAATCAAATTCTATGAGGTAGGGATGATAATTTCTATTGAAGAGATAAGAATAGATTTTGAGAGGTAAAATGAATTAACTTGCCTCAAACTCAACTATGTGGTAAGTGCCTATATGGACACAATAAGTTCAGGTATTTTTACTACGAACCCATTTTCTCTCTCTAAAATCATAACTACATTGATGTTGGGAAAAAGAAAATGGAATAATCAATGGGAGAAAGAAGTTGAATGACATGAAGTATTAAGTAGTCATTTGATATTAATTTCAGGATAATCGAGGAATACTAAAAGACTCTGAGCTTTCCAGAATTCAAGAAAAATTAAATTCTCCTTTACAGAAATAATGCCAAGGTTTGTTGTAGACTTTTAGTCCATTCCTCTGCCTGATTTGTTTGTATTCAATTTATATTAATAATTTATTATTTGCTGCTATGATGAAAAAGCTAGAGATAAATAAAATCAATTTGATGGGTTTTTCTTTAAAACGTAAGCGCTATTTTGCGAGAGTAGAAATTCACCGCTTATTCAGCTCTTCACAGTAAGACATGATAGTGAGTTAACTGTTAGTGAGTGAAAGATAAAATCTCTTTTAACAATGACACTTAAATTGTGTGTAGTAGTTAAATAACTGAACCCAAACTATTTCTTCCAATAGCGACTGCAGGAGAAAAAGGGAAAGTGGGGAAGGAAGGTTTCCAAGACAGCTGAGAGGGGAAAATAATATGCTGAAGAGAGGGAAGCAACCACTAATTAAATTTTAAAATATGTAAAACAAAAACAAAAATGTGCAGTAATTTATTCAAAAACAGAAGAAAACAAAATTACTAAGATATAACAAAATAGGAACAATAAAACACTAGAAGAATACGTTATCTAAAAAGGTAAAAGTACCTTCAGCAACCATATGAAGTTCCAAAAAAACAGTCTGAATCCTGTCATCCTCCTTGGGAAAAATGTTATTCCAAAGATATTTTAGTTTAAGCAACTTTTAAGAAATACTACAAGAAACAAAAGTCCTCAATTTTTACTTCCTTCTTAGTATTTACTTAAGAAGTAAATATGTACTAACGACAATTTAGTAATTATCATTCCACAATTTTCCAGGAATATATAGTTCTAATAGCTTTACAAAATTTACATAAACTTTAAAATCATTGTATGTGTAAATTATATAATTTCTATGGATACAGATAAAATTTTGTTTAATTTTATATATCTGCATGCACATATATGTGTATTTATTATTTAAGTTTACTTAATTATTTAAACTTTTAAAAAACATATATGGGTGATGGTGAAGTGCTTTAATGCCAATTCCATTATTTCAGGATGGTTTTCTTAGTTCATCTAATAGGAAGATTCCTCTTTAAAAAATTCCAAAGACCTTCCTTTGCATCTTTATTATTGCACTCGTATTAGATGAATGATGGAAATTTTGGGAGATTTTATACTTTCAGCTAAGGTCTATAGCAGAGAGATTAAAAAGACATAATACTTTACATTTTATTTTTCAAGATCCACTAATTCTGGGGGACACCCTATTTTGCAGCAGGCTTATTGTGAGGTGGCAGATCAGGGAACTGGCTCTTGCTCATACCATATAAACACTTGCTGTCCCTGTCCCCCCAACCCTCTCTACTCCTCCCCATGCCAGTTGACAGAGACAGTAAAGAAAAGAGGAAAATGTCTTTTGGGGAAAAAAAACATGGGTTGCTTCCACCCTCAAATTCATAATGTTAGAGGGAGGGTACTATGAGAAAATCACTCAAAACAGTTCCAGGGGCTTACAAGAGGTAGCATTCTGTTTTTCAGTAGATGTCTGATTAGGCAGTGGTCTTGTCTCCTCATATAGCATAAGAGCAAGGAAAACAGGAATGACTGAGACCTGACCAAGTGAGGGAAGAGGGCGGTTAAGGACGCTGCCTGACTTTAGTTTCTAGTTCCGGGAAAGTAAGGAAGACTGCTTCTGTGTGTGTCCCTGGATTTGAGGGTTATTCCAGGCGGAGGCTGGAATCAGAGACCACAGTCTCACCAGGAGACACAAACATCAGGGAAGATGCACCAGCAGAAGGTCAGCCAGAAGCAGTGACCTTGGTCTCTTATAGGACTTACAAATTCTGACGAGAACTGAGTGGAGGTGATCTCCTTTTCATGGGGACAGGTTGGGAGTTGCCACTCGTTTTTATTTAGGTCACAGGCAACTTCCCCGGCATTCGTTTTGGATAGCGAGGGTGAAGAATTCATTGTTACCAGTTCACTTAGAAGATGCCTGCTCTTTTCCTGATTTTCCCCTCCTTCATTTAACACAGAAGAGAAGGCAAGGAACAAATGGTCTGTAAGCTGCAGCCCGCACCCCACTCTCCCCACAACTTCCACCACAAGTCACTAAAGCTATAGCACTGGCCTGCAGTGAGGAAAGGGATGTAAATGAGAAGAGACGTGAATGAAACTTACAATTTTAAAATGCACTGGAATTAGGCTCAACCACTTAAATAATAATTTTTTATTAACCCAAAGTGGCTAACAATTTATGAAATCTAAGGAAAATGCCATTGAAAGAGCTGTTGAAAAAGAGGGAGACAGTATATAAAACCTGGGGGTAAGCTAGTGATTGGAAAATAAAGTCACTTCACTATCATACTTCAAATAGGAGGGACTTCAGTAAACTGATTTTACAACAGTCACATGTTGTATTGCATGACATTTATTCGTACATCTGGTGTCTCCAATAAGATTGTACAATTTTTAAGGTCAGGAATTAGACTTTGTACAGTTTTGTCCCTACATAGCCTGAAATATACTTATATATAAAACTGTTCAATAAATATTTGATTAAAATCATTAAAGATGTATAATCAGAAAATAAATGATTAAAGAGATTGACATATTGGAGTCGAAACTCATGAAGAGTATATAATCCTTTTCATTTCCCATGTTTTTAATGAAAGGGGCAGCAGACTATAAAGAAGTCAATATAACTGCAATCTTTTCAAAGCAATAGAAGCCTTTTACATATGATGAAGAACAGAGCATTTATAATCACATGGGTAAGGGTTTAATTTCTAGTTCTGGTACTCCTTAGCTATGTGGTCTTAGAAAAGTCACCTCATTCATTAAAAAAAAAAAAAAAAAGTAAGGTCTAGTTAAACTAGAATCTCTAACTTTTCTCTCAGGTATAATATTCTATAAATCCATGAAAATTAATATGCATCAAGATGTATCTAAAGGGACAATCGCAGTCACAACCTGTATGACCTGTATCAAAGGTTCCTCTTTGCATGTATCTACTGCATGTAGAGAAATGACACAAGTTATTCTTTCGAATGTTAAGTTTGACTCATTTGTGTTAAAAGCATAATGCAACTGTTTCCCATGGCTGACTGAGTTTGCTATGTGGCATTCCTTATTTCAAAGTATAGGTTTCATTCTTATTTTTTAAACAGTCTATAAGATTCAGCAGGTTTAGACTTGTAGTATGGAGTTAAATGCAAACCAGATAGGTTAAGCTTCATCCCTAACCCACCCAGTACACACACAAGCAAGGCAGTAACAGAGCCGAAGGAGCAAGTTTTCATCTGAGTATTCTAAGTGCGTCTTCTCCTGTCTGCAGTGATGACACTATACACAATGAAGCATAAAAAATATCATCTAAAATGAGAAAGGAGCAACATCCTACAATTAAAAAAAACAAAACAAACAAACAAAAAATGAAAAACAAACAATCAGAACCTCATTTACACTACAAAAATAAAGAGCTAGATTCAGCCAATTGCTGTCCAGTGAAAACAGACTTTTAATTTTTGGAAAATATAAGTAATTGGAAAAAATAAATCATTGCACCTCAATAAGAGTACAATGCTGACACTGATCCTCTGCAAAAAATTCATCAAAATGAAATAAAAACTAAAGTTGATAATGTAAATAGAACTTGTTTTAACAGGAAAGTGAATTTCTCAGAACATGGTAAATCAATCATTAAAAAAAGAAGATATTTGGAACAAACTAAGATTTTGGCAAAAAGGAGTTAATAAAATGTTGGCTTGCCTCATTTTTTTTCTTGCTTTGACATATCACTTATTATTATTGGAGCTCTCCAACCACTAGGTAGGACAGAAACCCTGACCTCAAGGATTTCACAAGGAGGCTCAAAAGGATGCCTGGCAAAGTGTAAATGAGACAGTACATAGGTGTAGACATAGATCAAAATATAAATGTGGCACTATGGGAGACACAAAGGTTGTGGGAAACCTCCCAGATGTGATTTTAAGCAAGGTGTTGATGAATGAGAAGGACTGTTAGATTTAGAGGAAATGGAAACATTGCATGGAGAGGGGAGAAAAGCCAAGGAACTGAGAGTGTCCTTGGGATGCATGACCAACTGGAAAGGTATGGGGGAAAAGATGAAATAAGAAAGAAAAGTTATGGTCAGTGGGAAAGGAAATCCAATATCACATTTGCTGAGGAGTTTGAGCTTTATTCAGTAGATAGTAAGGAGTTACCAAAGATATCATCAAAGTGTGGTTGCAAGGGAGGAAAAATGTCCTTTTCCCTTCCTAGGTTCTGATGCTGGGCCTAAGAAATAAACTGACATAAAATGATTAACGGGAGAAAATTATACACATTGTATTTCATATTTTTATACACACAGGAAATATTTTTATACACACATATTTTTATACTTCAAATGAAACATTTTTATACACACATATTTTTATACTTCAAATGAAAATGAAGACTCAAAGAAGCCATGAGGCCCAAAAGGTTATATACCTTTTTAAACAAAGGACAGTAAATTGTGGGGATGTGGTAAGACAAAAGACCTTGGACTAGGGGTAGTAAACTGTGGGACAGTGAGTAGGAAATATACGGTGGAAATTAATAGAAGACAAGGGTTATTTTCATAGGTGTATTTGTAGAGGTCTATTTTGGTGTCCACTCCCAGTCTCTGGTGGTAAGAATGTTTTCTTCAGAATAAAGGGGAGCATCTTCCTCATGGGAAATGTTATGACCTGTTTTTAATTAGAAAGTGTTAAAAAAAAAAAAAAAAAGAAAGAAAGTGTTGGCCATAGAGATCTTCCTGCATCTTCAATTTCTCAGGAGACTTCACCTTAAAATAATATACCAAAACAGTATATTTTGCTGTAACATGTTCCGAACAGCTCCAAACTACTCAGAAACATGCATTATTTCAAAGCAACACATTAATTCCCTTCATTGTCATGAATACAGAATGTAAAAGTAAAGTTAAAAAAATTAAGGTAGATATATTATTTATAACCATCAAAAGTGAGGCGTACCTGACCCTTTCTTAATAACAGATTCCTGCCCTACTTCTTGAGCCCAGTCTGCTTCCTATGAACTTGTTATCTGTGTTCTAAAATAATAATAATAATAATAACAATAATAATAATAATTATTATTATTAGTCTAATAAATGCTTCCTAAAGGTTGGAGGTTATGTTTTGTATAGTTAACGGATAGGGCTTAATGACCTGAAAACAAGAGAGAATCTCTTACACAGATCACAGACACAGACACATATTTTTTCATAAGACCATCTGCTTGAAATGTAGGAAGTTCATTTCCCCTAAGAATATTCACAAAATAATTTTTATTTTCTTCTCCACTGCAAATCATTAGCATAAATACTAATAATAGTAAAAATTAGCATAAATTTGAATACACACAATATTCTCCACCCAAACAACCATTCACAAACACATTACTAAGTCAAAACTGGGAGTCTATATGGTTGTTACCTTTTCCCCTTTACCTAAGTGCTCATAAAGAAGAAAACATATCATCTGAATATGAACCTCTATAAGACAGAGTGTAATCAGTTCTTAACATTTTTAATTTGTTTGATTTTTACTTATTTAAAGAATGCTAGGTATTACCAGCCAGTAATAAGTTCACTTGACAAAAGTAGCTTCAATTGTGTCACAAAAAAGTCTAGATCAAAATAGAATTATATTCTTTATCGAATTAACATGTGTCAAAATTATGCATATGGATGTATCAGAAACCTAGGCTGATTATACCGAAATTGTTGTGAGTATTAAAGTACATGAAAACACCTAATAAGATTTCTGACAAAGAGTACCCAATCAATAAATGTTAGTTTCTTTTCTTCATTTTTTAAAATATTGTTAATATAATTTATTATTCAATTAAAATGAATTTCCTCTACTTTTACATACATATTGTAGCTCCTTATTCTTTTTTATTTTTTTTTTAAGTTGATTGCAACTTTCCAAGTCCCAAACTGCTTACAAATGGGATATCCTAGAGCACTGAACATCCCATTTTGAGGGGATAAGAAAGAAAAGAAAAAGAGGACAAAAAAAGTAGAGAATTCAATATGGCTCCAGCATAGAGAAAAAAACACTGCAATTTGATTTGTAAAAATCCCCTAGCTCATTAAGTAGTTAATCTTATTTTGATGCCTTAATATGTGTTTTATCTTTTTGCAAGAAATGAGATGGGAACAAGGGGGTCATGATTACTATTAATTTCAATGCTAGAATTATCTGAGCAACTACACGGCTTAAGCAATGGATAAGAAAATGGTAATGAAAATATGACTTGTGGTATTTTATTACATCAAATGATTGTGTTTATGTGTTTCTGCTATGACTATTTGAACAATCAATTGACTAATCATTTAAATTCATACAATTGATTTACCATAGGAGGAAGGAAATAAATGCTTCATCATAGCTTTTCCAGATGAAATTCATGTTTCATACTACAACCACCAAAATATGAACACATAGAGAAATGATATCCTTCACAGCAGTGCTTCTGTCTAGTCAAAAGATATAATCTAAAAATCAGTCAATTCTAAAAGCTCAAAAAATATATTTGATTTTAGAGTGGATTTCTGCACACACTGTATATATACCCTCATTTGAATGGATGTAGAGTCAAGTGTGTAACTTCCCACTGTGTTAATGGGAACTAAGTATCAGTCACCACAGAGAGCGGATTAAAAGTTACTTTTATGTTGAGCACTTCTGCTACTTTGGATGTTAGCTACATTATAGGATAACCAGTTAAGAGGTAAGATGGTGTAAAACTGTAGGATGTAAAGAGATTTAAAATGAAATGAGGAAATGTGACACACAGATGGATGCCTGGATTAGATGGCGTTTGATGTTTAACAATTTAATGAGTGAATGATGTTTAGTGTCTGAACAAGAGAACACATTCTTACTATTTTTTTAAAGGATGGATTAGACCAACTAAACAGTGTCCATCTCTCCTTAGCTGAGAATTGCTTCTGTAGCTATGTAAATTGAGATAAAGTTGTTTTTTTCTTTTTCTTCAAGATATAAGATCATCAATAGGAAATGAAAGCAAAACAAACAAACAAACAAACAAACAAAAAACACCTATGGTATATTTCAGGAATTTATGCTTTCAAATTATACTGAGGGCGTACTATGTGTTATTATGTGCCTTCTAGCAACTTGCTAATGGAAAAAGATTCTGCCCAATGATAAAACGGAGTGCATCCTACTAGGAAGCTTTTGTGGGCTAAGTGTGCCTCAGGTTAGCCAAATTTCTCTTCACTGAGTGCTCCCAAACTTAATTATAAAGACCTGTGCTTTACATGGAAACAGCTACTATCTGGGCACTTAATAATTTCATTTGGGCCAAGAGATATTATTTACCCAAATTTACTGAATTCTGGGGACAGTGATGAGCTGCTTGGTTATGTTTTCACTGGAGGGAAGACATTCTCCATGCTTGGAGTCACTGGAAGATTTAAGAAGCACTGATGTGTCTCTGTAACTTGTCAACCTTCTTGCCGCTTCTTTCTCTGATACTCTAGTACTTCTTACTCTACAGTCTCAGCATGAACCACTTCCCTTGACTGAAGGTTACTTCAGCAAGCCCAAAACCCAGAAGGCATTGTCACAGCATCTGTTTCCTTACACCCTGAAACCTCCCCCAAACCATACCTAATCTATCTCAAGTCTTGTCAGGTTTTCTCTCTGAAGACATATCAGTCCACTACTCTACATTTCCACCATCAATACCCAAGTCAAAATATCATCATCTTTTATGTGGAAAGATGGCATTGTCTCCCCTTATTCATTTTTGGCCCCATTCGAAGAAAGAGGGATATTTCTACAACTCTCCATTGTTCTATGACTCTTTCACGTCCAGCCACTGTACAATTGAAAAGTGTACAGTGGCTGGATGTGAAAGAGTCAAGAGCTCCAGTCTCTGCCTGAAACATTTCTGTGTCTGCTCTTACTCTAATGCTATTCATTTACTTGGTCTCTGCTTAAGCTGCCTCAGGAAAATCTTTCCAGACATCACATTTCCCTAGTAGAGACTTTGTAACATGGTACAGGACTTTTTCACATTTGTAATTTCTTTTTATTTGCTTCTGCAATTTATTGATTAATTGTAGCAGACATTTTCGTTGATTCTCAATATCCATATAATCTAAAAATAGCATAGGCCAATCATAGTAATTTCTTCCCTCTTTCCCAATCATGGATGCAAAGATATCTATGTACCTTCAATCTGGCCAATGAGATGTAAGAAATCTGATGGGGGCTTCTGGGAAACTTGTCTTCACTTTTGTGATAGAGACAAAAGGAGAGACAGTATTATTATTATTTTTTTTTTATCTCTGGATGCTTTGAGTTTGGATATAGTCTCTGAAAGAATAATAGACAGACTGCAGCCAGCTTGAGGATGAAGCCAATACCAAAAGTGGCAGAGTAAAGAGACAGAAAGATTCTGGATATTTAGAGATGTCACTAAGACATTTAGTCATTTAATCTCAAATTCTTCCCTAGATCTACACTGTTTTATGGATTAATATTTTCCTAATCATTACACCATTTTGGGGGGATTTGCAGGCAAAAGCTGCCAAACCCAGTCTTAGACTGTAAAGTCCATGAGAGCAGACACAATAATTGTTTTTACTCATCATTTTGATACTAGCATCTAGCTCCGTGCCTGGCGTATAGTTTTTAACATATATATATATATATATATATATATATATATATATATATATATTAGGTTGGTGCAAAATAATTGCAGTTTTTGTAATTATTTTTAACCTTTTAAACTGCAATTACTTTTGCAACAACCATATATATATATATATATATATATATATATATATATATGCATACATAAAAACAAAAAAGTATACATATTTAAAGAAAGGAAAAAAAAATGTATTAAAATTGTAATACTAAATATATACCAGTAACAAAAGATGAATACAAGTCATGCGTATACATTTTTTTGCCATAATATATATATATATATATATATATATATATATATATGCACACACACACACACACACACACATATATATATATATATATATATATATATATATATATATATATATATATAAATGAATAGATAGATGTATATCAAATATAAAATTCTGAAACAACTCCTGGGATACTGATTTTATTTTATTTTCTTTCTAGCTTCTGTCTATTCTTATCCATGTGGTCAGTTACTTCTGTTTTTCAAAAGGCAGTTCTACCCTGGTCATTTCCCTATGAGTAGGCTATGTTTATCTCTGTCCCTCTGAAATATGACATTTATTACTAGGCAAAATCCTTTTACTAGTTTTTGGAGAGATAGAGAATAATAGGTACCTTGTTTATCTCATTCAATAGAGATCAGTGTTTTATAAATAAAATTGTGTATGAGAATTATTGTGAAGCTTTTGAAAAATGTATATACCTGTGTAACCTCCCAAATTCTGGGATGGTAGATTTGGTGTGGTTTATATACAGGCATATTTACCATTTCAGTGCTCTCCCAAGTAATGCTGATATGCTTCCAGGGATTAGATTCATTGTTTTATACACTAAACTTCTGTTCATTAAACTTAAATTTGTATTAAAACTTAAGGAACCCAACTGACCTATTTCTCTTAGCATAATGTTCTGTAGGTCCATCTATATCATTTCAAATGGTAAGATTTCATTGTTCAGTCAGAGAAAGACAAATACTATATGATCTCACATATATGTAGAATCTAAAGAACTGAATAAATGAACAAACTAAACAGAAATCATCTCAGAGATACAGAGAAAAAACTGAGGGTTGCTAGATGGGAGGGGAGATGGAAATGAGGGGGGGAACCAGAAAGCACAAATTGGTAACCACAATATTGCCACGGGGATATGAAGGACAGTTTGGGTGATACAATCAATGATACTGTAAAGATTTTGTGAGGTGTCAGATGGGCACATGTCTTATTAGGGAGACCACTTCATGGACGGTGTAGATGCCTGACCACTGCAGTGTACACCTGAAGCTGAAGCTGAATAATATTGTGTGTCAACTATAATTTTACATATATATCTATGTCTATGTCTATGTCTATGTCTATGTCTATGTCTCTATCTATCTGTCTGTCTATCTATCTATCTATCTATCTATCTATCTATCTATCTATCTATCTATCTATAAATGGGATAGGGAATATAGCATCGGGAATAGTCAATGAAATTGTAATACATATATAAGATGTCAGAGGGGCAGTAGATTGGGGGACGGGGGTTATCACTTTGTGAGGGGTGCAATGTCTATTACATGGTTTTGTGTACCCGAAGCTAATTTTAAAAAAATAGAAAAGAAAAAAAGATTATCTATTGAGATATAACAAAAAACAGAAAACAAAAAACGAAACTTAAGGAACCCTAATTACTACTCATGCTAAATTTATTAGTGTAGAGAAAGAATACCATTGTTTCTTCAAGAATCAACAGGTTGCAGAGAAAAGAGAAAAAAAAAAACTTTGTTCTGTGGAATGTAAGGAATCAAATATGGGTTAATGATAGTCGCCTGTAAGAGAGGAACTTTTGTTTGACTATTAAGGACAAAGACTTATTTGTGTCATTTGCTTCCTTTTCTCTTGGTAACTGAACCTTGATTTTATCTTAGAGATTTGCTCCAACACTGTCAGTCCTGGTGGCATGTAAGAGTATGGATACATAGCCAGACCTTGGTCCAACGGCATTTGTGTGGTGATTATCAAAATAAATCAGAACACCCCATTTTTTTCTCCAGAATGATGGGGTTAGTGAGGTGCATGTGATCTACATATGGCCAATGAAGCATTATATGAACTTTGCTAGGAATTCTCAAGCAGTGGCTCACACTGTTTCCTGCAGTTTTTGAAGCTGAATCAATATGTGATCGTAGGGCATGTGCAGCTATTTTATGAATGTAGGGTAGAAAGCCTGACTGTAAGCAATGAGGCAGAACTGAAACCATGAAAGAGGAAAAAGGGCCCGATGACATTGTTTTTAATCTCTATATTCTGCCATGCTTGAAGCCTCTGCACTTCTCATTTAGTTGGGTCAATACATTACCATTTCATATAAGACAGTTTAGATCAGGTTTTCTGTTACTTGAAGCAGAGTCACAACTTGTCATAATCGATACAATAAGGAAGAACTTTTAAAATTATTGAATGTATTCACACAGAAGGAAGTCCTCAGGAGATATTAAGTTTCTAACCATTGGAAAGTTCTTATTCCACCATTCGGCAATTACTTGAAAGGGACAGTTTAAAATGGACCAAGCATCAGAGTAGTGATTGGTTTTGATGACATTTATGGGGCTGGGAAGCTGAGGGGTGATCTGAGGCAGAAATAAGTCAAAAGGAGCAAGAAGAAAATCTGAGGGGGTGTCCTTTGGTCCTGGACCATCTGTCTGATTCTTGCTATTGCTAAGAGCTGTTGTCAATAATGGATACTTGAGGCGAGCACATTATATGCCAGGCACCGCTGGCACTAAGTGATTTGAATTAATTGATCTGGTTTGAGTTAAGACCAAATCCAACTGGCTTCCTGCCCAAAAAAGAGCTCTACATGTCCAACAGGATTTGATGCCTCCCACAGACAATGCTGGTGCAGCAGAAATTACTAATGATTTGGAAGCCAACATATTCTATGTGGTAATAACAAACACTATAGCTTTAAATAGCTTGGTGGAAAAACACAATGGGGCAGGAGGGAATTGCAAGGGGCTCCCCGAACTATTCTGTTTATGTTACTGAGCAAATACAGCTCCTTGAGTTGTTTTCGCTTCATCAAAATCATGATTCTCTTGAGTGTTGGCAAGAAAATATCAGGTAATGAGAATGCAGGGAACATGCCTTTCATCAGCTGAAATCTTTAATTGTAATTGCAGCATGTAATGGTGTAATTAGTTGTCTATGTGACAGGATAGGCTCAAATCTTTCCTAGTGTTTTGAAAAAAAAAAGAAAAAAGAAAAAGAAAAAAAAAAAAAAAAACCCAAAAAACCATTAAGCTTCCATGAAACTCACTTCAAATGTGTTGATGGGCAGACAAAGATGGGAAAGGGATTCATTTTTAACCCCATGAATTGAGCAGCTTCACAACTAGACATGATAAGAGGCTATATAAAAGTAGAAAGAGTAGATTATAAAACTACTAAGATAAGTGTGGGTTCTAAAGAAGTCACACAAAGAGGTAAATAATGAGCACCGCATTTTTAACAACTCAAGGCACCATATATATATATATATATATATATATATATATATATATATATATATATATATGTGTGTGTGTGTGTGTGTGTGTGTGTGTGTGTGTGTGTGTATATATATATATATATATATATATATATATATATATATATCATATACGTGTGTGTGTGTATGTATACAGCATTTACTTCCTGAATCCTAGACACAACATTGTAAGGTAGGTATTATTATCCCCATTTTACATACGAGATATATGGGGCTCAGAGAACTCAAGCAATGCACTTAGGGTCACATAGCTGATAAGCCATAGGAGCATGCTGTAATTTGTTCTATGATAAAAATATGAGCTTGTGAGACTTCAAAGTGCATTACCTTATTGCTAGAATAAGAACCTTCAATTCTCTCCAAACCTAGAATGCTGGTTCTCAAATTTCTATATATGAAAAATTATAGAGAAGTTTGCTAAAAGGTGGGTTACCATGTGAAATAAATTTGAATTGGTAGATTATGTGGACAACTAAGAAGTTTGCAATTTTAAACTAATTCCTCAGGGAATTCTGAGGCAGGCATTCCTTAGAGCACATAGTCTAGAACCTCTTTTGCAGAACCCTATGTGACGCAATTCTGGAGATTTTTAGACAGCATAATCATACAATGAGGGTTCTAATGGTTTCTTGCTGACAAAGTTCAACATGTGAAATCACGGACTTGTACTTAATCAGTCATATAGAAAACTCTAGGCTTTGCAGAGTTACGTCAAAAAAAGGAACAGTCACTAAAATCAAATTGGATTTATAACTCCAGGACTGTTAGGAAAAGAGCTTTTTCATCTGTACCTGTACAGTGGAGATGATTCTAGAATGAGCAGATTGAATACCAGAAAATATTTTTCTTCATAAAGGAAGCAGAAGGTGCTCTAAGCAACTATGGTTGATGGGTGTGATAGAAGATCTCTCCTTTGCATCTCGCCTTATAAAATCAATCCTATCTTCTTTATTCATAGAAAATAGAAAGGAGAATTAAACTAACAAAATCTATTTTTTTCTAAATTAAAAAGCTTGCAAAGCCCTACTTCCTTTGTCCATCATGATAATATAATTGGATCACTGCCAAATCAGAAGTTATATGAATGACCGTTCTTGGATAATAACCACTTTTAGTAAAATACAAAGTTGCTTTTCCCAAAACTCAAGAGTTTCCGAACATAATGAATCCTACTCTTCTAAAATAGATGTTTTATTTTGAAACCAATGGTGGCTTAATTCTAACCATTGTTCACTAAGAAAAAAAAAATATATATATCAGTGAAACTCACATGAATTTGAATATTTTAGTTACCATTATAAAAATTATACTGTCTAATTAACAATTCTGCCAAAATCATTCATTTTAATAAGACGTTTATATATTGCTAGGGTATGATTTTTCATAATGCTGGTGCCTCAAGAATTTTTTTTCTAAATAAATGTTAAATATTCCACTTTATTCAGGGAATATAAAAGTGTTATTGGTAATTACTTTTATTCATAAAAATGGTTATATAGATCTCCTTATAGCAAAAAGTATCTATTGTTATAACCTTATTCAACCCTCTTGACATTTGGATTTACCTTGTGTAAAAAAACAGGGCATTTCAAGTGGTGAGGGATAGCTGGAGCTCGGCGGGAAAGACGGGTAATCTGGAAACAACAGAGCCTTTGGCTTTGCTGGGCGTTTGTGTTCGCTGGTTTAATACAACAGAAATCAGACACCTATTATACTCATTCATGATACTAGTCAATCTCTGCCTCTATGCCTAGGTGGTTGTACTATCAGAATTATCATTTTCAAATTATTTGGTCTGAATAAAGATTTATAAGCCAGTTAGAACAACCTTTACTATCTTACATTTTAGCTGTGGAGTAATGAAAATAATGACTGTAGCTTACTGTAAACCTAGGTTTCAATCTTCTTTACCTTTCAACCATGTGACCTTGGGACAGTTACTTAACTTCACTGAACTTCAGTTTCCTCACCTGTAAAATGTGGATAAAAATACCTATTTCTAAGAGGTGTTCTATAGATAAAACAACATAAAATTTGACGATACCTGATTAATATTAATTTATTTTTATTTAATTTGGTAAGGCTAATGTAGGCATTGATTTTAGTTATTATTATTATTTTTTGCATAACAGAACTTGTCAGATTTCTCTCTATATATGTATATATATTTGCTTGAATCAAACATTGAATTATCAAAACATTTCCGATTAACTTTTCAGTATTTTTGCTTGAGAATATTAGTTGTAATATATTTTAGGATTTGGGGTATCTTCAAAGGTGCTACAAAGAGCATAAACTTTAGAATCGAACCCACCTGGATTTCCCCCCTTTCTTTGCCTCCTTTTTTAAGTTTTTCTTTCCTTTTTATTATTCTATTTCCCCCTCTGTAGTTTTTGACATTATATTCTTTATGTCTAATTTTTAACATTAATCTTTGCTATTTTAACACTTATATCTTTAGCTTTCTCCTGAACAACATAAAGACAATAGAGTGTATTGTAATGCCAACTACTTGCCATCAAAATTTCATGCAAATTGTGTATTGCATTTTTATCTATAGTGTTTCCCTCCCTGTAATGAGACACTGTTATTGCTGTTGCTGATGTTGTTTGGTGTTGGTTTAGAATACAGCTCATGTTTATTTATATTTAGACATACTATTTACAAATATCTTTATTCACCAAGATGTTTTTTATCTCAGATCTTCCATGTGGGATAATAGTCATTCTACCTAAATTACATATTTAGAATTGCATTTACAGAAAGTCTGTTGGTGGTGAGCTTAATTTTTATTTATTTTGTCTCTGTTCTTGAAATAAATTTTTGCTGTATACCATTAGGGCACAGAATTCTGGTTCAATTTTGTTTTTCCGTGTGTGTGTGTGTGTGTGTGTGTGTGTGTGTGTGTGTGTGTGTTGCTCAGCACATTTAAGATACTATTCCATTGTCTTCCAATTTCTATTGTTGGGAAGTGTTTAAAAATCATTTAATAGAATATCAGTCATTTTAAGGAAAGCTGCATGTATCCTCTGGCTACAATTATGATCGTCTCTCTTTTTACTTTTCATCAGTGTACTCAGGTGTCTGTATGTGGGTGTTATTTTTCTGTTTATTGAGATCCATTGTGTTTGATTCTGGTTCCTTATTTTGAAGACTGGGTTAAACATGCAATTCTCCCAAGTATATTTATGCTTACTTTTGCCAGTCTTATATCCGTACCACATATAGGAGACCACTTTAAAATACTTTTCCATATAAGTATAATGTGAATGTGGGCCAAAAATATTTGGTTTGTGGTCATAAATTCTCAGTTGGGGACCTCTCCTTGTCTTCACCCAATCCAATGTTAAGACATGTAAGTTTCCCTGCAGGAACTCTCTGAACAATGGGTTCAGTTCTTATGCCCCCTCATTAGGAGAGCAGCCCTTTAGTCTAGCATTATATAGGATATCTCCCATTAGTTTCCACAATTTGGGCACGCCCTAGATTATAAATCCCATCTCCAGCTCCTCCAGGGAAATTAAACTGGAAGCTCAAATTAAGGGCTCCTGAAACCCTAAGCTTAAAGGTATCTCTAGTATCCACTTCAGTTCTCAAGGCTCCCACATTTGTTTTGTGTCCTCTGCATCTCATTTCCTTTTGTTGCAGCACAAAATCTATTTTGCGATATTTTTCTAAAATATTTTTTTAATACGGTGATCTTTTAACATCTTCAATTTTTTTCCTACCTTCTTTGTTCTCCTATTTTTGAGAGTTGATATGTTTTCCTGAAAGTCATGTAATTATGTTGATTCTGAAAGAATTTTGAATTATATATTTATTTTTAATATATTTTATGAAAAAAAAAATATATATTCAGGAATTATTTCCTTTTGACTTATTTGAGTCCATATACAAATCTCTTATAGAGGCTAACTGTTGGTTAAAACAACCAAGTATAGCTATTCAGAGGCACAAAAAAAATTCAAGAGTACTCAGACCTAACAACCTTTGGCCAGTACAGAGACTTGCCTAATGTACCAGTTGGGACTTGAATCCAATACAGCTTGAATTTATTAATGAGGTCCATTTTATGTTTCTTTAGTTGTAAACTAAACCCAAAATCTGAAGGTATGGTTGCTATATTGTATTTTGTACTTTTCTCTATTTCTAAACTTTTCAGAAAGAAATTCAAACTAGCTAAAAAAATTACCCAAACTCTCAAGTAAGCTGTAGGTGGGAAACAGAAAAATGAAATCCCTCAGGGAGGTATTGCCTAAGATAGTGACCAACTAAGCGAAGTTAGATAACAACAGTGAAGGCGAGCACCAAAACACAGGTCCACAATGGAAGCAAATATCACAGGGAGAGACCAGCAAAGCAGAGTGGCCTAGCTGATAAGGTATGAATTTCCCAAGTCCCAAGCAGGAGCCAGGGGAATTGGGCAAGAGTTTGAGAGGTAGTAAATAAGCCAAGAATGAAGTGCTAGGGCCCATTAGTAATGAAATTTTAACTATATACCATATAGCCAAATATCAACAATTTTTTAGAAGACTACTGATTTGTTACAATCTGATCCGTTTTACACATTAGCAGAATACACTGGAAATATCAATATTGTGTATTTCTACTATATCACACAAAGTGCTTCTAGAACACAGAAATTCCTTCTCATAGTAGATATTTTACTTTGAGGTAAAGAAAAAAAAAGGGTACTATATCCATAAAATAGCAAAATTTAGAGAAGAATTTTAATGGCATCAGTGATTATAACCTGGTAAATTCAATGGCACTCACGTATCTGCAAATGTATGGGAATAATTAATTGTATAATCTTAAAGTACAGAAAAGTTTTGTAAGCAGAAACCATAAAGAAAAAAGTTTGATAGTTTATTCAAATAAAGAGTAAAAAAACACAAGTATATTTACCTTAGTTTTAGTGAGACTAAATCATACCACAACCATAGAGAACTAAAATATTTCTCAAATTAACTACCATCATATCTGAAATTCTCATAATTAGAGTTACTCATTTTGTACTCATTAATGTGATATCACCTTGAAATAGGGTGATACATTACTTTCACATGTTAATACAAAATGATAAATATATTTACTTCATTAGCCTATGAACATTACTATCAAAGTATAGCATTCCAGAATTAAGATGCAGGCTTTCATTTAAATAGTCAATAAAATAGTTTGCCTTTTATTCTATAAGTTATGTATCTTTGTTTTACTTTTTCTAACGTTTTAAGTAAAATGAACGTGTTTAGAGTATATTTAATCAAGATTTAAAATGTGGGAGCATATTGTGCTATCTATAGGAAAATACCAAACGGGAAATTGGGAGGATTGAAAATCAAAGCATGTCAATTTTACATTTTTAGCTCAGTAGTATGTGAATTTGTATATTTACATGGGTTTAAAGAACAAACACCTGTATCTAGTATTTTTCTAGCTAATCTATTCATATGTCACCATGTTGTCCTAAAGTTCTGGAGGTTAGTGTTAAATCACTTGTAAGCTTGATTCTACTCCATTCAGGATAACACAATATTGTACTACTTTTCTTACAAGAAAAATAATAGCTTTTATCATAAATATTCACTATTTCTGCCAAGAAGATTTTAAAGAACATACAGTGAATATAATATATTTAATAAAAAACTCAAAGAATTGAAAATTAAAATGACAACATATTTTCTAGCCATAATGTTAGCAAGATAACAGCAGAAATACTCGTAAGCAGTACTTGAAGTGTAGGTCTTCCAGAGGCATACGGTCTGGGTAATATCCTCTTCATAAGCTCTCAATGGAAACCTGATCCATTACATTCCTACAGAATTTATGTATTACTGTTATATATCTTGTGCAAGATCTACTTCTAAATCATGAACTCACATTTATGAGAGGTAACTAGACAGGACTGCACTCCTGGTATGTCTCAGGTATATCTCAACATCCACTTGCCTTCAGTGGAACTTTCACTTTACCCACAAATTCTTGGTTTCTCCCTTTCCATCAACCTCCATACCAACTTGAAGACCTATCATTTGCATTTTCTTTTTGACGACCAACTTGGTTTAGATCAGCCTCTTGATTTTAGTATCCAGTTCTCTTGCTTCTTTCTCATCTGTTTCCACTTAACAATACAAATTATTTACTTAAAAGACCATCTGAATCCAGTCCTTTCCCTGCTAAACAATCATTCAGTACTCAAACACTGCGTGGACAATGATATCCAACTCCTTATAATAGCCTAGGAGGCCCTTTCTTCTTCTATCATTTTTCTTCTTCCTCCATTTCAGTAATATTGTCTTTTTATTATTCTTTTCACGTCCAGACTTAAGTTTTTTGTTTGTTTTTGTTTTGTTTTGTTTTTAACTTTCTCTGCCTGGAAACTCTTCCCTTCTCTTTCTTTGACCAGAACCTTGTCATACGTATGTCTTAACTTAAATCTCATCTCATGAGATTCTCTCCCTGTCTACCATGCATTTGTTTCCTTGTAATGTAACACATCACCATTTCTAATTGTCACATATGTTTGTTAGTTCTCATGCTTGAGTTTCTCTTCCTCCTTCAGTGATGGAAAAAACCGTATCTGTGATGTTTATCAGTGAGAGAATCCTCAGCCTTGAAAACATTAGGTTGAAAGAATGTTTGTTAAAACAATAATTTTTATATTAATTAGAACAGGGAATGGTTTTGATATAACCCTTCTGAAAAGCACAAGTCAAGGTAGGTGGAGGAGGCACTAAATCTACCTGTAGGTGGTTTTGTTGTCATTGCTCTTTGTTTCTTTATATTATAATATTAAGGCATTTTTTTTCTTCAAAAACTTTGACTTTTATTAACTCTTTTAGGGAGGGCATATGGACCCTATTTGAACATCAGCTGCACCTCTTCCTATGTTCTTATTCTCTGTTTCTGTTACTTTACATTTTTAGGTTACTAGTTTGAATGATTTGTCCACTGTTGAAAAAATTCAATGCATTAAATCTAGCTTTTCTAAGAGTCAAATCTGAAAATAATCCGATGTTCTGAAAAAGATGATGTGTATCAAAGTACTATTCATGTTAGTGAACAGTCTTAAAATACGAAATTTCTAAAACGTATGTTTGAGAAAAAATATAATCATATAGAAAATGCATAAAGAGACATAAAGAAGCAGGATAAAAATCAATAGAGTCAAAACCAGTTTTTCAAAATACTCTCCAAAGGAAACCATTTTGCAAAAAAAAGCTTGAAATAAAAAATGACAAAACAATTATAGTGGTTTATTTTTGTGTGATAGCTTTACGAGTTATTTTTTCCTATCTTTCCCATTATATGCATATTTTAATAATAATAAAAGTGCTTCAAAATACATTGTAATGAATACTATTTATTTGCTCATCCTGGTGATTTTGATAATTTAATTATATTGCCTTAAGTTTTGGATAAAAACAAATGGATTCTTTTTTCTTTAACATAACTTCAGCTTGGTGTTGAAAGAGATTAATTTTAGAGGCAGAGAATGAAGAGAGACTTTTCCAAAAGTGTGTATTGCACATACAGAAGCACATTGTACTTAAATACTAACAATGTTCTACTTACATTGTTAGAAAATGTAAATAGTTTGAAGCAGTAATTCCTTAACAAGAGGGAGTTATTTCCAAGCTGTTACCTCTACCCAGGACTAGAAATAGAAGAACTAGTCATGTGTCTTAGCTTTGATGTATAACAGCTGAATGGGTACATAAATGCTGTCTGAAAACCTCTAAAACATTCACAGCCTCACTGTGAAAAATAATTGGAAATCTGTGATATAAAAATCTAATAAATATAATAACATAACAATATTTTATTTTTTTTAATGTTCCATTCCATATTTTTTCATAATGAAGTTGTACATATTATGTAATTTCACAATGTTTATTAGGATGAGTTAATGGAAATTATACGTTATGATTAACTAAAATTACAAGAATATGTTATACATTTATAATCTATTGCATACAATAAATAACATACCTAACTTAAAATTATAGCTAATAATATTTATAAATTCTGTAATTATATATTTTCTTTATAGCAAGAATAGTACATTTACACATTGCACATGAATGTATAATATATATATATATATATAATTAGAAGTGTTTTATTTCTAAATTATAATTAAATATTCATAAATATAAATAGATTTCCTGTGTGTATATGTGATACATATAGCAGAGGATGCCAAGAAATGTATACACATTTTAAGAAAGGAATAAACTGTATTAAAATGGTAATACTCAATATATACTAATGACAAGATGAATACAATCATGTGTATACATTTTTCGTATCCTGGTACATCTATGAGAATAATTTAGGTGAAATTATATAAATAATTCATCCTCAAAAAACTATGATTAGAGATTATTCCCATTCTACAGATCAGGAAACTGAGTCTAAGAAAAGCTAAATAGTACACACATAGTCATTCTGGTAATAACTGGGATATCCCAGCCTTATGGTTTTTCTCTCACCTAACCATTGGCTTCTATGGAAAAGACATACTGAGAACGAGCTTTGTGAATTATTATAGCTATATGAATTCAACATTATTAGTCACAACAATGATGTATTGTTTTGTCTATTCTTTAATTACACCCCCTGAACAATCATCTGTTTCCAGTGTTTCCTTGCCATACATACTATCTACTGGCTTGACTGAGGTCCTTTATTTTCTCCCTACATTTCAAATAGCTGAATTTTTTTGACATTACCCACTCTTACACACCAAACCCCCAGCCAGAGATAAATTTCAGAGATAAATTATCTGAAAGCGATCATTTGCATTCATATATATATATATATATATATATATATATATATATATATATATAAATGATGATTTCAGTTTACATTTAGTACCTTATCTCTGACTGTGTAATAAACCCCTATGTCTCCCGTGTAAAGAAAGTTAGAAAGTTTATGGTTGGGGATTGTATTTAGACTTAAAGATATCACATTCTAGGATAGCTGACCACTATAATCTCAACTGACTCCCTCAAACTCCTACATTGCCTAGCTGGATTGAGAGAGATTCTGAACTCCCTGAGAGTAAATGCAAAATCTTTTATTTTCTGTCTTAGCTGAGGTTGCTATAACAAAATACCATAAAGTGGGTGTCTTCTAAACAACGGAAATTTTTCTTGCACTGTTCTGGAGTCTGGAAGTTGAAGATCAGAGTGCCAGAATGCTGAAGTTCTGGTGAGAACCCTCTTCCTGGTTGCAGACTGCTAACTTCTCATGTATTCTAACATGAGGAAGAGCAAAACAGAGAAAGCAAACTGGCCTGTGGATTTTACAAGGGCACTGATCCCAGTCATGATAGCTCCACCCTGTAAACTCATCTAATCCTAATTACATCTAGAAGGCCATCTACCATCTACCATCACATGACAGGTGGGGTTTTAACATATGGATTTTGGGGGAACATAAACATTAGGTCTCTGACCAGAAAAGATGTCACTTTTAAATTGCTCAGTTTTTTGTTTGTTTGTTTGTTTTGCCTAGTTATGTTCCTAGCCACAATTTCTCCTTTTGGGGGCAATACTCAATAAAAACTAAATCAGAGCTCCTGTCTCAGCTTAAAAAGTTTCTCACTTTTTGCCAAAAGAATAGTTTGTAGTTAGTAAATATACTTGTTCCTTTAGAAAATTACATATGCAAAAGAAAACACTGTACCTTTATCTCTAGAGGAACATAAACAAAAACTGTCAGTAGCCTCAAGCTTTCATCACAATTTTTTCAAGTAGGTCGCTTACTGATATTTATAGTTAGACACTGCCCCAAACACTATGAGAAAATTTTCACTCAGATTCTGTGTTATAAATTAATGGCAGGAAGAGGCAATCCAAAGAAAAGCTTTGAAATGGTTTGCTTATAGAAACCAAGCCCAGTGCTGAAAATTAGTGTTTTAGACCTTATCAACATTTTACTCTTTGATACACTTACAGAGCTTTTCCCGCTAACAGGGATTTGGTTTTGATGGACTATTAACTAATGAAACATGGTGTCTGAAGTGATAAAGACAAATTAGATTTCTCCTCTAACTCCTTTATACAAGTCTTGAAATTTATTATTACTTTCAATAGAAGACTTATTTAAATGGTGTTTTGGTAATTTTTATTATATATGAACTTTTTATTTCTGCTTTGATGCAGCTAAGATATTACAGACCTCACTTAGAACATGATGAAAGGAAGGTTAGGGTTACATAATTGAAATCTTACAAGGCCACTGTCTTAGATCAAAGACTTCAGCTGAAAAGAATGGACTAGGTTCTGATAATTCATTCTTACAAAGAATACACTTTTTATCCAACCCCAGGCTACATTATAATGCTTTTTAGCAATATCATGTAACTAGACAGGTAATAGCACTGGGAGATTTTTAATAACACTATTGTCCCTTAATCTTAAGATCTTTAGTAAGAGTGAGAATTTATAGAAATACTAATATGTAGCATGTGTAATTTCATAGGTAACAACATGTTTAATATGCTTTAAAAATTTAATCTTTCAGTTAATTATTTCTTTTTTTAATTTTATTAAATTTATCAGAGTGACTCTGGTTATTAAGATTATACAGGTCTAAACTGTACGGTTCTATAATGAACTAGCTGTATATTACTTTGTGTGTTCACTACCCAAAGTCAAGTCTCCTTCTCTCACCATATAAGTAATGATTTCCATATTGGCAACATGTAAATTGTGTTTATACATAGGTGTCTAAGTATAGACATGCAAATGAATTATATACCTGCACACACACGTACATTAAGCTGAGCAATTCACAATAACACCATATTAAACTGGTGATTACTTATGTATTATAAATACTATTAAGAACACAGGAATAAACAAAAACAGCACCTGCACATTCCAAAAAACTGTGCAAAATCCTTTCATTAAAAAATGAATATTATTCATAGCAAGTTTTCCATCCCCAATTTTGGTTGTCTTATTTTGTTTTCATCCTCAGCAGGTTAAAATAATCTGATTATGAGGCTGGATAGAACCAGGTACAATATCAAAAGCAAGACATGGCCAATTGGGATATACATGCATGGAAATATGTAGCACGTGCATGCATATACACATAAGGCTTGTTTGCTAAGTATATAATAAATGACTTGCTCTCTGTAACAGATACTAAAGGGATCCCTATAATGAAGCCTAAGATAGAAATTGGTCATATACATGACCTTAAGAAATCCTTAAATGATATCATACAGTTTGCTTTATAAAGAGGTTATTGTGCAAACCTGTATTTAAGAATAACCCTTTCCCACAAATAGCTAACTAGCATTTTAAACTAAAGCTTGCATATATACTCTAGTTATCTGAAAAGTTTGCTTTGGCCCCTCTGAGATGGAGATTATATTTGTTTTAAACCTCTCTGACTAATTTCCCTTATCTTTAAGTGGGGATCACAACATTGTTATAAAAGCTATATGATCAAGGGTCTGAGAAGACAAGCCATAGACTAGAAGACAACATTTGCAAAATACACATTTGATAAAAGATTCTTATTCAAAATACACAAGAACTGTTAAAACTCGACAATAAGGAAATGAACAACCTGATTAAAAAATGGGCAAACACCTGAACAGACACCTCCATCAAAGAAGATATACAGATTGAAAATAGGCATATGGATAGATGCTCAACATCACATGCCATTAGGGAGTGGCCAATTACAACAATGAAATACCACTACAAACACAGTGGGATGATGAAAATGGAAATTACTGACAAAGCCAATTATTGCTAGGATTAGAAGCAACAGAAATTCTCATTTATTGTTGGTGGGAATGCAAATGTTACAGCTACTATGGAATACACTTTGGTAGTTTCTTATAAAACTGAATATATCATTACCATATGATCCAACAATTGAATTCCTGGGTATTTACCCA
The DNA here is from genome assembly GCF_057876585.1 of Rhinolophus sinicus. Lineage (NCBI taxonomy): Eukaryota > Metazoa > Chordata > Mammalia > Chiroptera > Rhinolophidae > Rhinolophus > Rhinolophus sinicus. The sequence continues at coordinate 55,918,488 of NC_142516.1, forward strand.
AATTATTTGAACACTAATGTCCACATAAAAAAAACAAAAACAAACAAACAAACAAAAAAAAACCTGCATACAGCAGTTTAAAGCAGCTTTATTCACAACTGCCAAAACTTAGAAGGAACCAATATGTCCTTCAGGAGGTGAATGGATAAACTGTGGTACATAAAATCTGACGATTAAGTTCCCCAACTTGTTGCAACAATATTGCTAATCATTTTTGATGTTAGAGGGATTATTCATTATGAATTTGTACCAACTAGACAGTTAACTGAGTTTACTATTTGAAAGTGATGAAAAGGCTGCATGGAAAGGTTAGATGACCTGAACTTTTTGCCAACAATTCATGGCTCTTGCATCATGACAATGCGGCAGCTCATGTGGCACTGTCTGTGAGGGAGTTTTTAGCCAGTAAACAAATAACTGTATTGGAACCCCCTCCCTACTTATCTGATCTGGCCCCCAGTGACTTCTTTCTTTACCCAAAGATAAAGAAAATATTGAAAGTAAAACATTTTGATGACATTCAGGACATCAAGGGTAATACGATAACAGCTCTGATGGCCATTCCAGAAAGAGTTCCAAAATTGCTTTGAAGGGTGGACTAGGCAATGGAGTCAGTGCATATCTTCCCAAGGGGAGGACTTCAAAGATGACCATAGTGATATTCAGCAGTGAGGTATGTAGCACTTTTTCTAGGAAGAGTTCATGAACTTAATTGTCTGATTTCACATTCACACAGTGGGATATTATTCAACACTAAAAAGACATGTGCTGTCGAGCCATGCAAAGAACTAGAGGAGTGTTAAATACAAATTACTAAGTGAAAGAAGATAATGCGAAAAATGCTACTTAATATATTATTCCAACTATCTGATATTCTTAACACGTTGCTTATGGATCACGAGAATCTTCGTTTTTTTTCTGAGCCATGCGTTAAGGACGGATAACGAGAATTCTCGTTTTTACTGTTGACTCTTTTTACTTTGCACATTTTATTGAATTATTTGTGTCTCATTAGTAATAAAGGAAGCTGCTTTCTGCAGTATCACACCAGGAGGGATTACTAACATCATAGGTGAGTAAATCCTAAAGGGGGGAGGGGGGTAGGGGGTGGGAGATGAGGGTAAGGGGGATCAAATATATGGTGATGGAAGGAGAACTGACTCTGGGTGATGAACACACAATGGGATTTATAGATGATGTAATACAGAATTGTACACCTGAAATCTATGTAATTTTACTAACAATTGTCACCCCAATAAATTTAATAAAAAAAAATTCATAGAAAAATAATAAATGACATAGAAGCATTTACGCTTTAAAGAGAAGAGTGCATTTTAAAGTAGTTTCTTTTAAAAACCTGCCGGAACAGAGGGGTATGAGGGATTTAAACCCCGCCGTACGCAACATGTTAAAAAGGCAAAACTATGGATGTACTTAAAAGATCAGTGGTTGCCAGGGTTTAGTGGGGAGAAAGGGATGAATAGGTAGATAGAGCACAGAGGAATTCTAGGGCAGTGAAAATTTTTGTATGGTACTTTAATGGTGAATGCATATCATTATACATTTGTCAAAACCATAGAATGTACAGCTCTTAGTTAGGGACATTGCTTGGTAATGACTGTCAATGTAAGTTTACTGATGGTAACAAATGTACCACTCTGGTGACAGACACTAATAGTGGCAGAGGCTGTGTAGGGGCAGAGGGTATATGAGAAACCTCTGTATTTTCCCCTCAAGTTTGCGATGAACCTAAATATTCTACTAAAAGTAGTCTATTACAAAAAAAATAAAAATAATAAAAAATTAAAAAAATAACAAACAACTAAATGAGAAAATTATGCCAAGAATTTAGCATTATATCTTGTGCCTAGTATCACTCAATAATAGGCAACTCTGTTGAATGATTAATAATGTTGAATTCTAAACACCTAACAGAGAGCCTGACACATAATAGGTGTTTGGAAAATAATTTTACTAAATAAATGAATGAGACAGCTATATTATGTCAAATAAATAAACAAATGACATAAAATGTAACATTATAACAATTGAGACAATTTATCTATGATTTCAAATTTTGCTTTCTAAAAATAATTAACCAAGGTTATGTGTTGCTGACAATCTCATCTTCGTCCTCTTATTGGCAGAAATTTTTCTTGTAATAATACACCATGGAAGACATATGGAGCATACATGGACATAAGACTATAGGTTTGCCACATGGCAACAAATCAATGGACCGTCATCTTCCTTTGATAGTAGTTCACCTAGTATGCTTTAGAGTAAGGCAAATACACAAGCTTTTCATATAGCACTTAATTGGGCAGTGCAACATAATATGGTGGAACATTTCTCCCTGACCTAAAGAGAGAGTGGGACCTGATTGCCCTTACATATTGAATCCAGGCAAGTGGGACCTATTTGGCTTTTATGCTTAATTTCCTTTTGAACCTTGCCAAGTTATTTATTTCCATAAGCCTTCCAGCAATACTTTTCGCAAGATCACAGTTCCTCTATGTGATACAGATGCTGCTAGCTTTTAATTTAGGGATAGTAATTTCAGCATTATTAAAAGGAAACTACCTACCCAACCAAATTTGAATACCCAAGGCAATGAAAAAATTTGGCCCCGGATATTTATATTTTAAAATACAGAGGCTGCCAAAAAAATGTATACACATTTTAGGAAAGGGAAAACAAAACAAAACAAAACAAAACAAAATGATTACAATCATAATACTCAATATATACCAATAACGAAAGATGAATACCCATCACGTTTGACTTCTGCAATTACAAGAGGTGCTCAAAGTGGTTACCATCAGCATCCAGACACTTCTGATTACGTCAAACTACTGCTTGAGCAATGCTGACCAAAGTGTCCACTTGTATACATTTTTGGCACCTCCAGTATTTCATCTTAAATTAACATTTGCATAGATGGTTACCTGCCTCTCATTTTTTTGGCCTAATTGTCATGTGCAGACCACATGTTTGCCTTTCCAAAAGTTTCATGTAATTCATAACGGGTCAAAAGAAAGATGTGATAGAAGAGGGGTTATAGAAGTACCTGGGCATAAGATCATAAAATTTTAGAATACATTTTACATTAGAGTGGAAACTGTTGGAAGCTTCAGAACAGAGGAGTGGCATGGTTTGATTTATATTTTAACAGGATTGTCTTGTCTCTGTGGAGACCAGACTATAGGGAGACAAGAATAGCACAAGCAAAGACAGAAGCAAGGACACAGGTTAAATGACCTTTGAAGTATCAAAGCATGGAGATCATGGAGGCCTGTTTCCATGAGCAACAAACAAAAATGGTGAGGATGGTGGAATCTTGAATATAGTTTAATTGACAGTATTTTTCACACACTAGATGTGGGTTGTGCTTGGAATGTAGGATGCAGGAAAAAAGAAGCCAAGGTGAATGTGTAACTATTACACATGATATGCTTTCAGAAACTGATAGTTACACTAATATGATCATATGTATGCATCCTAAGAAATTAACACTTTATCAGGATCTTTAAAAAATCCACAAGTTCTTAGGCTTCAGATATTCAAGTATCTAATAACCAAAGTGATTTCTAGTACTTTATCTTGCTCATATTCCCACATATATACGCACTATGTATGAAAACCAACAATCTTGGAACTACTCAACCTCATAGGCGTTTTCTTCCTTTCTGTTATAATGCACTCAGAGTCTGATTTGGAAAGTTTTACTTTTACCAATGATAGAATTCATTATCTTGTTATCCTTTCATGTCATGTTTAAATAGTGACTTTCAGTAACCAAAAATTTTAAAGATTTCCTGGGAAGCTTCATAGGGAAATACTGTTTTATTCAGATAGTTATTGTTCAGTTTTACTCCTAAAGTATCACCACATAACTTTCCCAAAATAAATGTAGCTTCCTATTTTAAAAAGAAAAAGCCAAAAACTAATATATTAAACAATGTTCCTATATGTTGAGGAAAAAATTAAATTTAAATTGTATGCTATATATTATCAATGGGAGGCTACCTAGATGTTTTATAAAGAATCAAGATGGACCCATCCCTTTTTCACTTCTACACACACCATTTTCTAACCATGACCCCATTTTACGTAAATAATAATTAAAACTAATTTTATAAAAATACAGCAAAGTAACCAAAATGGTAGTATTTTAAAATTGGGCCTCTTAAATGAATTAAACTAACTGTATATTTCAAAAACTGGTATTAGTTTGTATGCAGTCTCAGCTCACTCTTTTCAAATGTTTTTCAAATTGTATCTTTTTAATCCTTCAATCATGAAGCCATTTCATTTTCTACAGATAAGTAATTGCTACCATTTAAAAGTTCTACTAAGCTAGAATTATCAGTGGAAAATGTGGAATGCTTATGACTTGTTCTATGTATATAGAATATTTATATATGGATTTATTTGTTTACAGTTGTCTTTCCAGCATTGAGTGCTCCATAAAAACAAGGAAAAAAATATTTAACTTGTTTGTTGTTATTCATCTAGGTTCATGCACATAATACCAGGCACACAATAGGGTGTGGAGAAGAGTAGTGATGTGACATGACTTGCATTTTAATCTAAGGAAAGAAGGAAAAGAGGAAATAACGGAGGGAAAGATAGAAAGGAATCAGGAGATTTGAATGTTTGCTTCAGCTTGGTCAAATTAAACAAATTAAATATATAAATGCATAATTATACATTAAATATCTATAATACTATATAAATATTAAAATATAGTATATATAATATTAATTTGCAATATATACACACATGCACACTGATAACATATGTATGATATATATCCATAATTCTTGGTCTAATTTAAATTATATCAATGCCCAATTTTGCAATAGTAGTCAAATATTCATTCTATATAAGAAATTACAAGTTAGCATTCTTCTGTTTGAGAGTAAAGAACTGCAGCATTCTTAATACTTCACATAGTTATAAAATATCTTGAGAGCCTGGGAAGGAAAGCTCTCAGTTCCAGTATTAACACATATTATTATTGAACCTCTTATACAGAGGATCATGATGATCTTATTATCTAATTATTAGGAAAGTGACATTCAGCTTTGTGTATAGTGGGAAAAGAAAACCATTCAAATATATAGGTTAGGTAGTTAAATTGGAAAACTGCAACTGCATTTCCCCACGGAATGTAATCATGATCATTTCATTTGCAACACATTACTTCTACAATAGCAATAGGTTTCTTTTAAAAACATTCTGCACTATAAATAAGCAATAATGTATGAAGAAAAAAATCAACAAGGATATGAGAGCTGAGCTTTGCAATGGTGTACCTTATTATTTCACTCCATATGGAGCAATAGTGTTTTCTTCCACTGTTAAAATATTTGAATAGTATCAGCATGAAAAGGCTGGAAAAACATGTTCAGTCACCACATCAATAGATTCTTTAAGTAAGGAAAATATGCACCCTAAAAAGTAAGATTCCTAAAAGACAAAGTGAAATACCCCAACATGACTAGACTACACATATCTAGTGAAGATTTGTTCTTTTTTACAATTACATAAGTTAATCTACAGATGATGTATTGGTCCAAGTCATTTAAAACCACTGGGATTTGGCATCTTTCTTATAATGCTCATCCTTGCCTACCTTGATCCATAATTTGTTGTATATATATATTTTACCCCTCAGTAGACTGAGAATGCTCAATAGGAAAGACTTTTAGTTGTGTTTATGTCCACTGAAGTTCTTACCACCGTGATAAATAAATCACATCCATTTAAACCAAGGCAACAATCAAATTTACTTTTTCTTTTCCTTATGAGTTTATTTAAACATTATTGTGTACATAAATTCATTTATTGTAATACCTATCTAATTTGTAGATATATAAATAGTGAAACTTGATATTAAAAAATAGAAGGTACGAGAGCTATCAAAATGGCGGCATGAGGTGAGCCTATCTCAAGAAACAAGAAAAATCCCAAATAAATAACCTCATTTTACACCTTAAAGAACAAGACAAAGAAGAAAAAGTGAAACCCAAGGTCAGCAGAAGAAAGGAAATGACAAAAATCAGAGCAGAACTAAATGAATTAGAGAACAAAAAGACAATAGAAAAAATTAATGTGACAAAGAGCTGGTTCTTTGAAAAGATTAACAAAATTGACAAACCCTTGGCTAGACTCAGTAAGAAAAAAAGAGAGAAGGCACTAATAAACAAAATCAGAAATGAAAAAGGGGAAGTTATCACAGACACCACAGAAATACAAAGGATCATCCAAGAATACTAAGAAGGACTATACGCCACCAAATTCAGTAACCTAGAAGAAATGGACAAGTTCTCAGAAACATATAGCCTTCCAAGGCTGAACCATGAAGAACTGGAAAATCTAAACAGACCGATCACCAGTAACGAAATTGAATCAGTCATCCAAAACCTTCCCAAAAATAAAAGTCCGGGACCAGATGGCTTCACTACTGAATTCTACCAAAACTTCAAAGAGGATCTAATACCAATCTTGCTCAATCTCTTCCAAAAAATTGAAGAAGAGACAGTACTCCCTAACTCATTTTATGAGGCCAACATTACCCTGATACCAAAACCTGGTAAGGACAACACAAAAAAAAGAAAACTACAGACCAATATCTCTGATGAATACATATGCAAAAATCCTAAACAAAATTCTAGCAAATTGAATACAATAAAGCATTAAAAAGATTATTCATCACGACCAAGTGGGGTTCATCCCCGGGGCACAAGGATGGTTCAACATACGCAAATCCATCAATATGATACATCATATAAACAAAATAAAGGACAAAAATCATATGATGATATCAATTGATGCAGAAAAAGCATTTGACAAGATACAATATCCATTTATGATTAAAACATGTAATAAAATAGGTATAGAAGGAAAATACCTTAACATAATAAAGGCCATATGTGATAAGCCCTCTGTTAATCTCATAATTAATGGTGAAAATTGAAGTCCTTTGCTCTACGTTCAGGAACACGACAGGGCTGTCTGTCCCCTCTCACCTCTGCTTTTCAACAAAGTGTTGGAAGTCCTTGCCAGAGCAATCAGGCAAGAGAAAGAAATAAAAGGCATCCAAATTGGGAATGGAGAAGTCAAATTGTCACTCTTTGCAGATGACATGATGCTATATATAGAAAACCCTAAAGAAGCCACCAAAAAGCTATTAGAAAGAATAAATGAATACAGTAAAGTTGCCGACTACAAAATCAGCATACAAAAGTCCATTGCATTCCTATATACTAACAATTAAATCTCAGAAAAAGAAATACAAAAAACAATTCCTTTTGCAATTGCAGCACAAATAATAAAATACCTAGGAATAAACTTACGCAAGGATGTGAAAGACCTATGTGCTGAAAACTGTAAGACATTATTAAAATAAACTGAAGAAGACACAAAGAAATGGAAAGACATTCCATGCTCATGGATTGGAAGAATCAACATATTTAAAATGGCCATATTACCCAAAGCACTATACAGATTTAATACAATCCCCATCAAAATCCCAATGACATTTTTTAAAGAAATAGAACAAAAAATCATCAGATTTGTTTGGAACCACAAAAGACCCTGACTAGCCAAAGAAAAAAGAACAATGCTGGAGGTATCATACCCCCTGACTTTAGCTTGTACTACAGGGCTACAATAATCAAAACAGCATGGTATTAGCAGAAAAACAGATACATAGGCCAATGGAATAGAATTGAGAACCCAGAAATAAAACCACATATATATGGACAGATAATTTTTGACAAAGAAGCAAAAAACATACAATGGAGAAAAGACGGCCTCTTCAATAAATGGTGCTGGGAGAATGGGATAGCCACGTGCAAAGAATGAAACTGGACTGCTATCTGTTACCATATACCAAAATTAATTCAAAATGGATCAAAGACTTAAGCATAAGACCTGACACAATAAACTGCATAGAAGAAAACATAGGTACTAAACTTATGGACCTTGGGTTCAAACAGCATTTTATGAATTTGACTCCAAAGGCAAGGGAAGTAAAAGCTGAAATAAATGAATGGGACTATATGAAACTTAAAAGCTTTTGCACAGCAAAAGAAACCATCAACAAAATAAAGAGGCCACCAACTGAATGGGAGAAGATTTTTGCAAACAGTGCCTCCGATAAGGGGCTAATATCCAAAATATACAAGGAACTCATGCAACTCAACACCAAAAAGCAAACAACCCAATTGAAATATGGGCAGACGACCTGAAGAGACATTTCTCCAAAGAGGACATACAGATGGCAAATAGACATATGAAAAAATGTTCAACATCACTAATCATCAGAGAAATGCAAATAAAAACCACACTGAGATATCACCTCACCCCAGTGAGAATGGCTATCATCAACAAAACAAATAGTAACAAGTGATGGAGAGGCTGTGGAGAAAAGGAACCCTCATACACTGTTGGTGGAAATGCAGACTGGTGCAGCCGCTATGGAAGGCAGTGTGGAGGTTCCTCAAAAAATTACGAATAGAATTATCATATGACCCAGCAATCCCTCTCCTGGGTATCTACCCAAAAAATCTGAAAACATTTATACATAAAGACATGTGAGCTCTAATATTCATTGCAGCTTTGTTTATGATGGCGTAAACATGGAAACAACCAAAATGTCCTTCGATAGATGGATGGATAAAGAAGTTGTGGTATATATACACAATGGAATACTATTCGGTGGTAAGAAAAGATGATATAGGAACATTTGTGACAACATGGATGAATCTTGAGAGTATAATGCTAAACGAAATAAGTCAGACAGAAAAAGCAGAGAACCATGTGATTTCACTGATATGTGGTATATAAACCAAAAACAACAAAAGAACAAGACAAACAAATGAGAAACAAAAGCTCATAGACACAGACAATAGTTTAGTGGTTACCAAGGGTAAGGGGGGAGGAGGGTGGGAGATGAGGGTAAGGAGGATCAAATATATGGTGATGGAAGGGGAACTGACTCTGGATGGTGAACACACAATGGGATTTAAAGATGATGTAATACAGAATTGTACACCTGAAATCTATGTAATTTTACTAACGATTGTCACCCCAATAAATTTTTAAAAATGAATAAATAAATAAAGACATACTCTTATACTTGAAAATAAATTGGAAGCTAACACATGTGTGTTTACATGCATGTAGACGTTATAACTAGCAATTTTATGATTACTAAAAACTCAGAATTGAAGTTACATGTTAGAGTGGGTTGATATCAGCAGTCCACTTCTCTCTTTCCATCTCTGCACAATACTCAACAATATCATGAAAGAAAACACACTTATTTTTAAATAGGATTAGGTAATTACATTGAATAATATATAGAAATAAAATACAGCCATTACAAATATTTACATAGGAAACTATTATGTATTGTAATAAAGTTAATTTCATAGTAGTACTTAATAAAGACATTTATAAATTCATGTAAGGAAAAAAGACAAAAACATGGCATCATCTCACTACGATAGTTTTAAGATAGAAATTCAGCCTAGATTGGTGAAGACAAGAATGCACTTAACCTTTTTATCTGTCTTCTCATAAGCAATTCAAATATAAGCCAATCAGAATTATACTTCCACCCTAATAAGCTCCTACTCCAACCTTGCCTGTGTTAGTAAATAATGCCACCATTCAACCAGTTTGCTTGAGTAAAAAAAAAACATGGGAATTACATGTAACATATTCTTCCCATTGCTCTTACACATAGAATGATCACTAAGACCTGAATTTGATTTTCAATTTCTTCATGGTTAAAGTGATGTAATAATACATGTATCACAGAATGGCATATATATGTATAATGATGCTTGCTTAGCATTCTCTTCTAATGGTTTTGATTAACAGTTGTAACAGTTGATTGAATTCACAGTTTAGAGATCAAAAGCAAAGTTTAAAGTACAAAATTAATTAATTTTCTTACTAGTGTAATAGTTGGGTCTGGATAATTTTAAAGATAAATTTTAGAACTCTCTTACAGAATTTCATCATTTTGGTGAAAAAGAAATTTTAATTACATTACTTTAGATTACAGCAACTAATAATTTATTTCAAGTAAGCTATATCTATGTATAGGCATTTAAACATTTACACACATATGTGTAAGACAAGGCAAGCTGTGAATCTAATAAGAAGAGCTATGGATTATTTGTAAAGAACCCCTTATATAGCCTGCATTTAAAATTTTAAAAAAATGATGAGTCCTAAATGTTAATATATCCAGAAATATTATCGACAGCGATCACCATTTATGAGCTTGATAATTGCTATTGAAGCACCACTATTGATATACAAATATAAGAATCGTTTTCTAAAGGATGTCTTCAGCCTTTAAGAATCGCTTCTCTTCTCATATATTAACTATATTTATGAACTATGCTAGAATTCAATGCTCATAAGAAACCAGATTTGACATATCTGCTCGGACATGCAATTAGATCAGCTCTTTTCCATTTTAATCCTAATACAAGGGTTTCTAATTTAAGCATTCAAACTAAATTGAACCCTATAAGGTCTGTCAACTTCCTCTACAAAGCTCTTTTGTTAGACAGTTCCATCAAAAGTTAGACAATTCATTTTACTAGGAAAAGAACTGATCAGTAGAAAAATAAATTGTATCCTTAATGCATGGACAGATCACTGGATTATTGCTAATGTATTATTAGTCAAGCAGAATCTCCTTTTGAAGGAGCCTTGCAGTCCATGTCATAAACTGATTAAAAATCAGTGAGCAAGTACTTTCTACCTTTGTTGTATATTAATGAGAAACCGTCTATCCCAGAAAGTTTTTCTGAACTAGTAACCTCTAGCTTCCTGAAACTAGACTATATAAGAGCTGTGTAAGCAAAAAAAGTTTTCCCCATCAGTCTTTAGTATAGGTTATATTTTAAAATTTAGTTTATTTCAACTAATTAAAACTTTATGTGTATTTATCTGATTCTCAGTCTTTGTACTCAAATTCCTAGATATGGGCAAGTAATAAAGCAGTATAACTCTTCTCTCCGTGTGTGCATATTTTGTTTATATTAAGCAGGAGGTAAGGAAAGGGCATTGTGTGTATATGAGAGAGACAGGGAGAGTGGAAAGGGGGAGAGAGAGAAGGAAGGAGGGAGGAAAAGAGGTTATGGGGGAGGGAGGTAGGAAGACTTATTCAGAAATTGACAGCTATATTTCTATTCGGTCTGTTATTAGAGCTGTATACACTTACAAATTAGCAGCTGAATGAAATCATGTTAGAGTGGAACATTTTTAGTGAAAAGACAAGATATATTTTTTTCATTTAATATCAAAAAAATATATAAAAAGTTACTGTGGTAGGACATGGAAAAAAAGAAAACTAACATTGATGGGGGTCTTGCCATGTTCTGTTATTACAGTTTTCTATATATATGGGATCCTAAATATTCAGTTGAGAAATTGAGGCTCCATGAAGTAAAGTATTTTACTCAAAGCCCTTCAGACAGTGGAAAGGACAAGTATTCAAACCTAGCTCTGAGTACATCAAAACCCATTCTTTCTCAGCCGTATCTCCGCATCCTACATGTACGACTGCCAAAATAGTACCATTTGAATTAATTTCTATCCTTCTTTTCCTAGATCACATTAAATATATTATAACAAAAGTAAAGTCTTCAAGTGATTTTTTTTTCAATGAAGTATTTCTTTTGTGGTACTCAGATAAACTAAGAAATTTGCCCACCAAAATTCCAGGGAGCATATTACCAAGAATTTGGTAATTTGATTGAAGTGATATACCATATTTCAAAAGTTAATTGTTTTTTACTTGTTTCAATAACCAAAGAATGGGTCTGAAGTCCAAAAAGAGGGAATATATAAAGTATGATAGGACCAAAGTCATATATCTCAAGTTTTAAAGAAGCAGATGCTGTGTGTACAAAGAAAAAAAAAAAAAAGTTCTCCATTAGTTGGTATAAGTTTTCTTTCTGAATGTAAGTTTTTCAATAGCTATCCATATGTCAAATGTATATACCTTTTGACCCAAAAATTCTACATCTGGGCATTTATTCCAAAGAAATAAATATGCATATGAATAACTGAAGCCCTATTCATTATATCGAAAAATGAAACAATAAAATTTTAATTAGTAATGGATTAGCTACTTAAAATATTGTACCTCTGTAAAACGGTATATTGTACAGCCATTAAAAGGGCATATAGATACAAATTTATTGCTATACATATTTGTCTGTGCAACATTGTAGACTGATAAAAGCTCTTTCAAAAACAGACAGTACATAAATTATAATCCTATTTATGTAACATGTACAATTTT